>NC_051077.1:7304457-7631123 GCF_004664715.2 Peromyscus leucopus | reverse complement strand
GAGGGGAGACTGTAAAGACTTTGGGGAAAATGCTTTAAAAATTGCTATTTTCAACTCAAATGCAGCCATCTGTATCTCCTGAGCCCAAGAGCCTTGGTTTTGTGTTGGGTGAGTCAATGTATTCTGCACAATGTTAGATTCTCAATGTGGCTAGGGACGCCTCTTATGTCAGGAGCTTGTCAGTTGTGCAGTAGTTCCAAAGTTCTCTCTAAGAAGATACCTATAATAAAAATAACCCAGCGAAGCTTGGCATCTATTAAAATAATAAATAATGGTAAGAGCATGTCCCTCACAGAAGGAGAGGCCCCCTCTTAGGAGGGAGGTGGATCAATGAAACTGCATCAAACTCACAAAGAGATGCTTGAGGACTCTCGAGGGCCACTGAATTGACAAAGTCTGTGAGGTAGAAGGAAGAGGGTGATCCACAGCACTTGCCATGGTAGGGTGAGCTTGAGTCACAAGGGGACAGAATCAGCAAAGAGTCATCAAATATAACTAATATATTAATAATAATATAGATATAATTAGATATAAAATAGATATAATAGAAAATTAGATACAAAACATTGTGGCCAGTTTATCAATATTTGGATAATATATCAATAAAAATTTACGCCTGACACATGAGGAAGAAGGAACTAACGAGGATTATTTGATAGCGCTAAAGAATAGGAAGTCTTGCCCAGAGCAGAGATGCTTCAAGGGATCTTGGCAATAATAATGGTGAGATTTTCTGGGCAACATTTACCTCCTTTTGAAAGCAGGAGACCATGAAGTAGAATCAGAGAGTAGTAAATTAAGGAGGCTGCCATTCGTGAATTCTGTTCTCTGCCAAATGCCCCTCTGTAGGGATGAAAGCTCAGCTTGACTCTACCAGGATTCACAGTGGTGCATGCGACACCTCCATAATCTGCTTAAGAATTTCAAAGGCAGCAAACACAGCACAGAGATCTCAAAAGGAGAATACCTTTAGAAGAAATTATTGGACTGTAGGGATCATTCTAGGGAAAGACAGACACTCAAGTGCATGCACACACACACATCCACACACAGGTACATACACAAGTGTGCACACACATGAGCATACACAAACATACCAATCACAATGCACACACACACCACCAAAACATATTTAAATATAAATTAGAGGCAGCAAGATTTAGTGATTAAGAGCTAGACCTTGAAGCTAGATCTCCTGAGCCAGAACTAATCAGCCATGGTGACCCAGAGCTTGTTAAGGAGACTGTCCATACCTCACTTTCTGTGTCTGTAACTCAGACATTGAATCTCTATATGGTATTAAATATCTCTGAATTCTTAAACCATGATTCTAGTTCTCCCATGTCAATTGAAAAGGAAATGAGAATGAATGACACATAAGTGGACGTGAACTGAGATTTAACATGATGACAGACAGTTGTGAATGCAGATGATGGCTTAACAAAACAATCAAATTTAAACTGTTTCATAGCAATGAAGCTTGGACAAGTAGATGTTAATAGATATATCATATCTAAGATGAACAAGAGCAGGTATGGAAAGACTAGGATATTTATTTCTTCAAGAGGATAGGCTGCTGGGGTCAGATGAAGAACTGTGAGATAAAATGCAGAAAATCTTAGAATGATGGTAATTGCTAATGAGATTTCTTGTTTAGTTCTCTTTCTTTCTTTCCTCCCTCCCTCTGTCTGTCCATATGTCCATCCGTCTGTCCTCCCTTCTTTCCCTTCCTCCCTTCTCTCTCTCTCTCTCTCTCTCTCTCTCTCTCTCTCTCTCTCTCTCTCTCTCTCTCTCTCTCTCCTTTCTTTCTCTCCTTATGCAGATCCACATGACCTGGAATTTATTATGTACCTCAGGCTGGCTTTGAACTTATCACAGTCTCTTGCCTTGGGCCTCTGGAGTGCTGAGATGACATCATACCCTGACTGGTAGCACAACAGACATTAACAGATTGGATGAATGCCACAGGGTTTTCAAACAAATAAAGAGAACAAAAATAGCAGATTGTGGTATGAAAAAATAGTAAACTTAGAAGAAAAAAATGAGATTACATGAGAAAATAAAACAAGTTAAAACACAAACATTAAAGCCACCATGGCAGTGGACACACGATAATTGAACTGACCTCCTTCTAAGGGGAAAGTCGTGGTTATAGAAGTGGTTTCTCGTCTGATTCTTAGAAATTCAATTAATGGAAGGTAAGTGTACTTCTAAAAGTACAATTTGTTTTAATGTTAGAAATAAAAGGATGGGGAAATCAATACCAGACCAGAGAAAGCAGGCACACCCACGCTATTCTCAGACATGAAAATTAAGGCTAAAGTAAAAAAGGCAAACATCACAGAAAAAGAGACACCAGACAGAAGAGCTAGGCACTTCACAACAGTTCCCAGTCTTCTACACAGGAAAGGGGGTGTGATGTAATTGTGTAACTAGAATATTCCCATGTATCTATTTTACCAAAATCAGAGCTTTAACATCACAGAGCAGCCCCCATCACAGACCATCTCCAATAATAGACAAGCCCCGATCATAGACCATCTCCAAATATAGTCAAGCCTGCCTCAAGACCAGTCCCCGCCATAGACCAGCCCTTATCACAGACCAGACCCCATAATGGACCAGACCCCATCATAGACCATCCCCCATCATAGATCACCTCCATCACAGTCAAGCCCTCATCATAGACCATCCCCCATCATAGACCACTCCTCATCACAGACCAGCCCTCATTACACATCAGACTTAGAATATAAAAGCTGCAATAGACACAATAGAAGGAAGCTAGAGAATATGTTTAAATATGCAAAATCCTATTAATTCCCCTATCAGAGATTACCACCCTCTTAAAGGGAAAACCTGCTTTGATTGTGTGATACTTAGGACACAACCAAAAGAGTACATGTAATTTACACTTAGAACTTTGCAGGCTCCTCTCAGTTCTCATGCATCCAAAAATCAATCTAAACTGCTTTGGCATAGAGGAATACTTCCAGATCAGTGTCTCTGAGAATTTAAAAGAAAGACTGGTAGTAAAAAGCAGAAGAGTATAATCTATAAGTCACGGCAAAGGTATGTACTGAAATGAAAATTACAGTTTTTTTTTAAGATTTATTTATTTATTATATGTATACAACGTTCTGCATGCCAGAAGAGGGCATCAGATCTCATGATAGATGGTTGTGAGCCAGCATGTGATTGCTGGGAATTGAGCTCAGAATCTCTGGAAGAGCAACTGGTGCTCTTAACCTCTGATCCATCTCTCCAGCCCCAAAATTACAGTTTTTAAATGTCTATATTAGCATAGAGAATATTAAAATATGATAAGAGACCCTAAAATACGTCTTTAAATATCAAAAGCTTACATTAATGAAACTTAAGAAAACTTCACAATGGAGTTAATGATGAGGTAGTGTTTAGCTGTTTGCTTGGGACTGGAAAAATTCCACTGCATATGGAGGGGATGAATCAAGGGACTCATGAAACCCACAAACCTTGCAAGGGTCCTCCTCAAGGTTACACCTACAATAAAATGCTGGGGACAGGGAGACTTCAGTAGAGCTCTCTGACAGTCAGGCTGGGCCCCAGCTTTCCTGAGTCATCTGCAATTCTGGGGTGGGATTTTTTAGAGATTGAATGGCCTGATTCATCCACGATCCTGTAAGTAACACTAGTAAACTCACTAGATCCTAATAAGTTCATCAGTTAGGAAACCAGGACTTGGGCAGAATCTATTCTTAGATATTCATGTCAGTCTAGGGTTCCAGACCTGAAAGGAGCTTGGAATTCAAAATTCTAAAGACAGAATATGACAGCAGCCAGGAGTGCTGGCTCCTTCTTTACCACCAACTGCCCTGACCTCAAGGAACAGGTGTGAGAAGTCTATGGAAAGTGAGAGAGAGCAAACTGGAAGACTGGAGACCCTGGAAACTTAAGAGCAATGGGGTGTCCATGTCCTAGGTGACGCAGTATGATATAACAGAAGCTTGTGGTTTCTGACCACCATCAAGTCCCCTTTAGCCATGAAAGAAATCTTTCTTGCAAGCCCCACACTGTTCCCACCAATCCCCACTGGGAAGCATCATCTCCTGAACTACCTCTCACCTCAAAATCCTCTAGTTGAGTAGAAAGTGTAGAGCTCACTTGTGGTGCTATAATAAAACACCATGGAGCAACAGAACTCCCCACTCCCAAATCTGGGATCTGGAAGTGTAAACTCAGAGAGTCAGCACAGCCAAGTGCCTAGTAAGGGCCCTTGCCCTGATTTACATGTGGCCATTTTCATCCATCATGACACAAAGACAGGGAGACTGTCCCTGTACCTTGTTATATCCATGAGGGCTCTTATCTTAGGACTTCATGACTTTTCAATAGTCCCACCTTTGACACCTGTAATCTTTGGGGGTCTGGGGTGGGCAATATGAACTTTTATGGACACTGTAGATTATGCCATAGGAGTTGCAGCAGAACCTAGAAAAGACACAGAAAACCAAATTGGAGTGCTACTTTAACCCTTCCTATGGAAGACAAAGTAACAGCAGTGCAAAGAACAATAGATTATGGCATATGTACATGCACAGACTCACTGTACCTAAATACTAGAACACAAAAGACTGAAATGATCTCTAAACCAGCAGAAAAGTGGAGAATGAGTAGAGGCAGAAGTCATTGGAACTAAATATAGGAAGGAATAAAGTAAATAAAACAAAAAGCTCTAATCATTCCAACGGAGCCCATGAGGTCAGTAACAATGATGTGAGTAGCAGGATTGAAGCTAAGGGCATCACTGTAGCCATTAAGAGACAAGGGACACCACAGCCTTGTGCTTGTGAGACTAACAGGAATTTGATCAGCTCATCAAAAATCTACAAAGCTATACAATCAACGGAGAAGAAATAGATGATCTGAATAGCCATTTAAATATTGAAGGAAATTTAAGATACCATATTGGAGTTTCTGTCTTGATCTTTTTGAGATAGGCCTCCTGTAGCCTAGACCAGGTTTCAGCTGGCTAAGAGGCAGAAGGTAGCTTTGAACTCCTGAACCTCTTGCCTAAGTCTTTGAGTGCTAGGATTACAAGTATGTAAGACTATGTCCCGCTCGGTCTACTAGATTCTTAAAATCAGCACAGCTGTCTGATATAGCACTTAAACCCCCGGGCATTCATCGTAACGAAATGAAGACATGTTTACATAAGCTTTTAAACAAGCATTTACAGCGGCTTGACCAAGGATAACAAGGTTGAAATTAGACCTAGTGTTATTTAGCAGACAGATGGGCATGCTGAGGCTGTGGAATACCACATAGGACCATTGATAATAGACAATCTCCAAAGAATTATCCTCAGAAAATAGAACTTCAGGACCCAAAGATAACTTTCCTTTACACTCCATTCACAGAGTATGTGAAAGCTCACAAGACTGTATACATGAAGGAAACAACATTGGTCTCCAAGAGCTATGAGGGAACAAGTTAAAAGAGGGGAAGATGTGGCAGTGAGGGAGGCTGTGACTGATAGCAAGGGAGCTGTGATTGACAGGGAGGGATACTGTGAGTGATAGTGAGGGAGCTGTGATTGACGATTGACAGGCAGTCTGTGATTGACAGGGAAGGAGGCTATGACTGCAGGGAGGGAGGCTTGGTACTGACAGTGAGGCAGGCTGTGACTGATACTGAGGGAGCTGTGATTGACAGGGAGGGAGGCTGTGATTGATGGGGGGGCTGTGAACTGACAGAGAGAGAGGCTGTGATTGAGAGTGAGGGAGCTGTGATTGATAGTGAGGGAGCTGTGATTGACAGGGGGAGCTGTGATTGACAGGGAGAGAGGCTGTGACTGACAGGGAGGGGGGCTTTGGCTGTGAGGTAGTCTGTGAGTATCATTAGAGAAGCTGTGACTGTAGGGGGCTATGGCAGTGCCTGGTCTGTGCCTACGAGGCTGTTGTTTTTCCTGACTGTACCTAAGTCACTTCCCTGACTGTGCACTTAACAAGATGTTGTCTTTAGGGTGAGTGGAGAAAGGCTTCACACCGCACCTCACAGATGCTCCTCATGTGACACTGTCGTCACCTCACAGGACACAGGGCCTCTAACATCAACGGCTATGAAGCTTCTGGACATTCTAGATTTCTCCAAAGCCAATTTCATATAAAGTATTAAAGGATAAGAGAAGAGTAATTCCCACAGTTCAGAGACACTTAACTCATGAAACTCTTGCTCCAATCAGCAAAGCAAGTGAGGTATGGGTGTTAACCAGAATTGATAATCTAGGAGAGAAGAAATGAATTCCTATGTCACACATGTCCAAACACTTTTTTAAACAAATAATTGTTTTTTTAAAACAAATGAGCAATAATCTCTCAAGCAAAATACACAAATGGGTGAAATAATTGGCAACTGAGTAAGAGACCGAACAATCTAAAGATCAATATATCCCTACCTCTCTTGAATCATCACATTCCCTGGTACTTTGAAATCATTCTAAGTACCTTCTTCTTTAAAAAAAGCCAACCTGCCTCAAGCCTTTTATCAAATGCCACCAAACAAAACACAGAGGCCAAGAACTGTGCAGGCTCAGTTTTATGAGAAAATCATAATTATGAAGTATTGATAACTGCTACTTCTGAGAGGAGCCCACTTGGTCCCTGGAAGACAATATGAAGACTCGTGACAAGTCCTCCCAATCAGGGGATGCAGACTGGAGTGGGAGGAAGCAATGTAGCCAAGAGATCAATAGGAAGGAGCTTGCCCTCCACCAGCTCCTACTAAATAATGTACAAATGCAAAAACAGGAGCTGGCAGGAGCCACACCTCCCTGTGCTCCCAAGTAAACTCACAGCTGGAGGAGGCAGGGGCCAACCAGGTACCATCTCTGCCCTGACTCTGTTCATGGTCCACTCTGCTCAACTGCAATCAGAGATCATGAGCTCTTGTGCCATTTTTCCTGGGATGCAGTAAGCACATATGAAAAATACTGCTGAAAACAGACAAAAATTAAAAAGCAGTCAAATACTGTTATATTGCAATACAATCTACACTTTTGTAGGGTCCCTAAACAAGTCTCTCTGCTGCAAGATCCAAGGCACCTTTAAAACTCTGGAAAGAATTATGTAATGTTTGCATATAGGAAAATCATAAAAATAAACAGGAGTGGGTAACATCTCTGACAGTTGCTCTCTTTGAGTTCTGCCCTGGGCAGGATTTTTGATGGATGATTTTTTGTCATTTTGCTTGTTTAGGGTCTCTGTGCTTCATGTTTCCCTGTAATTAAAATGTACTTTGTAGCATGAATCTTAATTGGTCTTAATAATAAAAACCTGGATTCAGATATCAGGGTGAAAGCTGAAAGATCAGAGAAGCAGAACAGCCAGCCACTAGTTCTTACCTCTACGACATCCTCAGTCAAAAGGGACTGAGCTCCTTTCTCCCTCCCACCTTATATTCCTTTCTCTGCCAGGCATATCACTTTCTGTCTCTACTTCTCTAGTGCTGGGATTAAAGGTGTGTGTGCCTCCCCAGTTCTGGGATCAAAGGCAAGAGATCCCAAGTGCTGGGATTAAAGGAGTGAGATCCTAAGGGCTGAGATCAAAGGTGTGTGTCACCACTGCCTGGCTCTGTTTCTCTTTTAGACTGGATCAATCATGTGTAGCCCTGGGTGAACCATGTGTAGCCTTGAACTCACAGAGATTTTTCTGCCTCTGTCTCCCCAGTTCTGGGATTAAAGGTATGTGCCACCACTGCCTGGCCTCTATAGCTACCTAGTGGCTAAGCTCTTCACCCTGATCTGCAGGCAAACTTTATTTGTTAAATCACAAACAAAATATCTCCACACAGTACTCCAAGCACATAGCAAGTGAGTCAGAACTAATAACAGGATGCTGCAACTGAGAAGGTTTTGCAGTAATTGGGGAACTCTTCAGTATTTTCTGGCCTGACAAGATTCTGATCTTGACTTTCCTTAGATGAATTTCACATCTTGCAGCAGCAGGTGTCCTGCTAACATGTTCCTTCATTTTTGGATGGAGCTTTAAATTCACCGCTCTGTTTTTTACTTTCCTCCTCACTCTCTTTCTTGGACATCTTCAAATCACAAACATGAATCATTTCATTGTTGTCCACCTTTGAAAATCAGTGCTGAGATGAAAGTCTGAACTGAGACACACTGCTCTCTAATCACAAGAGCTGGCAAGGAGTGATGCCTTGGGGTGGGTAGCTTCCAACTCAGCAGCTTGGAACCCTAGGGGAACAGTCCCATAGCTTTGAAGGATGCAAGTATCACACATTGTCACTCAGTATACAAATAGAGAATCATTTATCCTTTAACTAAAATAATTTTACACTAAAAAACCCCAAACATTTTGTATTAGCTTCATTTTTATCTTAATGAGTTTAATCCTGATATATAATCTAATTGATCAGGAACTTCTTTTAATCCATTAAGAGATCTAAATTTATTTTTCAAAAAATCAGAAGCTTTAAAAAATAAATATGTGAGCCAACTTGAAAACCTCACACTATAATTTCTTAAAAACAAATTGTACTCACCATTTGAAAAATAGTCAAAAATCCCTTTAATTTAGAGTATAAACGTTTTATATGTACGACATCTAGCTAAACATGAAAAGATGGTTTCTTTCTTAGCTGTCCTGTATGGCAGCATCCATACTTGAACCAGGCAGGGCTAGATCAGACCCTCAAGTCAGAAAAATGTAGATTTGAATAAATAAACCAACAAATTATATATATAATGTATGCACATATGTAATTATTGATTGTTAAAAGGTTTTGGTAACTGAAATGCAGCTGTCTGCAGCTATGTTTAAGATATTCAGTATGGAAATATATAAGACCAAACTTAAAACATGATCGGTTACTATCAGCCATACTCTTCTTGCTTATGTGGCTAGCCATTCGTATTCGAAGGTTTTGCATTCATAAACACAACCAATTGAGAGTCAAATGTCTGTACAGTTAATTATATCTGCTTTAAACATAAACTATCATGTTTGTTGCCATTAACCCCCTGTATTCCCCATCATTCCACATAACAATTGTAGATAGAGATGTTGTGTTGCATTACGGATTACAAACAAGGTAAAGATAACAGACTACTTACACAAGGGCTGTTGAGGGTAGCATGTAAGTCCTCAGCCATTTTCAATAAAGGACATGTGCTTTTCAAGAATTCAATGTCCCTGGGAATTCTGAAAGGAGTCATTATCATTACAATATGGAAAACTGTAGTTTACAATATGGATAACAATGCTGTTATATTTCAATGTGATATCTACCTTTTGAACACGATTAGTTGATCCAAAGATGAGGAGCACAAACAGGCTTTGATGAGAAATCAGAGACACTTAAGCCTTCAGTGTGCCAGTGCCTCCCCAGAGGAGAGAGCTTTTCTGTTCATGTGAAGCTTCTAGCATCAACATCAATGATTCAGAGTCCCTAAAACAGGTGTAATGGACTCCAATTCTGTCAAATTTGGGGTTTTATTAGGATTTGTGTTTTCAATGGTTTTCTTGTACAATATGCTGGCTCAAACTTATAATATCTTCTGAATTTGAATGGAAAAATTTTCTAATCACATTTTACATATGTCTAGTCAATATATGCATTTGTGATCAAGTGAGCTATTGCTCTAGATTAGTCTTATACTTGGCAATAATTACTCCTATACTAGGTAAATTCCTGATTTCCTTTCTTAGCATCCCTTGTTCTTGCACCGTTTCTGCCATTTCAGTGTTTTGCCTCCACTGAGGCTTTTATTACAGCCATTGTACTGTATTTCTAAAATAAAAGTCTCCAATTGAATTTGCTTCTGTTTATTACTTTCTACTTTCTGCTGGGCCTTCCTTTCTTTGATATACATGTATGTATGTAGGCATGTATGTATGTGCATATATATTACAATATTATGTTTAGTATATAATATTATGCATTATTATATAATATATAACACTATATATTATAAATATATAATATTTATATATTTAATATTCAATAAACCATAGATAATAGTTGAAAGATATATACTGCATAGATAGATAAATGATAGATGATAGATAGATAGATGGATAGATAGATAGATAGATGACAGATTGACTTAAAATAAGGAAAAGACTTGAAAGGATGAAAGAACTTTGGGAGAAGAATCTGAGTGGCACTGGGTTTCTTCTTAGATATTGAAAGGCTGGAGGAAAGCAATGAGGCATTTTCAAACATTTTGAAAGAAAAATCAGCCTGAAGCACTGTGTCTAATGAAAACACTCTTTAAGAATGAGAAGGAAAATAGGAACCTCTCAGGTGTGGAAAAGCAGAGATTTTTCCACAAAAGGAGCCATCCAAAGACATAAGCCATGGTAATGATTGACACCTATGAATAAACACAGTGTGTTCTTCCTTTTGTGAGTTTTCTGGGCTGCACGAGATGTTTGAAACAAATATTGTTTTTCTACCTGTGGACAAAATAAATGAAGTACACTGGGATTATGATGGAAAAGGTTTGTACCTTTTACCAAAAAGAAGTAAGTATTTCATACATGTATTCAAGCTGACAAACTAGCACAAGGGTAGTGACTTACTATATGTTTAGACCATGCCTTTGGGACCACTGCAAAAGTGTTTTCAGAGATACACAGAAAAACACTACAGTCAGATAGAAATAAATTCTAACCTATGCATATTTTAGAAGACATTAGGGGATTTCTTAGAAAGAAAGAGGGAAGAGAGGAAAGGAGAGAGAGAGATAGAGAGCAAACAGAAGTATGCATGGAACCAGGCACACACTAGAACATCGGAGTAATTACAGTGTGTATAAATGTCCACACATACCAACTAGAAACAGAGATGGAGGAGCAGATTCCAAAGCTCTCCAGAGTTGTGGTTGATACACCCACATACCAAGAGCCTGTCCATTGAAGAAAAGCTGATATTCCTTCTCCTAGCAGTGTCTGGTTAATTTTTTTTTTGAAGAAAGAATATGAAGTTCAGCAGGTAAGGAGGTGGTGGGGTGACCTAGTTAGAGCTGTGAGCAGAGAGAATTTGATAAAAAAAATATTGTATTGAATCCTTAACAATTAACAAATAAAAATCCTGTGACTTTAGCTTGTTGAAAATAAAAAGATGAGAAGTGTGTATCACACAAACATGAGTAAGAGGGAACAAGAGGAGCCACATTGCATTATTATCCTATTGAGCAGACTAGAGGGCCATACTTACCAGACAAAATGAAGCTTCTTGGGATGGTGAAGTAGAGATGTACAGAGAGGACCAGACAGTCCTCAGTGTAGCCATCAAGTCACAGAGACTTGTGGAGCAGGTACTGGTGGGAAGAGAAGTCAACATCCTGTCTGAACAATTGATGGAATTAGATATAGACTTAGAAGAGCTATCAAAGTCACCCTGTGTAACCTGGAGCATGCTGACTCAGAAGGGAGGTACACTGTTCTTGGTGCCTATGAAAGAGAAACCTGGCTACGTCATCTTCCATGGCCAAGAAATGCAAACTTAAAAGGCTTGAAATTGTATTGAGAATTTTGTATGAGCTCAGTAGAATAAAATTGAAATCAGTAAGCTGACGAAAATAGGAAAATGTTCAAACACCTGGAAAATAAACTTCAGAACAATCTGAAAATTAAAAAAAAATACAACTTAATGAAAATACTGAAAATTTGGTGTAAATGTACCAAGAATCATTCGAAACCATTGCTGAGTGCCGAGGGAGAATTGTTTAGTGCTGAATGTGTACATTATAAGAGGGGAGAAGTGTTAATTAGTAATCTAAGTTTTCTCCTCAAGAACATGAAAGAGGAAGAACAGAATAATCAATAAGAAAATGTAATCAAAGAAACTGAAAAACAGACAACAATGAGGAATATGAAGAAAGCAAGATGGCTTTTTGAAAACCCAGTAAAATTAACAAATGACTAGCACAGCACGCAAAAAGTTTCTCGCTGAATGCTGCAAGATCAATAAGATAGAAAAGGAAGGCACTGACTGGGAATAGTGAAAGAAAAATTCTAGAGCATCAAACTGGTAATGAATTAATAAAGTATGGTTATAAGACTTTGCTAAGAATTACATAAACTAGCCGGGCGGTGGTGGCGCACGCCTTTAATCCCAGCACTCGGGAAGCAGAGCCAGGCGGATCTTTGTGAGTTCGAGGCCAGCCTGGGCTACCAAGTGAGTTCCAGGAAAGGCGCAAAGCTACACAGAGAAACCCTGTCTCGAAAAACCAAAAAAAAAAAAAAAAAAAAGAATTACATAAACTTTTATACAGTCAACATACACACACAATCACACACACACACACACACACACACACACACACTGCTGGAAAATAAGCAGTTGAAAAACACTGCCTGATGCATGTTCCACTTGAGCAATGTTGTGGATCCCACAATGTGATAGTACACTTACCAGAATGGCTAACAAAAATGAATAGTGATAATATGCAGAGAACACCAAGAAACTGCATCTCTTGTAAATAGCTGCTAGAAATGGGAAATGATGTAGACACATTGGAAAAGAGTTTGTCTGATTTTATATAAAACCTCCAACACTTCTACTGTGTAAAACACCAACTGCTTACTTAGTTCCACACAAAACCTTTGTGTGTGTACCTGTTCCAGAGCTTTGGGTCAGGTCCAAATTTGAGACCAATTTGTAAGTTCCCCAACAGATGAACAGTTAGAGGGTGAATTCACACATGGTGAAATACTACTAGGTAATATAGATGGATGAAACACTGACACAATATTATATCAATATCTGGATATGTCTCCCACAAATAATGTTAAATGAAATAAAGTGATTACCAATGATGCCATACCATATGATGAAATTTAACAAGTCAGTCAGGAAAAATTATAAACATAGAGAAAATATTAGTAGTGACAAGAATAAAGCAGGTATTCAGTGGGTGGAAAGGGCACAGTGGTTATCCTTGTGGTGAGAGATGCATTCTTACCTTGACTGCTAATTGCTTCTGTCCTGGTTATAATACTGTGGTAGTTTGAATGTAATTGGCCCTCATAATCTCATAGGGAGTGGCACTATTAGGAAGTGTGGCTTTGTTGGGGTGGGTATGGTCTTGTTAGAGGAAGTGTGTCACTGTAGGGGTGGGCTTTGACGTTTCCTATGCTCAGGATACTGCCCATTGTGTCTCTTGACTTCCTGTTGACTGTTTATGAAGATGTAAGGACTCTCAGCTCCAGCAACACCTCTGCCTGCATGCTGCCATGCTCCCCACCATAATGATAATGAACTGAACCTCTGAACTGTAAGTGAGACACCACAGTTAAATGTTTTCTTTGTAAGAGTGGTTGTGGTCAGCAATAGAAACCCTAACTAAGACAAATACACTGTGATTTTGCAAGATTTTATCATTAAAGAATCTGTGTTAGAGATATCTACAGTTATATCTTATTATGATTTTTTAAAATAAAATCATCAAAACCCATAGTTATCTAACATTGAAAGCTCAAGAAAAAAGACACACAGATCTCCAGGAGTCAGCCAGGGTGTTCCAGAGTTGAAACTAATTTTTATATAAACATCTGTCAGGAGAATACAGAAGCAAGGGTAAAGCAGAAGTGGGCGATTTTAAAGCTACATATGTCAATTAATTTTAAGTGTGTGTGTGCATGTGCCTGTACATATGTATAGGTTTGTGAGCATGCATGCAGGTCTCCATGGAAGCCAGAAGAGGACATCAGATCACACTGAGCTGGATACAGGAGATTGTGAGTCACCTGACTTCAGTGCTAGGAACCAAACTCAGATCCTCTGGAAAAGTAGTATGTGCTCTTAATGGCTGACATCTCCATTTTTCATGTTAATCTAAATCCAATATAACTGGAAGGGTGGTTTTTTGTGTTTGGTTATGTAACTAAATACATGCCTCTAAGTTGAACTTGAATGAATCTCTGATGGACCTTGGTAGAGTGTAGTCACATTAGCCTGCTTAATGTGCCCAAGGGCAGAAGAACCTCGACTCTAGGTGCAGAAATACATTGGTCTGGGGTTTGGCTTTTATCCTGTGTGTGTGTGAGCACTCTGGGTCTGAGATAGTCAGACTGGAAGTCAGAAGAAATTCCTAGTCTCTGCATTTTAAGGAGAACAAGACTATTATTTTTGTTTTCTTGGTTTTGCTGGTTTGGATATTCTCTTGTGGTGGTGGTAGTGTTTTGGTTTTGTTTTCTTCTTCTTCTTCTTCTTCTTCTTCTTCTTCTTCTTCTTCTTCTTCTTCTTCTTCTTCTTCTTCTTCTTCTTCCATCTCTCTCTTCCTCCTCCTCTTCTTCCTCCTCCTCCTCTTCCTCCTCCTCCTCTTCCTCCTCCTCCAAGGAAGAGGGTCACACTATAGTCCATGCTGATCTAAAATTTGCAATAATAGTTCTACTTAACCTCCCAAGTTCTGAGATTTCAAGTGACATATTTCTTAGTTTTGCTTTGGTAAATGTTTACTGGTAACAATGACTGATCCCTCATCATAAAATTTATTTGTGTGGGACCACAGAGTCCTAAATCCAAAATATGAAATAGTCTCAATTTGAAACCTTTAGGGAGCCAATTTGAGGCCCCATACCACAAAATTTGCTTTGTTGACAAATTATTGTTTCAAAATTACTTTCAGATTATGTGTTCAAAATAAAACAATTATTTCATGGTTAGACTTGGTTCTCAGTCCCCAAAATATCTAGTTATATATGTATGTATGTAAACATTAAATTATCCCCCAACAGTTTTTGATCCCATACATTTTACTCAAGAGCTAGTCAACATATACCTGCAGCATAGAGTGCCATGAGATTGCAGGTCCTGGGATTCTACAGCAAGACAGAAACACAAAACAGTACAACTTCATTGTTCTACATTCTATAGACCACACTTCTGAAGAGACCACAGTTTTGAAAACAGGTGCTCAGAGACATGATGTCCCCCAAGTATCTAAGGAGTGGTCTTGAAAGGTTCTCACTGACTCTGTCCACTTTGCATGGTCTTAGGCACTCCATCTCCTGTTGTGAGGATCTCTGGTTACTCTCTCTTTCTGTGTAGTCGGCTCACGCAGCCTTTGTTCTCATTTGTCTGATGTGTGTTGGGAGTCCTCCTTTGGCCCATCAGGTATTTGACTGTGCTGTTTATTTCCTACATTGTTGATACATTCCTGTTTTTACTTTCACTGTTGATTTTTGAGTCATATGTTGGAAATATTAGAAATTAATACCTGGTCTGCCCTGGAGAATATCTCACACACATTTGAGGAGAAGGTGTGCTTTTCTCCTGTTGGGTGAACATTCTGTGGATGTGGGTCCAGATGCTTAGCTTACTGTGGGGGTGTGTAGGTCCAGCTCTTGCGTTCCTCACTAACCTCTTGTCTATTGTGTCTCTTGTGTAAGGAGTGTTTAATGTTTTAAACCATTATTCTGGCTCTCTCCTCTCCTCTCTTCTCTCTCTTCCTTCCTCCCTCCTGCTGATCTTTGCTTCATACCACAAGAGTATGTACTGGTAGGTCTTCCTTCTGTATGGTCCATCTGTCAAGGCTAGCTTCCCTGTCCTTATGGCCTCCATGAGAATGCTCACCTATTCTAGAGTCCTGAGTTCTTCAGGGAGAAACACCTTACATCAGGGTTGGGTTCAAGGCAGGTCAAACACAGCAGCCCACTAACCAACAACCAAATTCTGACCTTCATCCTCAAGATTAAGGGCTGGACTCAGAAAAGAGTGCTCCTTTCTTCAACAAGAGGCTGGGGAAAGGCAGGGTTTGGGATGACATTTGTCTTCACAGACCTTTCTAACCACATTTTTGGGAAAGACTCTGTAATCACTATTCTAGAAGGAGACTAAAAATGACAGAAAATATGATTAGAGAAAAAAAATGTAGGAAGCCAGGTGGATCTCTGTGAGTTCAAGGCCAGCCTGGTCTACAGAGGGAGATCCAGGACAGGCACCAAAACTACAAGAGAAAAACAAAAAAAAAAAAAAAAAAAAGGAAAGAAAAAAAGTGAATATTAAGGGAAAAAGTGTCTTCAACTTTCAACTTCTTTTTCTAGGAAAAGTTACATGCAGAAAGATAAGAATAGCTCACAAGTTCACAGTGTGGCTCAAGGCTGCCAAGACTTCACTACATAAGTCTCAAAGTGGTGCATGAGGAGCCGGTGTTAATCCTCTATGTGTTCATATATGCTGACAGGGTTAGATCAGTTTGTCTTCTTTTTCCCATTTGGTTTCATTTTAATGTAAAATAGAATATAAAGTAATGCAGAAGACTCAGCACTTTCAGTCTTTCTGGAGATTTTGTGTGTTATGTCACAGTTTTGTAACTGTGTCTCAGTGAAAGGGAGATGAAAAACTACAGGATCACGTGGAAAGAAAGACCATCAACTTACTCTCCATTCACAGAGATTTATATTACTTTTAGATTTGATTTGCTCCGTGTGTGTGTGTGTGTGTATGTGTGTGTGTGTGTGTGTGTGTGTGATAGAGCATGACGCACAGCACTTGTAAAAGTCTGAGAACAACATCCGGGAACCAGTTATGTCCTTCCAACATGTGTATTCTAATGATTGAACACAGGACATCAGGCTTGGCAGCAAGCACCTTTATCTACTGAGCCATGCACCTGACCCTCAACTGTGCTGAGACAGCAATACTCAGTGCTGCCCTGGGGACTTCTCTTGCACACCAGGAGTATGGGAGCATCAAGCAATGAAACAAGTAGGTAAAAATAGAAAGGCTTATAGAGGGCTTCAATAATGTACATTTGCAGTCACTTCGCTTCTTAGTGTTAATTTTAGAGAATAGTTAACACATAGAAGATTCTGAGATAGAGCCTATGAAAGACATTCATGACCTATCTGTCTTTGCATGTGCATGTGTGTGCCTGTGTATCCCTATGTATTTGTGTCTGTATTGATAAAAAACTGGACCTCTGTAAAGTTAGGTGACTATTACATTTACTACATTTTGACACACATAGTGATAAATGCTAGTAAAATTACATGAGTTTTTATCTGACACACATATAAACTAATATAAATTTATATGAAAAAATAAATCCTGTGGAAGCAGAAATCCAATAATTTCATTTCTTTAAAAATAAGCATATAGTGGGTAACATTTAAGCAGAGTGAAAGGAATGGATTGAGACCCGTGGGAAAAGGACCTTGCTCAATCTGCAGTTCCATGTCAGGTAGAATTATTATTATTTTTTTGTTCTATCCTGTAGTTACAATTCTTTCAGCACTAGAAAACATCACTGGAGAAATACACTTGGATTTGTAGAATGTGTGACAGAAGAAAGGCAAAGACAGACAAGTGGAAGTTTGGTAAGGGAATTGAATCAAATTCGGGTTCAGGAATAACCTACTTTGCAAATCCAGAGTCCGTAAAATAAAATGGGTTTGGTGTACTCAAACAGGTGCATGGAGCCATAGCTTTGGTTTATCCAGTGTCCATGAATTTAAGATGTGGACAGCCTCTTATAATTATGTGACATTATGAACTTTATTAAGCTTGTGTGATCCAGGGAGATTGAAGAGGTAGGGACAGACGGATATGAGCATCAAGCTGACCTACATGATGCTAATCATGTGATAGGCTCTGCCCTGCATACTTCATAGACTTTACACATTTAAATTTCACCCCTTTTAAAAACAGAGGTCCTATTGTTTGTATACACAGGAACTACAGAGATATTTAGAAATTCACACGAGACAGTAAGGGGACTGGCTTACCCTGGGGTAGATACCATACAGAAGAGTAGTTGACCATCACAAACTGAACTCATAGGTTTAAATACAAAATGAAAGAACAAGAAATTGGGTGAATAGGGTGTATCTTTATGGAGTTGAAGGAAAAAAATGTGATTTAAAAAATACATTGTATGAAATTTTTAAATTTTAAAAAATATTATTTAAAAATATTATGGAAATCTGAACTGTTGGAGAACTTAAAAGCCCACTGCCTTGGCTAGTTTTATGTCAATTTGACACAAGCTAGAATTTTCAGAGAAGAGAAAATACCTTCATAAGATCGGGCTGTGGGTCAGCCTATGGGGCATTTTCTTAATTAGTGATTGATGGGGGAGGGCTCAGCCCATTATAGATTCTGCCATCCCTGGGCTGGTAATCTTGGGTTATGTAAGAAAGCAGACTGAGCAAGCCATGTGATCAAGCTAGTGATCAGCACCCCTCCACGGCCTCTGCTTCAGCTCCTGCCTCTAGGATCCTGCCCTGTTTGAGTTCCTGTCCTGACTTCCTTCAGTGATGAACAGGGATGGGGAAGCGTAAGCTGAATAAACTTTTTCCTCCTCAAGTTGCTTTGGTCATGATGTTTCATCACAGAATTAAGACAACCACCAACCAGATGGACAGTTGGCTCTCTGAGACGGTCCACTGGGGGTAATGACTTAGGGTCTGGGCTGTGGAAACAAGAACACAGGGCAACACACATCTGCCATGTTGAGAGAAAGTCACCATGTTATTATGATTGGGACTCTTAGCTTAACTAACCCCTTAGTGTTGAAGTAAAGTTTCATTTAGCCAATAAACCATTTGAACACATATATAGAAGGCACAGAACTCAAGAGAGAGTATGTATACCTTCAGGCCAACTCAAAATGTTTAGGGAGAAAGTATCTACTTTCATAAAAACACAAAATTCATGCTGAAGAAAATCTGAAGTGCATTTAATCCCTTATAAAGGGTGGCAGACTTGGGTGTGATGTGGAGATGTTTGTCAGTTAAATAAGCTTTATATACCTCTGTACTGGGAGTTTTGAGTTACTCATTTTCTAGGCCTGGGGCTAGCAGAGAACCACTTCACACCTCTTTCAGAGCATGTATGATATGACGATTTTGACACTCTTTCACAAACCAAAACACGAACTTACTTAAACTTTTATAGCTAGACACACTTTTAAAATAAAACATGAAAATGACTCAATTGTTATGTTTTATAGCGTAGTCTTTTTATATTTGCAAGGAGATATTTTTATGGTTGTCATAGGAGAATTATTTTGAAAATGTCACCTTTAAATAGAAATATGTAATTTAAATGCTCCCTCAAAATGCACAAAAACCATTTTGACAAGAATGCAACATGTTTTTTCCATGAAAGATTCATAAATGTTAAGTTAAATCTATTTACCTGTAATGGCAGTGGCTTAGGGTTCTAAGGCAGTTTGATCAGGGATTTGATATAAAATGTTGACATACTTGTGAGATTTTTGTCTGACTTGAATACTTTCATGATGGTTACATGGTACTGCTGTTAAAGTGAGTGAGCCCATTAAAACAAACCAATATTATTTTGACAGGCTCCAGATGGTATTGTAAATATCCCTTCAGGTAAGAGTAATTCATGAGTCAACTTACATGCTTAGAGTATATACAAGTTTTTAAAACTAAAGGGTTTCATTATTGCTAATTAAAAATAGCCTCCAGGACTGTGAAATGGATAAGTAGGTAAAGACACTTGATGCTACTCCTGAGGACCTAAGAAGGTTGATCCCTAGGGACCAAGGAGTAGAAAGAGAGATTGGATTTCTACAGTTCATAGTCTAGCCTACACACACACACACACACACACACACACACACACACACACACACAATAAAAACATTTTAATGGCTTTCAATCTCCCCTCAGTAGCAAATGTGCTCTATTGTTTCTCGTTTGAAACAGAGATATTTAATTCATTTGAAACATAGATCTTTAGTATACATTATGGAAATTATCTGGACACATACCTATATTCTCAATAAACTGTATAAAATTGTCTGGTTTGATGCTGAGCCAAAGCTTTGGATCTGAGCACTGAAGATAATGATTCATGGAGCCACCTTGAGGAAATTCCAAAGGCATCTTGAATCATTCACAGGAAAAAAAAGCACCTTTAAAAAGAAAGAGCCAAGAGAGAGAAGAAAGGAGAGAGGAGAGAGAGAGAGGGAAGGAGAGAGACAGAGACAGAGACAGAAACAGACAGAGGAGAGGATTTCCCATTTAGAATCTGTAAAGCTCCATATCTGCTTGCATGTGCTAGGGAATTGTGCTCCCTGCTCTGGCCTTTGCTGCTTTTTCTTTGATGCCTTTACTTCAAGGCAGGACAGAGCATGGCAACCCTCAGAACAGTTAGCACATACTATGGTTCTCCTGACAAACTTAACAAGCTCCCTTTTGTGGAGATTCATGACTAGAATAAAGTTCCACCAGTTTCTGCCCCTCAAAGTTCTGCTATTTTCTGCCGCTAACGTCTTGGCTCCCTAGTCCCCCGTGGTCGCCCTTTCTCAGGGTTGACCAAGCAGGTCTTTGCTCTTGATTTTCTGAGGAACCCGAATCTTTCTAAAGTGTCAATTCCCACAAAGCAGATTTATCTTTTCCTTTTTTTTTTTTTTTTCAAGACAGGGTTTCTCTGTGTATCTTTGCACCTTTCCTGGATCTCGCTCTGTAGACCAGGCTGGCCTCGAACTCACAAAGATCCACCTGCCTCTGCCTCCCGAGTGCTGGGATTAAAGGCATGTGCCACCACCACCCGGCCCTCTTTTCCTTTTAAACTGTAGATTCTTTTTTTTTTTTGTTTTTGTTTTGTTTTGTCTTCTATATATATTTTATTTTTTTATTTTACAATACTATTCAGTTCTACATAATAGCCACAGATTACCTTGTTCTCTCCCTTCCTGCCCCCTCCCCTTCCCCCAGCCCACCCCCCATTCCCACCTCCTCCAGATCAAGGTCTCCCCAGAGGACTGGGATCAACCTGATAGACTCAGTCCAGGCAGGTCCAGTCCCCTCCTCCCAGATTGAGCCAAGCGTCCCTGCATAAGTCCCAGGTTTCAAACAGCCAACTCATGCAACGAGCCCAGGACCTGGTACCACTGCCTAGATGCCTCCCAAACAGATCAAGCCAATCAACTGTCTCACCTATTCAGAGGGCCTGATCCAGTTGGGGGGCCCTCAGCCTTTAGTTCATAGTTCTTGTGTTTCCATTCATTTGGTTATTTGTCCCTGTGCTTTATCCAACCTTGGTTTCAACAATTCTTGCTCATATAAACCCTCCTCTTTCTCACTAATTAGACTCCCAGCGCTCCATTAGGGGCCTAGCCATGGATGTCTGCATCCAGATTCCTCAGTCCTTGGATGGGGTTTATGGAACAACTATTAGGGTGTTTGGCCCTCCCATCACCAGAGTAGGTCAGTTCCGGCTGTCTCTCGACCATTGCCAGCAGTCTTTTGTGGGGATATCTTTGTGGATGTCTGTGGGCCTCTTTAGCTCTCTGCTTCCTCCCCTTCTCATGTTGTCTTCATTTACTGTGGTCTTCTATTCCTTGTTCTCCCTCTCTTTTCTTGATCCAGCTAGGATCTCCCACTCTCTTTCCCTCAGTCCTTGCCCTTCATTGCTCCCTCTCATGTCCAGGCTGTTCATGTAGATCTCATCCATTTCTCCGTGTCTTTCTTATGCCCTTCAACTGAAGAATGGACAAATAAATTGTGGCACATATAAACAATGGAATACTACTCAGCAGAGAAAAACAATGACATCATGAGGTTTGCAGGCAAATGGATGGATCTAGAAAAAATCATCCTGAGTGAGGTAACCCAGACTCAGAAAGACAAATATGATATGAACTCACTCATAGGAGGATGCTAGATCTGGAACAAGGATGACTGGACTGCTACTCACATCACCAGTGAGGCTACCTGGAAAATGGGACCCCAAGAAAGACATGTAGATTCTTTTTTTTTATTAAGAATTTTTTTTTTTTTTTTTTTTGGTTTTTGAGACAGGGTTTCTCTGTGTAACTTTGCGCCTTTCCTGGAACTTGCTTAGTAGACCAGGCTGGCTTCAAACTCACAGAGATCCACCTGGCTCTGCCTCCCGAGTGCTGAGAATAAAGGCGTGCGCCACCGCCGCCGCCACCACCACCGCCTGGCCCAAGAATTTTTTTATTCATTTTACATACCAATCACAGATCCCCCTCTTCCCTCCTCCCGCCCGCCAGCCTCCCCACCCAACCCAACCCCACATTCCCGAAAGAAAATGCTCAGTTATCAAAGCTGAGGTAACTCATTTGAGGCCACAGCTAGCAGCAGTGAGACATTCTATGTCGTACTAATTGAAGGGAGTTGTGACTTCAGAGAAGACAGCCGACTCTCAAACAAGGAGCATGGCTTAACTTCTCAAGTCACACCTTCTTGTGTCACACTTTTCAAATCAGGAGCAGATAACACATGTTGTAATAAGCAAGAAACACCAATTAGTGGTGGAAATGCTAAAAGCCATTTTAGTACCCTGTTGCAAATTATGTAGCCTCCGAATTCCTCTACAGTTTTGTGGATTCTTTCATTAAAATGAATAGAAACAAAGAACAGAGTCTTCGCACAGTGCCCTCACATCTTGTATGCTATTTCTAGGCAACCTTTTACAAATAAATACACATTTATCTTTTAATTTTGCATATCTAAAATCTCAATTACAAGTGTGAAGAATGTCATATGGCTACATCCTTTTCCTTTGTGTCCTACTCTAGTTTTTAAATATTTTGTGTTGGGGAAAGCTATGTTTTGCCTTTTTTTCAGAATTTTGATTTCAGGTATGAAGGAAGCAGGAAGGATTTGTTTTAGCTGAGAGGTATCCATGTGGTGTGAAACCATCCCTTCAATGTGAATTCGAGATGATGTCCTTGAAGGTAAATCTTTTAGCTGTGTCACCTGGCTTATGGTTAGGAAATTCTGAGACGGTTTGTAAATTCTATGCTCCCACACTCATTATTCACTGAAAAGGGCAGCTGAATCCCATGTCCCCTTGGTTTCTGGTGTTCTCTCATATACACTCTTGGAGGAGGTACCACTCTGATCTCCTCTAGTCACCAGAGCATGAAGACAGCTGGGTACCATGACTATCTCCTCCCACAAAGTCGCTGCGAAGAGCCAGGCTGATCCAAAGCTTCCTCAGGGTCCCTGACGAAAGGACAAAAGAAACCTAGTTCTGTGTCTGTCTTTGCTCAGGAGTAGACTTGACAAGGTTAGCCTGTGGCTTCGGTTAGGGTCTCAGAGGAGTAAAGGTTTCAGTTTTGGGGAAGTTGGCTTTCCATCCGTCAAGAGACTGGAGTTATTTATCAGCCCCAAGGCTGCTGCGATCCCTGGTGTCCTTGAGTTTTTCTGTTTCTTTCCTGCACTATAGCTTGATTAGCCTCCTGCTGAATTCATCCCATTGTATGATAGCTTTATGCTGGCATTGTCCCATTTCTCCCCTAGAAATAGTATATGCGATGCTATCCTTCTTAATAAACTTGCTTGCAAGAGCCATCAACTTATTCAAGACTTCCTGATCCCAAACTTTCCTGTCTTCTTCATTGTCTCATCCCCTGCCTCTGTCTCAGGACCCTGTCATTGAAGAATGACCTGTTGCTCCAGGCTATGTCATTATCTAATTTTCACAACTTATCTCTTATTGTCTACAACTATGTCCTCAGGACTTTCCTAAAACTTGATCAGTTGCCATTTGTCCAAATAGGAATTAGAAAATGTCAGCAGCCTAGTGATGGAGCTGGTACTGTGTTTGGGGTCAGATTCCAGCTCACCACACTTGCACAGGACCCAGGACAACCCACTGAACCTCTTCCAATCTTTTTATCTCCATTGACAAGGAGAGACTAGGGAGACAGGACAGCTTGCCTCTCTCTATTTTTTTTTAAATTAATAGGTTAGAAGCTGAGCAAAGCAAGAGAATAAAAATTCTTCAGTGAGTCATTTTCCCTCAATTAGTAGAGTGAAGAGTTCTGTAATCATAGTGATCATTGATAACAAATTAGAAACTTACCTGTAAAATGCCCATACGCTCAAAAGAATCAGTAGGAAATCATGTCTTGGACATGTGTTTTCAATATGTAAATGTATTAATTGAACTAATATAAAATCATTTATTAATTTATATTTTTATTATTACTTGTTCATACAATACAATGGGTATCCTTGTGTCTTGTTCATAATATTTTCTTGATGGGGAGGCTCATCTTCTCCTCCTGTTGGTATTATCTTGCTTGTATTCTTCTATCCCAATTAGTACTGCCCTTTCCAATTCCGTGTCTCATTTGTCAGTCATCTACCTATCTTTGGAAAACCATTTCCCCCTCTCATAGTTCCCTTTCTAGTTTCAGGACCCATGCCAAGCACACGGCCACATGTAAAATCATACATACAACTTAAAACCTAGGATCCATGTATGAGAAAATGCTGTATCTGTCTTTCTGAGTCTGAGCTACCTCACTTATTATAATAATTCCAAGGTTCATCCATTTTACTTTAATTTCATGATTTTATTTTAAATTTTTTACAGTTGAATAATTTTTTTAGTCAGGTCTCATTATATATTCCTGGCCTGATTCAAAGTCATTGTGTGGACAGAGATGACCTCAGACTTATAGTGAATATCTTTTCTTTGTGTTGGGATAACAGGTGTGGGTCTCCATGACTTTCCAAATTTTCATTTTGTCCTTAGCTTAGTATTTATCCTTGCATTTTGAGGTTGTAGTTAAATAGTTATAGTTACATCTTGGTATGAGGATGGCAACACTGGCTAAGGTTAACTCAGGTACACACAAGAATATGGAGACTCCCTAAGGAAGACCGGATTACCAGTAGAATTGACTTAACTCGAAGGGAAAATAATCCAGAACTCAGTATTCTAGGCATCATTTGTGTCCTTGGCTCATGGTGGGGGGGGGGACAAGTGTATGGATGTCCAGGAGGAACACTGAATGTAACAGAGGAGTTAGTGGCTACCTGGGAATCTTGCCAGCAGCTGATTTGATGCTACAATCTAGGGGAAGTCTGACACTTTTTGGTTCAAGGTCACAAACAGCCACCTGAGGCAGAGCAGACACTCTATGCACTGAAGGGCTTAGAGATTAAAATTGCAACTTCATGAGGAAATGAAAGTCCTCCCTCCTGTGATAGAAACAGTAGTCCTTGAGAGGTGAGTCTGAGGAGCCCCTTGGCTAGACAGGAGGTAATCAATTGGCCATTTGCCTATAGGGATGGCTTTTGAGATGAGGGTAACCAATGGACAGTCACTAAAAGCTTGTGAAACAGTCAATACCAGGTGAAACATAAAAGAATGATGTATTTCAGTCTTAATCACTTTTAAGGGTTGGGATAACCATATAAGTGAAACACAGCCTAAAATTATGGAAATTATGGAAGACATATATCACTTTTGAAACTGGCTTGATGCATTGGGATGAGGCAGTGAGAACCATATTGATTGATTCACTCGTAATTAAACAGTCTGAAAAGCAGGCTATAATTGCTGAGGTGCTCTTAAACATGTTTACTTTCTATGGGTAACTAAAAAAGGAGACATAAACATGGTAATTAAAGGGTTATTTTTTGTCCTTCATAGTCAAGGATGTTGCTACTCAAGAGAAACCTGATTTGTATGTGATCTAAGGAAAGTATTGAAATTTTTGATTTTCTGCTGCTGCAAAAAAGGGAGAACATTGGCATTTGTAATTGACCACTGTGTGTAATTAACACAGCAGGGGCAGGTTTTCAACAAATACCACACCTCCACATGGCCTGTGCCCTAGAATTAACCTTCATCTGCTAAGATCGTGCTCCAGAGTTTCATTAACCATTCGAAGTCAGATACTTTCTAGCTCTGCACTGTGCAGTGTGTCAAGATTAAAACTGAACACCAGAACAGTATCCAGTGAGATTCATTGGTTGCCTCGGGTGTCTTTGTGGTTGTACTTTACTGTGTGAAGATGTGTCCTCTCTAATGTTCCTGTGATGTACCCTGATAGGCAGTGTGACAGATTAAGAAATGGGACACCCAGGACAGGGGTAGATCACAGAAGCTCCTTTCATTGATGGAATCATTACCTTTGTAAAAGAGACTGAAAACCCTTTCCTAGTCCTAGTGCAGGAAGACATAACAAGAAGGCAGCATTTTTGAAGCAGAGATCCACTCTCACAGGTCATGCATCCTAGTGCTTTTGATGTTTGCAAGTCCTCCAGGTCGCAACACCCATCTCCCTCAATTTATAAGGTGCATCTATTTGACTGGCTTCTTTCAATATTTGACCTTTCTCATCTCTCTCTCTCTCTCTTTCTCAGATTTAATGATAAGGATTTCCTCTCATGAATTTTAGGGCCCAAGAACACCACATTATAGAACACCGCATTATTTACTCCAAGTGTGGGTAGTTTGTGTCATGTTCACATGGCTTTGCGCTCAGTGAATAAACAGGAAACTCTTGTAGGAACCAGACAACATCAGGCCTGATAGATAAAGGTGCACTGCACCTAGCATCCACTGGTGTCTTCTGGACCAGGAAGGATGGCCCTTACTTACAGTGGCAGGCAGTACAACATAAAGCCTGGCATTAACGGCTCAAATGGATCTGAATATTGAAGAATTTATACTGAGGTGGGTCAAGGTTATAACTCACCATCTCTAGAGGAGATAAAGGAAATGGGATATGGATAAGATTTCTGACATAAATAAAAGAACAAGAGAACTGAGTCTAAAAATGGATTTTTCTAAAGTCTGCTGAGGCTGCAGTTAATGACATGCATTTTAGAGACCGTTTATTTCCCAGCGAGTGTCCGAGGTACAGACCTTACACTTTAAGCCTGGATATATCATATTCTCTGAACACACCATCCATCCTGAGAATCATTAGGCCCTGTGATAATAGGGATAAAAGCACACACAGCCATAGAAGAAGCAGAGGCAACATGACATATTTATTTCTTTGACTTTCAGTTAGGTGAACATTCTGGGTGAGATCATTAAGCTTCACTTACTAACTTAAATTATGTTATTTGATTCTAAGTACTTCCCCCATCCTCAGTAATCATTGCTTCTAAAAATAACCTCATTTTAATAGATTTAAATGAAAATTGTACAGTATTGCACTTCTGTTTAATTTTTGGTAGCATAAACCGTTTCCATAGAGTAACTAATCTGGAAATGAAATTGAATAAGATTCTCAGACTTTGGACATAACACATCAGAATCCTTGTAATTATTGTTCCCTCTAGTATAAGCCCACATGCATAATTGTTATTAGTCAGCTGTTTTTTTTTTATTCCTGTTCACTCATCTCCCCAAACTGAAACACTGTTTTATTCTATAATTTTGCTTGCTGTGGTACTGACAGTCTTTCTCACATCTATTGGCAGGAACAATCCAGAATAGTGAACTGTTAATATTTAGGCTATGATGTCAGAGCCTTGATGAACAATACCATCATTGCATGTATAAAATCAAACCTCAGACTGTCATGATTTTTGTTTTTAAATTAAAACAGTACAAATTATGCATAAGAAGCAGAAGAGAAGAATGGTGAGCATAGAAAAGCCTTGTTCCTGGTGGGAATACTAGAGGAACAAGTCACAAACCCTCATCAACATCATAAAGTAAATTCCTAGTATGTGCAGTCATTCCTTCTGTCCCCTAGAATGTTTGAGAGATTGTTTTGTTTAGTTGGATAAATCTTTCCCACCTGCTGGTACTGGAGTAACTAGTCAGAGGCTTAATATTAATTACAAACTGTTCGGTCTATGGCTCAGGTGCCTTGCTTGCAAGCTCTTTAGTCTTAAATTAACCCATTTCTATTCATCTATATTTTGCCACATGACTGTGGCATTACCAGTTGGCATCTTGTTCCTTGGGTGGCTGGATGGTGTCTGCCCTGACTCTGCCTTTCTTCTCCCTCTATCTCTCTTGGATTTCCCACCAGGCTATTACCTGTCTTGCCATAGGCCAGAGTAACTTCTTTATTAACCAATGGTAGCCACATATATTCACAGCATAAAGAAAGACCATCCTACAGCATTTTTGACTGTAGCTTCACTGATGAGCAGACTGACATGCCTGAAGTTTATTAGTCAAAAGGGTGAGAGGATGGTATCAGGAACAACACTACATCTTTCTCGGAGGATGATTCCCCACAGCTCATGTGTCTGATGCCAGGGAGTTGCAAGGGGCATGGATGGTGCATAAATATTGTAGCCCTTAGCCCATTGATCTCATGTGATAAAAGGTCCACAGCTCTCAGACATAGTCAGTAATGATGGTTGAGACTGTGACTCTGAGGAGTTACATGAGACTTCTAGTTGCCTTCTGAAATCGGGCAGAATGTTCACAGAGGATGAAACAGCCCCTAGAAGGTTTGAGGATGCCAAGTGTGGTTGTAGTTAACACTTCTTTCAAAGTGTTCTTCCTTACCACAAGTGGGCCAACTTTTGGCAGCCGCTTGACATGCAGCGAGCCCTGCCCATCAGATACAGAGGCCATTATTGTATGCCAGGGGCAACAGAGGGCAAGCATTACTAGGGGCCTCTGAGGCTGCACAGCTCCCATGAGCAGCACAAATCTAGTTGGTATTCTAGAGACTAACTCTCAGCCAAGCATTGATGTGAGTGGTACAGACTGTTCGATTGGGGAGATTTTCTCTGGAGGTCTTGACCTAAATAAGAGAAGGATGTCAATCCTCTCTGCAGTTCCTAAGTGACACTCTAAGTGGCTACCCAATTGGCAATAAGTCTGTCAGCAAATATGTAACACAGTCTGTTAAGGGAACATTGGTCAGAGCTGAGCAGTGACCATACCCATTCGTAGTTCCCTTTATACAAGATTGATGTGTAAGCTGGAGAGCAACACAGTGTGTTTTCGATTGGGTGAGCCAACAGTTATCCAGCTCTAAGGTGGAGAATTCTCTGTTAATGGGACCCAGCAATGCACGAGGATTTGCTTTTGGCAGAGGAACAAACAGTGAAGTTTCCCACATGCAGGCAGTGGAGGTGCTACCCAGGCTAGACCAATGGCACAAAGAAATACTATTTCTAAACCCACGAGGAAGGCTGAATGTGGGAATTCCATAAGACCCATATAAGTTCCTGCCAGAAAAACTCCAGAGTAGAGGGGGAAAGGTAGTTATGGAATCCCATCACTAGCTGAGTAGCTATAGCTGTTTGATAGCTGCTGTGAAAAGGAGTCAGGTGTTTCTAATGATGTGACCCCTGGTAGGTTGACTATACATCAGAGCAAGCCCAAGACTACCTGAGCAATATAAACTGGACTCAATGAGTGAAACTGTAATCCCAAATTTGGGTGGGAAGGGATGGGGGATTGAAAGGATGATAAAGGGGGTGGGGAGTGAAGATATTCAAAATACATAGTATAAAATTTTCTAGGAATTAATAAAAATATTATTAATGTCAGAAACTGGGCTTCATCAGGTCCACTGTAAACTAATCTCGCAGCTTCAGTTTATGAAGAGATCACAGCATTTTGCAGGGACAAGGGGGACGGATAGGGGAGGATGTCAGAACTTGCACCAAGTAAGGAGTGGGAAGGTGTAAAATCCAGGAAAGACGCTACATGACACCTTCTGAAATCCCTGTCTGGCTTCCCTCAGGACCTGGGAACTGGGGTCACTTCCTTGCATACTTGCTTCAAATGGATGTCTCTCTAGGGTCTTGAGAAGAGAGAGGCTCTGGGAAGCACATCTTAATCTCCAGGAGACAGACAGACAGACAGATAGGACTTATAAGGGTAAGGCTGTAAAGTTTTCAAAGCAACAGTTCTAGAATCCTTACATTTGAAATGGGAGAGCCCTATTTGCCTGCCATCGGTTTGGCTAGAGAAAACAGTGAATTCTCCTGGTAGCTTCAAGCTTTCTCGAGCAGGAGGTATGAGAAGCTGCAACGACCTTCCTGGGGATGTAGCCTTGAGCTTTTAGAAACCATTCTGGCCTCTGTGACATTTCCTATGGATGGAATTTGTGTGAGAGGCAATTGCTTCTCTTTGCACTGGCTGAGGCCTCTTTTAGAGAGGTGCTCTTAGCAGCCTGCTGAAGTGTGGTCAAAGAGAGTCTATCATGACGTGAGGTATGCCCACCCCACCTGACAAGGGTCATGGAACCTTCCCTTGATTATAAGTCCTCATATCTGAGCTGGCCACTACAGAATTGCCCTATCAGTCATGAGGTCTCCCTGGGCCAGTGTTTGGTTGGAACAAAAGCCCATTAGTGCCATTAGTAAGATAAACGGCTGCTTTTAAAGTGAGATGTGCTTTGTGATATCCGGAGAGACAAGTGCAGAATCCCAGAAACTGTCTCTAGGTGGAGACTTCCTCTTTCTCATATGCTTCCTTGACAAAGAAATTATCAAAAACACATATAACTCAAAGGGTGTCTGGTCTCATTGGTAGTAGAACTTCCTCAATGCTGTAGGAAAAGCTCTTTGGATTCACATGGCAGGGGCAAACAAGAACAGGGAATCTTGATTCCCCCTGTCCAGTTAGATATTTGTACAACTTCATTGTACTGGTCTTCCCAACCCTTCCCAAGATCACGGACACATTCCCTTCCTTCCCCTTTTGATCAAACCCACTGAGAATCCTGGCATTCCTTCTCTTCTTAAATTGGGTAAGTTATTGACAGCATGACTTGAGATCCTGTGTCTTTGATCCACAGAAGCATAATCCTCATCTATCTATGGAGTCAAAAGTTCTTGAGCATGTCTTCTTTTAAGATAACTGGGAGGCAAAGGGGGGTGGATTAGTGTGAAATTCCACTATTCATTCTTCTGAGTGCCCTGGCTTTGGATTGTAGCTCCCACAATCTAGGTATTGTGGTCACTTAATGTTGAGGTATGTTTGTTGACATATCTGCTATTCTAGTTTTAGGGGCTCCTTTACTTAGCAGTCTGGTTTCTGTTGATATTAATGGGGCGTATAGTTTCTGTCCCCTTTTTTTTTTGTTAACTTTGGTTAGACTCACAAAAGGCATCATTTTCAAGTACTCCAACACCATGTCCAGTTACCCTAATAATACTAATTAAGTTGTATTTGCTTCTAGAAACCAGGAGAGGCGTGTTTTCCAGGGATGCCCATATGTCTGAAACAATTAACCTAAAACTGTTTTTCCAAGTTTACATTCTCTGGGGACCAATCTGTATCTACACTGTAAACCCTGTTTAAGGTGCTAAGCCTTGATACTTGTCCCAGTCTCTTCCAATGAAATACCCCCAAGGAGGCCAACTCTTATCATAGTATCCAGGACTCACTGCAAACATCTCAGACTTTGAACAAGAGGCTCTGAGGTTATAATGATAAATAGGATTTGAGACCTAATATTTTATCTTTAAATTTGCTATCTTTAACAAAGCTTACATGCCCTGAATTGTCAACTTCCAGTCCAACTACTTAATGCTCCCCATGTGCCTAGTTGTCCTAATGCGTACAAGTCTCCCTCTTCCATCTTTAGTACTAGACAACACCTCTGCCACACTTTTTCCGCAGAGTGGAAAATTCCATCCATCCAGGAAGTATATTTGTATTAATTTATATAATATAAGAAGCCTTAAGTTAATGTGCAGATTGAGTCTTTAGAGTCCCCACAGCAGGGCTCAGCTTTCAACTCACTTCAAGACCTTAACTGACAACCCACCACAAATTCCACTCACTGACAGCAATAATGTGAGAAGCCACTGTTTTCTGTGTTGAGTGGACTTTGTCCAAAATCGTTGACTTCAGGTGATGAATTAGTCCAGGTCATTATCCTTTCCACTTCTCCAAAGCCATACATTTTCAACACCCAGTGCTCTTAGCCAAACGTCACCTTCACAAAATTGAAGATGTGCTATTTGACAGCTTACCACAATTTTTTGGTTATCTGAAATGAAGACAGGAGGCTTCTGGATCAAGAAAAAGGCTGTGGTAGCCCACAACAGGAGTCTTAAATTTCCTGTAAAAGTATCAGCATTTTCTTGCCACAGTTCCCTGGGATCTAATCCACTGGTGTCCATCAAGAGATTCAAGTAATGAGTACATCTTCAAGTGTTCAACAGGAGAGACAAACCTTGAGCACAGGAAGCCCATATCATCTAGGGTATGCAGATTTACAGGGTATTGACTTGATTCTGCTCCTGAAAGCAATAATTTCTATGTCTTCTAAGGCTTCAGTTAAATTTTCTCTTTGTTGTAGAGCATGGTCCCAATTAGTTAAAAAGACATTCTTGGCAAAAAAGTTTGGAAGCAAGACAATCAGAACCCTAACTTGGGAAAACTATGCAAACACAAGGCCTACAGGGAATTCTCTCCACAAAATGTAATTACCCTTCTGCAAATAATTTTATTTGAATCTCTTGCAGAATCATTTAACTTTGTCTTGTAGGTCATCTTAAGAATCATTTAAGCTGGGTATAGTGGCACAAGCCTCTAATCCCAGCTCTTGGGAGGCAGAGGCAGCTCTGATTTCTGTGAGTTCAAGGCTAGCCAGTACTATGTAAAGAGGCCCTGTCTCTAAAAACAAAACCAAATATGATCATTTAATCATTTGTAATTTTATGCATATTCCTCTTAGAAACTTAAATGTTCATACACACTTATAATAGATCTGTATTCAGAGGCTCTGTGAAACCCCATTTGTGACTTTCTAGGTAAGAATAATCTTGGCTTAAGGGACCATCCCCATCCTTGGTGTGGAATATGTAACTGCAAGGTCTTTGATTACAAAATAAAGGGATTTGGTGTGATAATTATAAAGGCGAGCAAAGGAAATGAGTCTTCAAATGAACCACTCATCCTTATTCTCATCCTTCTTGTCCTTTTTTTTAATGCAATCAGCTACAGCTACTTAGCATGATTTCCTTCCAGTAAGTCAGTACATTAGACCCACCCAGACTTATTGACATTCTGCATTGTTGGAGACAAGGCAATGAGTGGTTCTGAGAGCCACAGGATCAGGCTACTGCTGATTCATGCTCTGGCTCTAAACTGCATTTATTCATTTATTTATTTGCTTCTCCCTTTCCCACTGTGCTTGCTTTTGAAAGAAGTTGAGATATAGAGTTACTCAAATATCCGTGTTTGGCATAGGTAACAGGAGCTTAGCTTTACCAGGTAATCATTTATCAATCAAGAATCTTGGTGTAAGGCTTGATAGAGGTACCTCAATATCTTTGACTCCACTTACAAATGTAGCTATTGCTCTCAGCCCATCAACACTTTTACAATAACTACAATAGTGTTTTAATATCTATGTCTTCCAGGAAGCCTTGACTGATTTCAAGAAGGCCTCTCTCCAGATATCAATATTTTACAAAGCTATTATGTGCCAGATACACTTTAGATCTTATACTCTTAGCATTCATCCATAATTTGCCATTGTTGTTGTTAATGATGGAGATATTATTTTTGGATTGCTTTTAGTTTTTCAGCATTAACTTTTTATGAATGATTGATTACAATAGATGCTTGCCTTAAACTATTAGTGGTAATACTGAAGGATGAGTCTACCTTTCGAATATTACAGTTGTTCAAAGGTGTCATGGCAACTTATACATGTAATGTATATAAATATGTAGAATTATAAATGAGTAAATAAATTGTGGGTACAAGTTAAGGTGTATGTATGGTATACCTAGCATGAGCATGCTCATTCAGATATAAAATCATTGGGTGCCACTCAGCATAAGTGAACGGTGCCATATTCATATAAGTGAATGAGGCAAAAGAAAATCCAAACTTTTCTGACATCAATTACTTAATTCAATATTCTCTTGAGGATCAATTGAGTTAGCTTGAGAAGATTTAGTTTAATATGATTATGTACAACTCTAAAAAATATATATGAGTTAGACTCTCCTGACATTAATGTCCCAAAGTGTGTTGTTTAATTATATTATTCAGCTTAGTCAATAAGATAAGAGGTTAAGAAATTACGATGCAGAGAAATGAGATGCAAGTAGGACATTCTTGGATGAAAACTCAGGATCCATGAGCTGATGGGATGACCCCTGCAGGAAACTCTTAAAGAGTTGGTGCCGGTGCCGCTCTCCAAGGTGCTGAAATTCCTGGGGCTTCTGGGCTCTTCCTGCCTGCAGCTCATGCTTCATGTACAATAGGAGATGGTTCTTTCTCCCCTTGTGAACTAGCTCCAAAATTGAGAATGGAGAGTTAGTGAAGTCTATATGTGTCTTAGTTAGGGTTTCTCTTGTTGAGACAAAGCACCATGTAAGAAAAGCAAGGTGTGGAGAAAAGGGTTTATTTGGCTTACACTTCCATATTGCTGTTCTTTATTGAAGGAAGTCAGGACAGTTACTCAAACAGGGCAGGATCCTGGGTGCAGGAGCTTATGGAGAAGCACTGGAGGAATGCTTCTCATTGGCTTTTGTACCATGGCTTGCTCAACCTGTTTTATTAATAGGGTTCAGGACCACCTGCCCAGGGATGGCACCACCCACAGTGGGCTGGACCCTCCCCCATTGATCACTAATTGAGAAAATGCCTTACAGCTCAATCTCATGGAGGAATTTCCTCAACTGAGACTCCTTCCTCTCTAATGAGTCTAAGTTGTGTCAAGTTGACACAAAATCATCCAGTACAATATGCAACCATAAAATTGTTTTTGTTCTGTTGATCACTCAACTCTGTTGTGTCTACTGAGATCAGATGCCTAAACTCTAGTTCATGCTGAATAGTTCTGACCCAGTCACCTACACACACCTCTCCTACAAACTTAACTGTATCTACTATTTGGATCCTGGACTCCACTCTTCATCTTTACTCTTTGATACTTTAAAAATAAATGCATGCTTCAAATATCTACAGAGAGAGAAAGAGAGAGAGAGAGAGAGAGAGAGAGAGAGAGAGAGAGGAGAGTAGGGGGCAGTATTTCCAAAGTGATTTGAAGCATGTGACTAGTCAAAGCTAGTCATATCCTGATAAGGGCAGAAATGACAAAAACAATGCAAGACCAAATGCACTTACAGTGCTTTGTCATCTCTCTCATGTCCACATTTTAGGTGTAATCTATTTTTCCTTCTTATTATCCATGAGGTGTTTCCTTGCGCCCCAGCAAAAATTCGCATCTCCCCAAAATCCATGCACCCTGTGTGATGATATTAGCAGCCAACTAGACCCAGGGGGTGGAGCTTGAGAACTGAATTTACTTTCTTAGTGAACTTGGCGCACTCTCTAATTCCTCCACTCAATGACAAAGCAAGATCAAGGAAAGCTGAGAAAACCCTCAGCCTTAGGAGGCACTAAATCTTCCAATGACCTGTCTTGAAATTCTCAGCCTCCAGAATTAGGAAAATTAAGTATGTTTAATCCATGGTATTGTTACGTCACGTTGAATATGGTCACCCTCCCTCTGAACCCAGTCACGCTGAGATTTCTTTGACCAAGGAAAATCAGGAGTTTCCACATCAGAGTCAGTGATGTGAGAGATTCTAGAATCCCAGCTCAAAGGATTGGGGCAGATTTCTGAGACACAGACCTGTGGGAGCATGTGAATCCACATGAAATGTAAGTCATACCTTAAGGAGATCCAGGACCATGGCTCACCATGCCTTTGAATCCTAGTTATTTCAGAGTTAAAACATTCTTATTATTTATGCAAAAATGTGTCTGACTTCTTTCTTCTCTGCTTGTCTTCTTCTTCCTTTTCCCCCTCCTTCTGACCCTTCTTTCTCTTCACTACCCACTCCTCCTCCCTTTGTTCTCTTTGTCTCTATATCTCTGATCCTATATTTCTGTCATCTATCTGTCTGTCGTCTGTCTGTCTATCTATCTACCTGGTGGATTTATTTCAAGTTCTACTCCCATCAGTATCCCTGGGTGCTATTTGGTGGTTGTTTCTTCATGATTTTAGGACAAACCAAATTGACCAGGTCCCAAACTCTGGAAATAAAGACATTTCTCCTTTATTTCAGAAAAGCCTCAAAGTTACTCCCCCTTTTTATTGTTTTTAACCCATCACTTACATCCATACCTTATATCCAATATGACCCAACAGAGAAGCATGTAATTCAAGTGGACATTCGGGTAGTGGGGAAGGGATATATGGGGAGTTCTTTTCATTAGCTGGATAAGTTCTCTTCATGAATAGGAAGTGTCATTTCACTTAAATCAAGTTCGGAAGCAGCACTCATTCTATAGCTGACCAATGTAAGTGGACCCTACCTTCCAGAGGCATGAGCCATACCATAGTTTTATGTACTTTAACTATTAACTGTTAATGACAAAGCACAAAACTAATGCTGAGATTTAATGCCTCATGAAACAAAAAGTACACTACTGACTCCTTATGAGCAAGAAATAAAGACTTGACTTGATATTATTTTTTCAGAAGAATGCCACAAAACTTGGCTGGAAATTTTTCATCTCGTATGAAAGTGTGATCAGCTGTTCCATGGTTTTCTGTACCATGTTCAAAACTGAAAAACAACAGTCTAATTCAGGGAAAATTTCACTTGATGTTTTAAACCTCTTTTTATAATTACATATTTGTAATTATATATATATATATATATATATATATATATATATATATATGAAGTAAACATTGATACTGTCCTTATCTCACAGGCTCTTTCATACAAATACCCCTCATTTAAATTGTTATTACCTTATGGCCTGTATATTTGTATGATGTTTCATAAATATAGATTCATTCTAGCTTTTATCAGTTTGATTATTTTCATCATCCATCTTAATAATTCTTCAGCCACTTAGAAAATAAAAGTTAGAGCTATTTCAGAGAAACACTTAGCTACTTAGAAGACTGGCACACAAGCCCCAACTGATTCTCACTATTCTGTGATATCCACTTTTTGTTTAGAGACATCCAAACATTAACCTCTATAATTCTCAAAGATAGACTATTCTTGATCTCCATATCCAGCCCACCTGAAAATTCCCTCACTAATTTCATAAGCATTGGGTTATCAGTTACTCTCACAGCTAAATTCCATAGCAGTTTGATTTTCATATCACAAAACTGACCCTTAGAGGGGCAGAATAAGTTTTTAACTAATATAGGAAATAAGTAGGTAGGATGAGGCTATAGCTCAGCTGGTAGAGTATTGCCTAGCATGCATAAAGCCCCGTGTTCAATCCCCTTCATGGCATAAACTAGGTAAGCTGGTGCACACCTGTAATTTCAAAAGTTCAGAAGTGGAGAGAGATGGATTCAAAGTTCTATTATGTTCAGGTATACAGAGAGTTTAAGGCCAACCTTGGGTAGATACCTGGTCTCAGTCATAGGTGGATAACATATGCAAACACACAGTGTTGGGGAAGACTGAGTCAGGCTCACAGTGACCCATGCTGTATGTATAAAGAACTTCGAAAGAGGAAGTTTAAGGCTCCTCAAACCATAGAGAAATAAAAGCCCAAGGACTTGGGAATGCTAGTAAAGTGGTTATTGTACAAGGGGCCTGCACTGAAGTCTTGCCCCAGGACCCTACAAATACAAATGTGAGAATAGAAGTGAACCGTAAATTCCATGTGGTACTATCACAGGTGAAAAATGAGAACGTTGGCTGACTTCTTCTTTTGTTGAAGACTAATGTTAACTGTTAATAAGTTTTCTTAATATGCCTTGTTGAGTAAATGTATACATACCTTATACACACATATATGCATATAACATATGTGCTTCTGTATTTCCAAAGTTGAACACAATGCATCTAAGTGCAACTAGTAAAGACAGTAAGCGAATGAAATGATCATATTATGATAACTATCACATTGAGTCCCTTAGAAATAGACTCTGAATACAGACAATGAGTGTGATGCCTGTTGAGGAATGCTCCTGGGGAGACACATTTACTCCAGCAAGGAGAATAGGATGGAGTGCATAGGACTGGTTGGCCCCAAGTTTGCAAATGCATCTTCCCCAGCCCTGCCAGGAGGCTCCAGATGGCACATTCAAATCATCTCAAATAAAAGCACGGGGTGTGGTCATGTAGCCATTTGCTTTTAGCAGTCATTAAGATGAGCAGAACTGAGGTGCGTAATGGGAATTCTCAAAGAATCAATAAAGAAATTATGTTTTTTTTTTTTTTTTTTTTAAGATGTAGCTCAGAGCCATCAGATGCTATCATTGCCCGTGTCTGCAAGATGAGTGAGCAGACCTTGAAGAGGGAACCTGGTCATGTATTTCAGATACAGATTCATGGCACTTGCAAGAGATTTTAAATAAATAAAATGTCAAACAGAATGCACAAAGTCAGCGACTTTAATCTAAAATCAAGTTCAACAGTAAGAGTGCATAGCAGTGGGGGAAACAGAAGTTCTCTTTAAGGGAGAGGGATGGAAGACAATCAGAGAGTACATTCCACCCTCCAGGGGCCATTCCAGCACAACTTACATTTCTGCTTCTGTATTCTCCTTGCCCGTTGCTAGCCAGACACTTTCACAGGCACTGTAGCATGAATCTTAAATGTTCTTATTAATAAAAATCAAACCCAAGGTCAGTTATTGGGGTGAATATTGGAAGGTCAAAGAGACAGAACAAGCCACAGCTATCTCATATTGCCAATTCCTCAGCTGGTCCTGTTTCCTCAGGTTGGAAGCCTCTGAGTCCTCATCCAGAATGAATCTCAGCTGAACTGTGTTGCTCCAAAGCTTGAAAGCTTAACCAGTCAAATGCTTAACCAGGCCAAAATGCTTCTAGTTTCTGGTCCTCATGCCTCATATACCTTTCTGCTTTCTACCATCACTCCCTAGGATTAAAGGCTTGCTTTCTGGGACTAAAGGTGTGAGTCACCATGCCTGGCTGTTTCCAATGTGGCCTTGAACTCACAGAGATCCCAGATGGATTTCTGCCTCTGGAATGCTAGGACTAAAGGCATGTGCTATCACTGCCTAACTAGTGGCTTTTCTGTTCTCTGACCCCAGATAAGTTTATTAAGGTACACAATATTTTGGGGAACACAATACCACCACACAGGCACCATAACTAAACCCAAGAAATGACTGCATCCTTCCAGTAACTTTGAAAAAAGTAAGTCGTTGCTCCCATTTTAAAGCATTTTGAAGACAAAGAAATAAAGCTTCAATTTTGCCTAAAATCTCTAGGGCAAAAGGCAGGAGCTGGATAGGCAGTGAAGGGCTGGTGCCCAGGCCCCGTCTTCACATTACTTCCTATTTACCTCCTTAGCAACCAATTCACCGAGTTCAGTAAACACTGCAAATGGAAATGTAGGTGTGCATTCAACAATGCTGCCCTGTTAAAAAAGCTTGTAAGGAAAAGAAACAATTTGCTGTTTCAATTTCTTGATCTGCTGACTTCAGAGTACCGGGTTATATGACCCTCTTGACTTGGTGTAGCTGTTTTACAGTAGGCTATGAGGCTTTCTCAGTAAAGCATGGTTTTCTTAAATCAGAATAGTGTTCTGTTTAATTTTAGGTTGAGTTTGGTTCATAGCTGTCCCTAAAATGCTTTTATTTTCTTAAACAACCTTTTGGTTAAAGTAGAAAGTAAACCCCATCATGGGAACCACTTTAAGTATGAGATAGAAGGGTAGGTAGGGCAGAGTGGGCATAACGCTTTGTTTTTGAACAATTAGTATTCATTAAGACAAATATCTCCTCTCCCTCTCTTCCCCCTTTCCTTCTCTCCCTTTCTCATTCCCTCTCTACTTAATAGATGCTAAACAAAGCATGATGAGGAAATAAACATCACCCCCATCTTCAGCACTGAGGTCACTATTCCCTAGCTTTTTAGAACAGTTTTAATGAACTTAGTTTTCTCTCTCAGAAACATAAGGGGGTGTCATTAAGCCACAGATTTACCAGACACTTTCTGTCCAGTTGGTCTGTGAATCGCAAACTGTGATAAATTGACTTACCTCATCAGTCCTTTCTTGGGATCCAAAGAGCGAACATTGAGGTTCTTTCTAGCTAAGTTCATTGTGGGTAAAGCTATCTACAAAGTCATCACTCACTCTACTACTGCACAAGTGTTGGAGAGAATACAAATAAACAAAACTCTGGGCTCATTGCCAAGATAGTCTGACAGTCACAGACCATCACCGGGAGCAACCCCCTCCTCCATGCCTGGGAACCTTCTGCAGAGGATAAGACAGAGGCATCTTTACTTTCCTGATTTCAGCTGCTGGCAAACATCCAAAGGGGAAGAAACACCAAACAGGATGACATACACAATCACTGCCTTGTGCTAGTCAACAGCACTATATATCTGGGTTTTTCCACAGCCCTTGTGGCCAGTGCTCCCAAATTACCATGGACCATCTATTAAACTCACTTTTGAATCCTACTGAGCAGAACTACAGGATGGGTAAGCCTGGCTGCACTAGGTAGCAGTAAATGAGCCAGCACACAATATGACTCACAGGGAGACACATCAAAAGCTGCCTTACAAACCTGTGGGAAAGACATGCAGAGACCTGGCTGCACAAGAGTGACAAAAATCATTCTTCCCTCAGAGAATCATCTACAAAACATGATGTCTATTAGCTAACAAGGGAGAGGAGGTACGAGAAAGGCAGACAGATGGCAGCAGTTGCCAAGGCGGCCAAGCATCCGGAGCTACTGTATCCAGGCAGGCATCCCACATCTTGGCAGAAAAAGGGGGTGGCAATGACTCATCCTGGCCTACCGTTCCTAAAGCCTTGTATTCCTAGGCTAATGACTGTTGCTTCGAGTTGTGAGTAAATTAGCACTAATCAGGTAGTAAGATTTGGCTGGAGTTGGGGTTCTCCAGCCTCTTCTCAAGAGCCATTGCTGCTAAATGGCAGTACTTACTCTGTGTCTTCTTATACATACATCCGCTACAGGAGTTGCTTATTGTTCCAGCATCTGAGAGGCATGGGCACTCTTGCTCAAATCACCACAAGCAACACCTGAGCAAACTGATGGTATATGGCCTTTTCTAGATCATCAGTGGGGTAAGTTTTCCAGGGGGGTCACTCAGGCCTGGGAGATCAGAAGGCACAGGTGAATTGAGGTGGACCTGAGAGGTGCTGACTAAGAGTGGAGTCCCTGAGTCACACCTAGTCAGGAACACTCTTCAAATAAGATGGAGAAATAGAGCTGAATATACAGGGGAGTGAGGCCAGAGCACCTGAGTAATGTCTTGGTGAAGACCACATTAATGTTCTTTTTTCTTTCTAGGAGCAGTAAAAGGAAGATAAATATATACAAACAGCCTTTGAGGTAGACGAGCATGGCCATTCTTTGAGTTGAATCAAAAGACATCCTTACAACAAAGTTTCTTCTCTGAGGGGAAGAGGTTTGGCTCACACTGCAATGCCCTCAGTCCCTACTACTAGATAGATCATATCCAGCTTTCAAACAGAAAAACTGCAAGCTTAGAAAAGTCAATTAAATAAAAAAATAAGTAAAAGAAAGGGAGCATGAAATAAGGAAGTAAGGAGAGAGAGAGAAGAGGGTGAGAAGAGAGAGAAATTGAGAATCCAGTTGCTGCCAAAACACATTCATATGAAAGGCAGCTAGGGGTATTCTGGGAGTTTGGCAGCATATTCCAAATGGCCAGGATAGTATGTTAGTGTTGGAATGAAAAAGTGCAGATAATATGAAGAACTGAAGGACTTAGAGGAGTCTGGAGTTCTACTGGATGCTCTAAGGAGAACCAAAATGAAGCAATTAGACCCCGTCCTTTGGATAAAATGGAGAAAGTCTTTGCTGGCTCTGCAAATTAAACACAAGGCAGGAATCATGTGCTTGGAGTGTGAGTCTAGAATCTTCCCACCTTTAAATACAAGAGAACTTGGCTTGAGAGGTGAAGTGACAAGTAGACAAGGGTGGAGAGAGCTGAGGAAGACCACAGAGTAATCATGAATATGAACTCTACAAATCCATCACATACCCAAAACAGATTACAGCAGCTTAGGACACAAGACAGGAAGGGGAAGGTCAGAAATCTTCCGGGCTTATCATACTCAGTCTGTATATGTTTTGTCTGCTTTTCTCAAAATGAAAAGATAAAAATATTGGAAGAAACCATACATATCCATATAGAAAGTAGGGAAAAGTAGAAAGAGGCTGAAATGGAAAAAGAGAGGGAAGAAGAGCAGAGGAGGAAGAGAAGGATGGAGAAGAAGGTGCAAGAGGAGGAAGGAAAAAGGGAGGAAGAGGAAAAAGAAAAGAGTCTCACCAGAAACCTACAAGCAAGGAGTCTACTAAAACATTAGAAAAGTTAAAGAGAAAACAAAACAAGAATTCTGTGTCCACAGAGATGAATTCTCAAAGGAAGAAAAATAATTCATTAAGACAAACTTACGTCCTGGAAAGAATTCCAGAAGTTATTTGGAGAGAAAACTATTGTACAAGAGAGAGTGTTGGATCTGAAGAAGGAAGAGAAGAGCTCCAGGGGAGGAGAACAAAGGAGAATTAAGATGTTTTGTCACTTTTACTCTCTCTTCTTGTTGTAAGTGTATGTAATAAAGGCTTACCTTCTTAAGTATTTGAGCACACATTTCAGCAGTGAGAACAATGTTGTCATTGCCGACCTTCTCCAGAAAGTTGAAAATCGGAAACCACTATCCATTCAAAAATTATTCTCCACAACATGACGAAGCTTGGTTAGGTGATATGGTGCTTCTAAGTTGAGTTAAATTAGTTGCAAATATTTAAGTGTTCAGGCATTTGCTAATGCACAAGAGAAAACAATCACAATTCTGTTTTGACAAGTATCATAGATGGTATAAATGTATTAGAAAGAAGAAGCAATGACCAATTGTATCACATGTAAAAAAATCACAATAGATTCAAACCAACTCACCAGCTTAATTGGGAAAACAACAATCACATGTATTAAAAGTTAAATGCTATCAATGTTTGAGAATAACACTCAACAATGTGTCTACAATAATATAGGGAAAAGGGCAGGCAAAAATGAAAGAGGCCATATCACATAGACAACCAAAACTGAGGTCAAGTGGTCACATTAACTCAGGATAAGCAGATTAAACAAGGAAAACATTGTGGAACATGAAAGAATATCATAGAATGCTATAAACAATCCTACTTTGTGACGTGTACTTCAAGAGAACAGTGATCTAGTGTGGACTCTCCTAATGGAAACACCAAAATATATGTTAAAAAGAGAGATTTAAAAGAGAAAGTAATCAGCCTCCCACTTGGTTAATTCCTTCAATATGTTTGATACTTCAATAATTGCTACATGAAGCATCTTAGGTGACAGCAGACCTGAAAATCATCATCAGTTAGTAGTGTCTGTTGTTGTTGTTGTTGTTTTTTCTAAAACCACCCAGCAATTATCAGCCAAAGCAAATGTAACTAAACTAAAAAAAATCAACAATACTCAACTGGAAAGTTCTCAAATATAAGGGAATAAAATAACCTGTTTCTAGGTAAGATGAGTACTCAGAAATTTTAAATTTCAGAAGACGTTGACATTTGTTTGAACAAAGTAAAAGTTAAACTACACTTCTTTACAAGATTTATGTGACAGAGAAATTTATAGCATTAAAAGCATATATTCATAAAGAGAAATATTTTCAAGCAGCTCCCTAAGCTTTCACCTTGGGAAATAATGAAGAAAGCAATTTAAGGGTAAAGCAAGCAACAGAAAAATATATTGGATAAATCTATGAAATTGCAAACAGGAAAGCAATAGAAAAAAATCAACAAAACCAGGAGATGAATATTTGAAAAGATCAATAAAATTGATAAAACTCTAGACAGGCCTACCAGGAATAAAGAGAGAGAAGAAGGAATGCTGACTAAAAGAAATGGAAAAGAGACCATTACCTCTGAGGACATGGAATGCAGAAGAAACCATAAAACAATTGATATAGATGGATTTGATATATGCAGATAAATTTGATAATTTGGATGAATGAGAATGATAATTTGCAGCATGGAAGACACAAATTACCAAAACTTACAGAAAACCAAATAGACAACCCAGACAGGGCTGTGCCCATTAAAGAAAATGTATTAGCAATGATCAGCCTTCTAAAATAGAAGTTACCTGGCCTACATTATTTGATTGGTCAATTATCCAACTCTTTGGGAAGATTTTCCTTAATTTGTTTATTTTTAAAAAAGTTTTATTTTCATTTTACATACCAATCCCATATCCCCCTCCCTCTCTCCACCCACTCCACACCTCCTCCTACTCCACCCCCTTCATCTACTCCTCAGAGAGGATATGGCCTCCCTTGGGGAGTCAACAAAGTCTGGCACACTAAGGTGAGGCAGGACTAAGCCCCTCCCTCACACCCTCCTGTGTCAAAACTTAGCTAGGTACCCCACCCTAGGGAATGTGTTCAAAAAGCCATTTTATACACCCAGGATAAGTCCTGGTCCCACTGCCAGGGGCTCCCCAAATAGATCTATATCATGATGGGGAAAATCACAGAGACAGCTGCCCCATGTTGGTGGGAGCTCATGGACTCTGGCCTGACAGCTGGAGAACTTGCATTGGACTGAACTAGGCCCTCTGAATGTGGGTGACATTTATAGGAAACTTTTTTTTTAAGTCGGTTTTTCATGTTTCTCCCAGGAAACTGAAGTAATACATTCTGATGTAAACCTTTTCCCTCATGGCAATAGCAGGTGGAGATATTTATATGAAGTGGAGGAATGCAGAATTCCGTAGAGAAACATGACTGTATTACACAGGCATGAAGCACACCTACTGAGTGTACCTGAGGGAGAAACTGGTGTGTAACATTGAATACTAATATAGTGTGTAGAATGAACTTAAAAGAAACTGAGTAATAATACTGTCTGTTATTTGGTAAAGGCACTTCCTAGAGGTTAAATGACAATAACTTCAATCCTGATTTGTGGCATTTACTGGAAGAGAACCTTGAGTGAATTGGTGGCTTTTCTTGGGTGCAGTGTGGGTTAACAGATGATGGAGAGCAGGAGCTTGGGTCATGCACATGGCTTTAGATTAGCATCTATGGCTTTGACGAAAACTTGTAGTTAGGGTTATGGAGTTACTGGCGACTACACAAAGAAATTCTTGAGTATCTGTGTATGTGTGTGTATGTCGGGGAGGAGTTGTGGTACACACATTGTCTCCATCAGCCAAAAGAGCCTGAATGCAGAGACAGTCCCCATCCTGAGCATATTTCATTGTGACATTATTATTTTTATTTTATTTCCTAATGAAAATGGCTAATGTTCTTTGGGTAAGTTAAAGATTATGAAGCTAGGAGGCTAGACACAGATGATGAAAAGCAAGGGAGGAATAAAACTAACTATGAGAAACTGAAACAGTGCTATGGGGACAGACCAGAAGGAACAGGGCGGTTCTTTGGCTTAGGATTCAGAATAATTGAGGACTGTATGGCTTACTTTCATATTGTTGTGATAAGATGCCATAACAAAAAGCAATTTACTGAAGGGAAATTTGTTTGGATTTATGGTTCCAGAGGATTAAGAGTCTATCGTGGCACAGAGGCACAGAGCAAGTGGCAGGTATGACTGCAGGAGTAGAAAGATGGGAGCTCACACCTTTAACAGCAAACAGGAAGCAAAGAAAATGAGCTGGAAGTAGAGTGTAGCTATGAACTCTCAAAGCTTGCCAATTCTAGCATACCTCCTCTGTCAGGTTATTACATCCTAAACAGCATCACTGACTGCAGATCCTGTGCTCAAATACCTGAGACTATGAAAAACATTTCTCACTCAAATCTTGCCAGTGGCTAATGATAGTTATAGCAAAGATAGATTATTGTCCAAGACATAAAATAACTCTATTATTTCATTTTGTAGGTTTTGTAGGTTAGTGATTGAAGAAGCATGTAAATACATAGGATGGAAAGATATATTTCTCCCTGAGATATTTGTCTTCTTCTTTTAGGGAACTGAAGTTAATGCCACCTTTCTTACATTTCAGTTTTTATAGTAGCTTTCTTCTGAAGGGCCCAGCACAGAAAGAAATACAGGGAGAAACTTTACATAGAAACTTGATATAGTCTTTGTTGGTCATGGGATTGAGTTCAGCATCAGCTGCAGCAGGTCCTGTGGATTGTGAACATTTTGACATAAGATGACTAGAACAGCATAAAGGTTCAGGTGAAGGAATCCAGGCGCAGAGCACAAGACCGTGTTTCCCTGAAGGCTGCTGAAGTAAGAGCCTGCCCAACACCTGATGATGTACCTGCCGTGAACCAACTCATATTCTGTGAAAATGATTTATAGTTTCTCATTGAATCTTTACACCAGTGTTTTGACCTTAGGAGTCTGTCATTATTGCTAGAAAATGTCCTTTGTTGTGTGTCTACATATGAAGTTAGAATATCTTATTATAATCCTCAATAGACATCCACAGTGGAGAAAATTGTTGTGGATTGTGTCTAAGTTTCAGGTAATTTCATATTCTTCAGGCATAGAAATATTTGTGATATCAGTATCCTACGCAATGTGTAACTTTTAAAACTTATTTATTAAGACACTCATGAGACTGTGTAGTCAATAGCCCTCTATCACCAATGTGGCATTAAGTTTTACCTCTCTTTTGTCCTCAGGAATTACAACAAATGCATTCTATAAACATTTGCTTTATAAGTGGCCAGCATTGATTTAGGTGCTGTAATCCTTAATGCCATTTTCAATTATTATTTGATTCCTTGAAATTAAGCATGTGTCCTATTTTGAAGAGATGCAAGGGCATGCACACAAACGGTATTCTCATTTGTGTTTTTTTGTCATAGAATACCCCTGAAAGTATTCACTCTTGCTGCTTCAGCACACATTTACACCACCTGGAAAATATTTGCTCTGGTGGTCAAGTTTCTGTATTCTTTATATTCAATGAGGCTTTGTTTACCTTTAGTTTTTATATAATTAAATATTTCTTAAACAAGACCCAAGAATAGATCATTTCAGTAGTATCTATATCACTTCCTTGGTCACGTGTTTGCAGTTCTTTGTACATTTGTTGCTTTTTCTTAATTTTTGTGTGTGTGTGTGTGTGTGTGTGTGTATGTGTGTGTGTGTGTGTGTGTGTGTGTGTGTGTGTGTGTGTGTGTCCGTGAGTAATAGCATATGTGTGCAGTTGCCCAGTGAGGTCAGAAGAGGGCATTGGATACCCCTGAAGCTAGAGTTATAGGTAGTTGTGGGCTGCCCAAGGTGGATGATGGTAACAGAATTCAGGTCCTCTGGAAGAACAGTAAGTGCTTGTAATTGCTGACCCATATCTACAGCCTGAGTTCACACTATTTTAGCATACTATTGCATATGTCTGTTTGCAAATGTATATTCACAGCCCTGAGTATATGCTGTTCATGATAAGTTCCTTGTGTTTCCAGACCTCAGATTGCATGTGCATATCATTCATATTAAACCTAGTAAATTCATATTTTCAAGAGACATTTTGTATGATCTTAATGCTGGTAAGAGGCCAGTATATAACTCAGGATGATTTGGTGTGGCAAATGTCTCTAACAGTGATGACAAAAAGATATGCAAAATTGTAATCAGATGTTTAATTTTTAATACAGCTTTCATTTTGTATTTTTAAGTATTCAGATGGTTTTGAATAAAAAAAGAATATAATGGCATTTTCATTAGAGTTCTTAAACTTGTCATACATTGCTCTGAAATGTTCTTCCAAGATGATTCAAAAAGGAGCCTCACAGTTTTTTTTTCAAGAGCTACTATTTGGAATACACATTTATTATAAGAATATGTCATCCATAAACAGTGAGGGGAAATATCAGTCCTAGTTGCTTGGAAATGGATGTTGTAGGGAGACTCCTAGGAGAGTCTTCCATGCTCCACAATGATCATCCTCTTACCCACATGCCTCACTCTGAAACATTTCATATCTATCACTCTTTGCTAGGATATTAAGCATTCATGCTCATCTCCCCTCCCACACAAGTGCTCAGTGTGACCAAGAAATACTTAATTTGACTTATGTAGATAATTCCATTTTCTAACAAAGTGTTGTGGATAATCTTTTTGTATACTGTGTAGAAGTATCTCTGTCAAGGTACCTTCTGATTGGTTTAATAAAGAGATGAATGGACAATAGCTAGTCAGGAGAGGACAGTGGGATTTCTGGGAAGAGATGATAACTCTGGAAAAAGAGAGGGAAACTTGCCAACGAGACACAGGAGAAGTTGGATGTACAGTATAGAGAAGAGATAAAGAGCAACATGGCAGAATGTAGATTAATATAAACACATTAATTTAAGTTATAAGAGCTCATTGGGAACAAGCCTAAGCTAAGGTCAAGGTTTCACAATTAATAAGAAATCTCTGTGTCATTATTTGGGAGCTGGTGATCCAAAAAAAAGTCTGACAACAGCAAAACCTACAGGTAGGCTGACAAAATTCAATTGTAGAGTCCAGATTTTTAATTCTGCAATATCATTTTGATTACAAAAGAACATTCTATGCAGATTGGGAAGGAGAGGCAAAAGGTCTTGGATTCTTAGCTGCTGGTAGAGGACCAGGTCAGCAATAATATCATCCAAAGAGCCCAAAGTCACCATATCTAAAGTCACTAAGACAAAAATAAAGAATTCAAACCATTCATTTTAAAGGCTCTTTTAACTCTGCATGCTCTGTACATCTTTTTCTGAATTGACTGGAGCACACACTCACTCCATATAGGCAGCCCTTACAACCTGCCAGGCTGTTGTGCCAAACTGACCTTTCCTTCTTATAACCAAGGTGTAGAAATCGAAGAAATTGAGGCAAGAGTAACAAAGACTACAATAATAAGAAAGAATTTTGTGAAAGAGTTGGCCCAGTGCTCAAAGACTTGGAACAACAACTTCTATCTACATGCGGAGTTGTTGTGACCAGAATGATAATAGTGTTTGGTAAAACATCAGTTAATCAGTTGTAAAAGCTAAAGCTAATCTTGTGTGTGTGTGTGTGTGTGTGTGTGTGTGTGTGTGTGTGTGTGTGTGTGTGTGTTGAGGTGTTTGGGTGTGTGCATGTCTGTGCCTCTGAATGTGTATGTGCATGTATGTGGGGAAGGGTGCATGGGTACTGTGAGTGTGAAATTGTATCAGTGTAGGCAGCGTGCAGCCTACTTTATGTTTGGGGAAATGATTACTTGATTTTTTTTTCTTTTTATAACAAGGATATTTGCTTTGTTGTTGTTAAATGGCTTGAATTCCCTATAAATTTAGCATATGAACACCATATTGATGTATAGTTTTCAAGTATTGGCTCCCCTCTCTTTGTTGTCTCTTTATTTTGTTGTTAGGACCATGAAGTCTCAGCACTGATTTTTATATCTAAAGGAATTGGATACATATATCAAAGAGACATATGTCCTGCCATATTGACTGGCCCATTACTCAGAGTAGCCAAGGTTTAGAATCAACCAAGTGCCCATCTGTGCATGGCTGGATGAATACACAACATGGTAATATTGTGCCATAAAAATAAAATCTTTTCATATAGAGCCATGTGACTGACCCTGGAGAATGTTATATAAAGCAACTGAAACCAGGAAAGAAAGGCATATACCACAGGACGTGGATCATACTTGGCATTTAAATAAATGATGATCTTATGAAGCCATCAAAAAATGGTGGTCACTAGAAAGCTGCAACCTTAGCAGAGGAAGGAGATGTCAGGCAAGGATTTTATAACTGAACTAAATAGCAGTAATATTAAGATTGAGGCCAGGATAAATATGGATGTGATGGAGAGTAGACGGAGCCAGGGGTCAGGGAAAGAGGGGAGAAGCAGGGAAGCGAGATGTTGTAAATAAAGGGTTTTAGAATTTCAATTTAGATATATAAAAATGTTCAAACACTGCTGTGATGACAGCCGCACTGCTCCTTCAGTGTGTTAAGAACCCTTGAATCATACACTTTAAATAGGTCAACAGTGGAATGGGAGAGCTATGCCTCAATAACGATGCTTTTACTTAAAGCAGAACGAAAAAGTTTGTATTGAAAATTCGGCTCATTTGCACTGTAGATGTGTGCTCCTTGAGATCAAACCTACTTCACACCACCACTCCCATCCCTGGCTGTACTTGGAGACTTTTAGTTGAAACAAACAAAATACCTCTATGTATGCCTTATCTATGATAATGTAATGAAAACTCAGTTCAGAATTAAATTAGTTGTTTCTGTTTGGGCAATACAGGAAATTTATTCTTCTCAAATCCTGATTCCATGCTTGATCTAAACCAGGCATTTGTGACTCAACTGGACTTGGTGTTTATTTTGTTTATATAATGTATCAACAATTTATTTTATTCTTTCTTTATTTTAAAATTACAAAAATGTATAGAGGTTTGATCTGTGCAGAATTCTGGATTATTTGTGTTTATGTTTTATATCTAGTATTTAATAATTTTAATCATATATTTCACTAATTAATAACTATAGCAATTAAATACTTTTTATTTTAAAAAAATTACAGATAGTTTTTTTCATACAATATATCCTGATTATGGTTCCCGTAACCCCACCCCTCCCAATTCCTCAACATATTTCCTGCCATCCACAAACACATCCTTCCCTTCTCTCAGTGGGAGGCCTGCCCTTTTCTGATGGAAAACAGGAGAGCAGTGGATCTGGGGGAGATAAGAAATAAGGGGGGAAGTTGGAGAAGTAGAGGGATGGGACACTACAATTGGGATGTATGAGAGAAGAATGGATACAAAGAAAAAAAGAAAACAAATAGGCATCTATGGAATAATAATGTGAAAGAAAAACAAATAAATTTGAAAAGGAAAAAAACAACCAAACAAGAAAAAGAACCAAAGAAAAAGCACAAGATACACAAGAGATGCACACACACACACACACACACACACACACACGCACGCACGCACGCACGCACGCACGCGTGTATGACGCACGCATTCGCACACACACGAGTCACATAGAAACACAAACCAGAAGCCATAACATATGTTCAAAGGGTCTGTAAGGTTAAAAAAAATGTTCTGACTTGACGTTATGAGACAAAGAGCCTCCAAAGATGCAGCTGAGTTTGTGTTGGTCATCTACTGCTGGGCATGGGACCTGTCTTTAAGAGTGGTTTGTTTCCCATTGAAACTCCTTTGGAGAAAACTAATTTTTTTTTCATTTGCAAGTGACTATCAACTGGAGATAGCTTCTGGCGTAATGATGGGGACATGTGTCCACTTCAACTCTCTGCTCTAGGACTCCATCTGGTACAGACCGATGCAGGCCCTGTTCATGCTGCCACAGTTTCTGTAAGTTTATATATATGTATATGTGTTGTTCATGATGTGTTTAGAAGGTCTTTATTTCTTGGTGTCCTTCATGTTCTTGGTTCTTAACTTCTTTCCACCTCTAATTCCACAGGGTTCCCTGAGCTAGGAGGGGAAGGATTTGTAAGGTGGGGAGATGTCCCAAGATCTTTCACTCTCTGCATTTTGTCTGCCTGTGGTTCTGTGTATTTGTTCCCATCTGCTACAGAAGGAAGCTTCTCTGATGATAGCCAAGCAAGACACTGCTGCTTCCCTAATCATGGTGGTAGGCAGTTCTCCAACAATTAATTCTTCTGAGTAGATATAGATAAATGTAATTGATGTAGGTTCACAAATAAGTAAGATTATTTTATGAAAATTGCTGCAATATCTTTTTTGTTTAGGGAATTGCTTTCATGTTTCTTGTGCTACCTTCTATATAGCTGCAAGAAAACTGGGAAAGTTCTGAGCTTGTCTTTTGCCTTCTCAGGGCTGGAGTATCACTTGTGGAAATGGGAGACCTGTAGGAGATGGTGAACCAGGGTGTTTCCAGGGAGAAAATTTTAGAGCAGGGTTCAAGACAAATGCCCAGGAAGATGTGACATTTACAGATTAGATTAAATTTAGACACCATGCAAGCATGGAAAACAAGATCTTGCCTAACCCTAGGTTTGCAATCCTGAGGAATAAAATCAAAGCACAACCAGAGCATCTCAGCATTAGAAGGCAGGCTACACAGTGTCCCTTGGAGCCTGCTGCACGTGCAGTGTGTGTCACCTGACCTCAGGGGCCTGTGCTGACCATGTCTGGAAGGCCTCAGTGATTAGAGGCTTTAAGGCAATCAGTTCATTCTAATTGGGTTTGCACAGTCCTCCCCCATCTCGTTGCCTCATCCCCTGGCCTGCACCACATGTGCTGTCCTCTTGACACTGAGATGTGACAAGTCCTGGAAGGGTAACTAGCCACAAATGTACTGCGGGTGGAGCACCAGCCATATTATAGATCACTTGGCCTTCTAAAGTCACTCTGTGGAAGAAAGAGCATGGGCAAATGTCATGACATCCTGTCAGTGTTCGGTCACACCTGTCTTCTGGAGAGCTGGTAGCTCTGGTTCTAATGTCTCAGGTTATTTTTTAAACAATAGCACAACCACTAAAACTATTCTTTTCTTTCTTTTATTAAAAATGTAATATATTTTGATCATATTCTTTTCCTTCCCTCCACTCCCTCTAGGTCTTCTCTACCTCCCTACCCACCCAATTTCCCATTCTTTTTCTCTCTTCCCTAAAAAGAAAACAAAAAAATTAAAATGATGTAGCGCACAGTTTGATAAACAGTGCTAGAAACACACATGAAAACAGTTTACACCCAGATCACCAAACATAACTGAGGAATGAAGTGTCTTACCCTGGATATTTATTATATCATTTATATGCTAGTAGTAATTGGGTCTTTCCACCTATTGACCAATTCTCTCTCCTGCACATGAACATCCAGCTTCTTCTCCTTTCCCACCATGGTTTATTGCTGAGTATGGGATTAGTTCTGATACATCTCACATCCACAATAATGGTTTATTGGGTGATTGAAAAAAAATATGAAAACTTGAAAGATCTTTATTATTTTCTTGTTGGCCTGTGGACCCACACAAGCATTGTTCATTGACTTGATATCAACTGAGTGTCAATTCTTACATCAGATTTCACGTATAGATCATGCACACGTGCTCATGCGAGCACACACACACACACACACACAGAGAGAGAGAGAGAGAGAAGAGAGAGAGAGAGAGAGAGAGAGAGAGAGAGAGAGGAGAGAGAGAGATATAGATGTAAGTCTAAGCTGACAAGGCTTATGATACCTAAACCCTGATTTCAGACAGTGAGAAATTACATACAATGACATCTCAAGTGGAGTGTCTCAATGTGTCTCATACACATTGGTTGAGTGAAAAAAAAAAAAACAATCTAAAGGCTGGCCCATTTAGAAATTGGCAAAATGAAAAGAATAGAGTATTATAGGAGTAATGCAACAAGAACATAAGGATAATCCCTAGTAGAAAAGTCATAAAATCATCCAAAATCAATAGACACAGAAATGGTTGGCATAAGACTTATACTTCTTGGATGTTGTACAAAATCGTGGCATCTTATTGCATTATGATACATCATGATATGTATCCCGTATCCCTATATAGTAAGATGGTATGTATTTATATATATATCATATGTAATCATACTATCATGATCATACTATCATATATGTGACCATACTATCATGATTATTAATAAAATAAATACAATTCATGCAATATATTAATATATGATATATTCAAGTCAATGCAATATAATGATTCATAAAATGCCACTCCAAACTGATACACTGAAAAATATTGAGCCCTCAATGGATCCCAGCTCTCCAGGGCTCCCAGCAGGAGCTTCTTGGGTATCACTTGGCATGAAAAATCAATGATACTGTGTGGCCTATGGCGGATTCATTGACACCTGAAAGGACAGACAGGGAATCAAGGATAAGAGAAAGATACTGAATAATTGTCATCAACAGCCAGTGATTCCTAGATCCTCTAACACACCAGGATTTTATCCAGTGTCTAACTCTCTTAAATATTTACAGTCATTCTTGAGCCAGGGAAATTCTATTATTCCTCCTTTCTGGGTAAGACAAATGAGACAGAGCTAGACTCAAGCTCAGGTGTTTGGATTGCTAGAGTTTTTTAATCTGACTGTTGTGCAGTGGCAATAAACATTCAAAATAGTTTTGGAATACAGGTGGCCTTTAACTCAACATAGGATAAAGTTTGGAAAAATGTTGATTGCCAACCAATGACATTTTTATGAGAACGCATCTCTAGAATGCATTCCCACCATTTTACATTACTTTTCTTCCTTTTTCCTTTGAGTAACCACTGACTGAGAAGACCTTTGTCAAGAAGTAATGGGAGACATAGTAATAAAAGATAATCTCAATCCAAAAATATTCATAATTTAAAAATTATTTATTATTAGTGTGTGTATGTGTACACATGCATATGCATACTTGCTTGCTATGGATGCACACTTGGGCATGTAGAGGCCAGACAACAACTCACAGAAGCTATTTCTCTCCTACTGTGTGAACTCTGGGATTGAGTTCAGACCATCTAGCTAATCAGCAAGCATTTTACATGCTGGACCATATCACCAGACCTCAATCTAAATATCTCTATATGAAAACAAAACCAAAAACAGTCTCAAGATTAAAATTACCCAGTAATTAGTTCAGAGGCAGATTTGGAGAAGTAGATTCTCCATACATTTTGCTGGAAAGTCCAATAAGAATATTTTTAACTAGACCTAAAGATGAAACTGCATAAGCAGGAAACTCAGATCATATAGAAGCACTAGCATATTTGCAACCAAAGATGGCTGTTGTTCACTAAATACCTTTTATATTTGAGGACAAACTTATTAAGAGCAAAAACTTATAGAAGTACAGATCTTGGCAAATATTAAAGCTTACTAAGGGATTCATAAGCTTCCTCAGAAGACATGTTGATTAAATGGTCAATTTTGTCATAGAGGACCTCAGACATCTAACATCTCTGATAGGCTTTTAATAATTATGTTCCAAATATTGATTTGATGGAAAACAGTTTATTTCATCAGCAGGGGTGCAAGCCTAGACCCTCAGATACTGGAGAGCCTGAGGTAAAGGAATTGCTTGAAGATGGGAATTTAAGATCAGTCAGGCCATCCCAGTACTGAACAATGATAACGATAAAAGAAGAAAGGTTGAAAAAAAATCTAATTTTTCAATCTCCTTTATATATTAAATTATAAAACAATGTCAAGGTAATCCTACTGGAAATAAAAATAACCTCTCAAAAGTTTTTTACTGCTTTTTTGATGAACCCTAAAAAAGTCTATCTCTTTCAATGCATTTTTGTGATATTTTGCACAGTAGTGTGTTCCATGAGTAGAATTCAAAAATAAATGTTAATTATTTGAGAAAAAATATGTAAGACAAAATTTCTAACTAAAGTTTGGGAGAAAAATCTTAATTTCATTTTTTTTTTTTTGAGTGGCAAAATATTCATTTACAAAGAGGTTTTAACATTTTGTATTGACCACACTGTAAGCCAACACAGTAAAGCTGTGTGGGCCAGCCAGCCCTGGGTTCACTGTGGCTCAGGCTCCGACTGCTGGAAAAATATCAGATCCTGGATCAAGAACTCCAAGTAAAAACTGAAGCAGAGGGACACTGCTTACTGGCTTACACTCCATGGAGGGCTCAGCCTGTTTGTATACAACACAGGATCATCTGCCTAGGGATGGCATGACCCACAATGGCTGAAGAGCTCTGACATCAATCATCAATCATGAAAATGCCCTACAGACTTGCCCACAGGCCAATCCGGTCGAGCTATTTTCTTGATTGAGGTTTAATCTTCCCAGATGATCCTAACTTGTGTCGAGGTGACATAAAACTAGCCAGCAGAGCAGGCTAGGTGGTGGTAGCATATGCCTTTTATTCCAGCATTCAGGAGCCAGAGCCAGGAGGATCTCTGAGATTGAGGCCAGCCAGGTCTACAGAGTGAGATCCAGGACAGGCACCAAAACTACACGGAGAAACCCTGTCTTGAAAAAAAAAACATAAACAAACAAACAAACAAACTCACCAGCAGAGCATCTGTTCTTATGTTCAGTGTGGGATGAGAAATGATAGCCAAGCAGCTAATTGCATGGACCATGGAAGATGACTACATTGGCAGCAGCAGAATGGTCCAGAATCATCTAGGTCTCTGCACATTCTTCTTCCTTCTACCCTGGATGAAGCAAGACCTCTCTGTAGTAAAAGTAAAGGTGGTTAAGAGAGGAGAATGGAATGACTGTCCTTTTTACATGTCATGGCTTAGTTCAGATAGGGAGCTTTATGAACCAACTTGGGGGTAAGGGGGAGTTCATTTTTATGGTTCCCTTCAGTAAAGGGAGAGGGCCAAGAAGCAGGAGACTGGAGACTCAGAACACTTGCTACTAGGGCTTACCACACTCTTTCGATTCAGTACATGTCAGAGAAGAGAATAGTGTGCATTATGGCTTATATATGAAATGTTCTCCACAGGCTTACGGATTTGAACATTTAACCCTTAGATGCTGGCACTGTTTTAGAATGTTGGAGAACTTTTAGGTCGAGGAGGCTTGCTGGAGGAGGTGGGTCACTAAAGGTAGGATTTGGGGTTTGATAGCCCAGCCTTACTTCCCATCTCTGTCTGCTTCCTGGCTGCAAATGCCATGTAACCAGCCTCCTCACAGATGCTACCAATGTCTTCCCTTCTCGAACTGCAAGACACAACATTCCTTTCTTTCCTTAAGTTGCTTTTGAAAGGTATTTTGTCAGAGCAATGAAAGAATTAATGAACACAGAGGGGATTAATAATATGAAATTTCACTGTAGTATCTACCCAGAACTCTTCAAAGACTGATCCACACAACCATCCCTAAAACCCCCCTTTTCAAATTCCATTGGTCCTGTGACCCTTGAAGTCTTCAGCATCATTTCTGATGTGGCATGGATGTTGATCATGACAATCACATCCCTTCCGCACTTGCTCTTCTTCTATGGCAGCTAGGAAGCTCTACCTGTTGTAAAAACTATTTATTGTACAGAAATAATTCAAAAACTAACCATCACTATCAGAATGAACAGAAAATGATTTTACATAATGTAACAACTGAGGTGCTGAAATGTTAGATTATCCATCCAGAGGCGTCCAGTTACTGAGTAGTGGAGCTTCAAAGGTGTGCTATGTGCCAAGATCTGCCTGGCTCCAAGATCTGCTTTCTTTTCTTTGATCTGTGCTGCCTACAGGGCCAGCTGGAGCTGTGCTTGGCAAACGCAGTCTCCAGCATTCATTCACAGGCCATCCATATCCACTAAGCTGCTTACCCTAACAGAGACACATGATGTTGGCCAGTTTTGTTTCTGTTTTTATACATGATTTTTATGTCCTCTTGGAAGGCCATTTTCTCAATTAAGCAGCATGACATGATGATGGAACCAAGAACAAGTCACCCATACATTTAAATATGCTTCCTTTCACCATTGGTGAGGCCAACTTATTTTAAAATAACCTTTCTAGAATATTCCACCTCATTTTAAACTTGCTTTGTGCATTAGTGGACAAAATCTATCTTGTTTGCTCTATTTTATTTGCTGAAGGCTTTGATTGTAAAGACTTACTGGTGAGTTGATGGTCAGTCCAGGTTGTTCAACATTCTCCAACATTCAGGGGAGATGTCTGAGGCCAGAGATGACTCTGATCCCAGCTCCAGGGACCAACTGAAAAGCAAGTCTAGACTCAGTCTCCAAGAAGATAGCCAATCCTCTTTGGAATATAAACTTCACAGCTGGCAACTTTGTAGTTTTTTTCTCTGAAGTGAAATGAAAGTGGCCACCTACACGTTCCAGTCATCTGCCTGACATTTAAAAAGTTGGATTTCACTGAGGCACAAAAATGAAAAGCTCCACTCACGTGACCTGTGAACTTACATGCAAGTGTGTTTATGGGCAGGTGGGTACCTTGGGATCTAATTTCTGAAACATGAACCTTAAACATTTGCAAGAGTTCTTACCATTTACAGAATCCAAGGAAAAATATTTGGAGATCTGAAGGTTAGCTTGTCCCTAAGTTGACACTTATTATAGGACACAATCCCTTCGCTAATCTCTGAAAGTGCAAGATGAGGGCAGACTGTGCAAAGCCACTGCACAGTGCAAGCAGAATTATTTTCTTTTACTCTAGAGAGTAATGTGGAAAATTGTTGCTTTTAATTATACATTTGCATTGTTATTTTTTTCATATCCAAGTGTGTTGTAAAGGTATATGATTGGATCATATATGAGGCTCTTTTCAAATGCTGTATGCTTACCCTTATAGTGAGTTCTCTAATCAAAAGTAATTTTCAGTGCCTTGGTGTGTCTGTGCGTCTGCCCTAAATTCTCTTGCTTCTGGTATTTGCTGTTGTGGAAGATCAGTAAGAAAGTGATTAATCATTTGAATGTAGTTAAACATGGTAAAGGAAGTAGCAGCTTATATTTTTCTAGTCAGATGCACCTTTCTCTGTGGTGAAGTCTGCCTGTGAGCTCTTTGAATAGCCTGAGTGAGTGGATGTGTGTAAAGTGCTTATGATTTCGGTGGCCCTATAACATGGATTTGGTGATGCCCCATCACAAGTGGCCACTGCTGTTAATGCTCCACCTGGCCAACCCCTTCAGGTTCCCATCTTCAGTCAAGTGGGGGAGCTGATTTGTCAGGATGTATTGACAGCAGTGACTGGAGATGAAAGTGGAACCTGCTGGTCACCCTGGAGTGTTCTCATCCTTTTATCCAAAGTCACACAAGACCACAGGAAACCCAAAATCACCAACCTGATTAACCACTGCATTGAAAGTAAACCCTTTCTCTTCTTTGTAGCAGTTTAAAATAGAGTATTCTCAGCCAGGCAGTGGTGATGTACGCCTGCAATCCCAGCACTAGGGAGACAAGAGATGTTTGAGGCAGCCTGGTCTACAAATCAAGATCCAGGACAGCAAGAGGTATTACACAGACGAACTCTGTCTTGAAAAACAAAACAAAACACAATTATTTTCATTTTTTGAATGAAGTTCATCTCTATGGTAGAACTTGTCACTAATAAAGGGATATATGCCAGGAAAAGAACATCCCAAGCATCTTTGGTCATGAGAGATTTTTTTAATTATTATCAAATTTTTTCATTTATTTTGTGTATTAACCAGTTTTTCCTTCCTCCTCTCTTCCCATTCCCTCCCACCATCTCCCATATACCCCTCCCATCCCCTCTCCAGTTAGAGAGGGGCAGGCCTTCCATGGGAGTCAACAATACATGGCATATGAAGTTGAGATAGGACCAAGCTCCTTTCCTGCATTGAGGCTGGGCAAGGCATTCTCCAGCACGGTGAATAGGTTTTAAAAAGCCAGGTCATATGCCAGGGACAGGTCCTGATCCCACTGCTATGGGCCCCACAAATGGACCAAGCTGCACAACTGTTACCACATGCAGAGGGCCTAGGTCAGACCCATGCAGGCTTCCTAGCTGTCTTTCCAGAGACCCTGAGCTCCCACTATCTCGGGTCAAGTATCTCTGTGTGTTCCCCTATCATGATCTTGACCTCCCACCCTTGCTCATACAATTCCTCCCCTCTCTCTTCAACTGGATTCCTAGAGCTTGGCGTAGGGCCTGGCTGTGGATCAGTTAATGGATGAAGGCTTTCTGATAACAATTAGGGTAGTCATCAATCTGATTACAGGAGAAGGCCAGTTCAGGCACCCTCTCCACTATTGCTAGGAGTCTATTCTAATATCTAACAAAATAGACTTCAAACTAAAATCAATGAAAATAGATGAAGAGAGAGCCTTACCTTACCAACATGGCAGCCTTTATTCACAGACCATTCTTCCTCTTTCCTAATGCACTGTTATCTTCCTTAGCTGGGGCTGCTTTAAGTTTCAGTCATCTGGCCCTCCTCAAGTCTTACCACTAGAATTATTTTCATTACTCACTTAAGTTAACATCAAATCAGTTGGCAGTCTATCCAAATCACCTCAGAGTCAGAAGCAGACCAATCTTTCCCATCCCCTACATTTTCTACTCTTATGTCCCAGGTTTTGTTTGATTTTGTCAGTTGAACCACTCTCTGCAGGTCCGTTCTGGTCCCACTGATCCGTTCTGTTCAGAAGATCCCATTGTGAAAGGGGGAGGGGGCACATACCTGAAATAGAACCTTCTGTGCTGTCTTCTAGAAATGGCTTGCACAGTGCGGGCCTCCTGGGCATACAATTGTCACAGCAGGTGCCATTACATGTACATAGGGTAGATTGCTGGATTTCCCCCAGACAGCTGGCTCAGGAGAAAAATGTGCAAATGGTTTCAACTGCTGTTGTTCTGAAAGTGAGACTAAGCAGTGAACTTGATACCATTCTGCCTATTTCAAGTTGCTAGGTTCCTCATTATTTTATTTTTTCCTTGTATTTATTTTTTTAATGTGTGTGCTTGTCTGCCTGCATGGATGTCTGTGGATCAGGTGATTGAAGTGCCCAAGGAGGCCAAAAGAAGGCATTGAATCCCCTGGGACTGGAGTTATAGATGGCTGTGAGCAGTCATATGGATGCTGGGAATTGAACTCAGGTTCACTGCAAGAACAGCCGGAGTTCTAAATGACTGAACTTTCTCTCCAGACTTGGTACCTTGTTATTTTTGAACTGCCGAATGTGCTCAAAAACACGGAGTGGCAATAAAGGAAACATTTTTTTGTCATGATTCACACCTAAATAGCAAACAGTCTTAGGTCCCCAACAGATAAGATGGGCCCTTGTTTATGACACACAGCCCCAGACTGTGATCTGTTTCCCTCACTTGTCACTGTGCCGTCTGATGGGAGACTGAAGCATCCCATCATCCAGGAGCTCAGTTAAGTGTGTTGTAAGCTCCCACAAAATATCACATCTGGACTACGGCCATACCACACTGAACGCGCCCAATCTCGTCTGATCTCGGAAGCTAAGCAGGGTCGGGCCTGGTTGGTACTTGGATGGGAGACCGCCTGAGAATACCGAGTGCTGTAGGCTTAAAAAAAATATCACAACTGTATATTCTGGGACTAGAGGTCAATTTGCATTGTATAATAGGATATGATTAATTACAATGTTATTTTATAAGCTACATAATTGAAATGCATGCCTTGAACATAAAACTATAATTTTTAGACTCTATTACCAAAGATCAATCACAACACTTGGTATTAGGTGTATCATACAGCATAGTGTATCAACAAAGCAACCAGAAGTCTCAGATGGAGAGAGGGTGGAAATAGAAATCATTCGAACATTCCTTAAAGCAGGGATCTTTGTGACAGTAGTCCTTATTACAGGTATATTAAATACATATCAAGAAAGAAGATTGCATTGTAAGCAAACTGTATCTACTATCCATCCCTGCCTTTCTTTAAGCAGACAACTGAACATCTCCCAAGTGGAAGTGTCATGTTGAGAGTTCCTGTGGAGGAGGGTGGACTCGAGGGCTGTACCCCAGGGATCCTTAGTATGGCATAATCAGTAAAATAAAAGAACAGCAGAGAAGGAATTAAGGATCAAATAAGTGTTTGGAAGTCAGTGGTGTGCTGTGGCAGAAGGAAGATTATCAATTCCATCTGGTTGTTTTGGAGGTGGCTTTATGGAGGGTCTTATCTGAGATGTGATTTTGTGGGTTGTGCGTAGATTGTGCCATGCAAAGTAGCAAATGATGAGGATATTGATTTATTGGAACTTCTTGATCTTTTTGACGTGAATCATTCAGCCCAAAGCACATTAATGATATTATGTCATTAAAATGTCTGTGGCTGTTTCAATTCCTCTATATTTTTCTTTTTTAATTAAATTTTTAATTATTACTATATTTACACTATTTTTGCCCCTCTTTCTTCCCCTCTAACTTCCTGTGTTCTCTCCCACTCACTTTCAAACTCACTTTACTACTCAGTTCATTTGGTCTCGCTTGTATGTGTATGTGTTTAAGACTGTCCACCTAGGACTGGATAATGTATTAGAGGCTCATCCCTGGGGATGACTGATTCTCTCCCCAACAGTCATTAATTGCCTATAGCTCTTCTGGGGGTGGGACCTTGTGAGATTCTCCAACTCTGAGTTGGAATGCCAATTTATTTTTATCCTGTTTACACATTAAAAACCAGCCTCACTGGTTCTTACTCAACTGACTCCCTATTAAGGGCTCCCTCTTTCTGCTCTGCTCCTCAGGCACACCTGCAGGCCCTCCAGCTATCCATCTTCACCTGTACAGTGAATTTCCTGCATCACCCTCACAGATGCATTCTTACAGATTTCCACCACGTCTTTTGTCATGATAAATATTGTTGTGGGATATTTGATTATACTGTGACACTCTGGAGATTGCCAACAAAGTTTACTTTGAATGAAAGGATGGAGCTAGCTACTAGCTGACCAAAATTAGCCATAGAGGCTTTGGAGAAATGAAGAACTGTAAGGAGACACAGGAAATAGTAGAGAGGGGCTTAGAAAGATTCTCAGCCTTTTTTGGAGGAAGGAGAGAGAGGGGAGGGAGGAGAGGGAGAGGTCACTGGTCGCTTCTCCACCACTTCTCTGATCAATCAGGTTCTTACCCTGATATCTGACTCCCAAGTATTTAGTGATAAAGAATAGTTAGATAAATGCGTCAACATGCGGCATGAGATCATGAAGCAGCCACTTGCTGCTGGCTTTGGAGCCACCAGACTCAGCACTGTGGGTGGCTTTCCCTCCATCCCTCCAGTCCCTCTCCCCAAGTATGGGGTGTTCCCATTGTATCTCCAGTGGTTACCCCAAATGCCACATGTGGCTGGTCCCTAAACATCACTATAGTTAGCCGCCCCCCCCCACACACACACCAGCTGACTCTCATTCAGACAGTCCCCATGCCCTCGCTTCCTGCCACACAGGCTTCTTCCTCACATCCCCTGTGTCCACATTTCAGGTGACTGCTTCCTCTCCCTATGACTTGTGGGATTTCCCTGGATGCCTCCTCAGGCCTTTGCTCTGCCAGGTTGGCTGCCTAGATACCCCCTTGGGCTTTTACTGCTGTTGCTACTGCCACACACGCTCATTCCCAGCTACACACAAGCAGCTGCAGCTGCCCTTGACTAGTCCATGCACTGCTCAAATTCTCTGTCCAGCCATGCAGTGTAATAACAGCCATCCTCACTGCTTCACTGTCATTGTCAGGAGATCTGGTGTGACACCTGGGAATTCTTAAAGGGGGGATTTTTTAAAAAAGAGTTTTTACCCACCTTAATAATGGGAAACAATATCATGATGCAGGGAGTTAGGTCTCTGTATCATTCCACAATGGGTGATTTCAAAATGGAAACATTAAATGAAAGAATAATTAACTTACCTGGGATTTGACATAATGTTGATTATAATCATTATCAGTTTGGTAATTCATGTTTTATCCTTAAAAATGTGGCTTGATATCAGTGCCAAATATTAAAAGTGGACTGATAAGATACAATTTTTAGAAAGACATACTAATGAAACTAAGAAAAAATATTCACACACAGAGGAGTAAGAGCAGAACATGGCATGATGAAACTGAAGAGGAATGGCCCAAGTTTATTAGAAAGCCAACCTTAATTTATTCAGTTACCATACAAGAACAACCACCAGATTATAGACACCTACAAGGCTATTCAGAAGTTGACTAGGATCTTGTAGAAGTGTTAGATTTGAACAGATTTAAGGAAGCAGTAGTTTCATATGCTATACATTCATATGGTATACATTCTCTCTTTTTGAAGCAGATGTTAAATTCATGGGCAACTCAGAACAGAATTATTCCACAAGACTGGAAGGATGTAGCTACAGCAATATTGGAAGATGGTCCCCAGTTATAATGGAAAACATGGTAGAGAGAGGAAGCTAGGGTCATAGAACAATAAGTTAGGGCTAGAGCTGTGGAATATTAGCTTCTCTATGAAGACTAGTATGCTGATTTGGAAAGACTATAAATTTTATGATCATACCTTAGCCCTATGTCATATAGTAGGTTTGAATGCTTGAAGAAACAAGTACATGATTGAAGAATCAGAAAAGAGGACTAAGTCATTTACTAAAATTATACAAGGCCCAAAGGAAGCCTTTATTGGTTAAATTATTGAGGCCACTCCATGTAGTTAAAAGGAAGATTTATTTAGTGGATAACTTACAAATGAAGGGATAGGTAGGTCACGGGGTCTGGGAAAGGTGTATCACAGTCCCACGGTGTTCTCTGGAGCTCTGCTCAGTCAACCTCTACCGTCTAGGGTCCAGGCACAGAGAGCATACTGGCCCATCCAGATCTTGGGTCTCTTGGTGCCTCCTTTGGCCCCGCCTTGTAGGCATGACAGTTGCCAGAGTCTCAATAGGGGTTGGAACTTCCAGTTCAAAGCTGGAATGGCTACCCACTACAAGCCTTCACTGTGTTTTTGCAAAGATTGACTTCAGTATAAATAGAATAATAGGAGACCAAGAAGTTAGACAAATATTAATTGAATATTTTCCTTTTCAAAATTTTAACTAAGAATACAAAAGGTGATTGAGCCTTTAAAGGCAAGATTGGCATCAAGAAGTGAATGGATTAAAAATACATATGATATTGGATCTCACAATTATGACAATACTTACATAGGAAAAGTGATGTCTGAAAATTTTAAGAAAAATCACAAGGTCAGATGTTATAATTGTAGTAAACATAAATAAAAAATAATTCAGGTCATCTGAAAATGGGCTGTAGGCTAAGCATTCCTAGAAACATTTTTTTCTAGAGATAATCCAAACAGAATGTCTCAAGCTCTAGAATAAGCAGATGGTATGGGAAAGACCACTAAGACCGGCATTAGACTAATGAATACAGGTCAACAAAGGAGAGACAAGATAACCCTTTGCCATCAGAAAACACCCCAGTGGCCTCTCACAGCCCCTAATGTCAAATTTTGTTCAATAATTCCTTTTCAGCATTGGAAAAATATTTTCACAGAGCAATTAAAAGATTTAATCTCTGTTGTTAAAAGCCATACTGCTCTGGGTGACATGACAGCTTCATTATATGAAACAAAATTTTCAGGAGCGACCATAAAACAAATATTTGGGCAACCTTTTATAAATGATCAAACACCAAAGATAAAATTAGAAATACATGGCAATGTGATTAAAGGTTTACTAGACAAAGGTGTGGCTGTACAAAATCTTTGCATCCATATTAGCCTCTTCAGACAGTAAATATTCAGTTTCTAGGGATTGGAACATGGTCTTAGGCAAAACAAAGCACCAGGTGGATCAAACTTATGGGGCCAGAAGGACAGGTAGTGAAATTAAAGCCATATGTGGCTACCATAGCAATGACTTTATGTGGGCTTGATTTGTTACAACAATGGAAAACCCAAATTAACATTCCTTCAATCTGAGAAACAAGCAATAAAATAAAGAATGCTTGTGAGAGAAATGTTAAGTGGTATTATCAAGAACAGTCCCTGATCATTCAGGTTGTACATAAACAAGGCACAACAGCTGTTGATCTTTCAAATATACCAATAGCCCTACTATTAAAATGGTTAACTAGCAAAACTGTCTGGATGGAATAATGGCTTTTAGCATCAGAAAAATTATAGACACTAGAACAGCTGGTACAGGAGCAGCTAAATGCTCAACATATTGAAGAATTGAATAGTCCTTGGAATTTTCCTATATTTGTCATTAAAAGGAAATTGATGAATGCTAACAGGTTTAAGGTTATAAATAAGGTGATTCAGCCAGTGAACTCTTTACAGCCTGGAATTCCCTTGCCTTCTTCATTGCCTAAAGTATGGTCTATTATAGTGATTGATTTAAAAGACTGTTTTTCACTATACCTTAAAAAAAACACGATAGAGAAAAAATTGCCTTCACAATGCCTACTTATAATTCCCAGTCCGTTAAAAGGTATCAATGGAAAGGACTTCCACAAGGGAAATTAAACAACTCTACCTTGTGTCAATATTTTGTACAACCATTAGGAATAATTCATAAACAGTTTCTTCAGTCCATAATTTACCATTATGTGGATGAGATCTTACTAGCTGATTTAGACTCAGAAACCTTAGAAAACAATATTTGAAGAGGTAAAGAAAATTTTGTCTTGTTGGTAATTACAAATTGCTCCTGAAAAAAATACAAAGAGAAGATTCTATTAATTACCTAGTATATAAGATAAGTTTACAAAAATTATCACAGAAATTACAAATCAGGAGAGATCAATTACAAACTCTTAATGATTTTCAAAAAATGCTGGAAGATATTAACAGGATATGGACCACAATTGGATTGAATTGCCTCAAGATCTAAGCAATTTATCTCAAACCTTACATGGTGATAGAGACTTAAATAGTCCAAGAAAATTATCAGCTGATGCTAAGAAAGAATTGGCTTTCCAAGAAATTACGGGATGCACATATGGATTATTTAGATCTAGCACTTGATTATATTCTGGTTATTTTGCCTTCTATGCACTCTCCCACAGAAATCCTTATGTAGAGAAAAGATAATGTTCTAGAATTAATATTTTTGCCTCACTGACAGAGTGAAAAATTAAAGATCTATGTAGAAAAGTTTTCTGAACTGACTCTGAAAGGAAAATGAAGACTTCATCAATTATCAGGAATAGACCTAGCAGATATTGTTGTACCTTTTACTAATGCTGAAATTTTCTCATTATAGACAGAAAATGAACATTGGCAGAGCTTGCAGTAATTTTTAAGAGAGATTTGTAGCAAATTTTCCAAAAACAAGAGACTTCAGTTCATAAAGAGAACTATCTGGATCCTTGCTCACTTTGTACAGGTAACAACAATTTCTGGAGCCCCTATTACATTCTACACTGACATAAATAAGTCAGGAAAGGCGGGTTATAAGTCAGAAAATTCAAGTAAAGTTGTCCAAAGCCCTTATAATTCTGTTCAAAGGTCAGAATTATATGCTATTCTCATGGTATTATTAGATTTTCCAGAAACTCTTATTATACTTACTGACTCTCAATATGCAGGAAGAGTTGTTTTACATATTGAAACTGCTGAACTCATTACAGATGATTCAGAATTAACTTTGCTGTTCATTATATATAAGAAAAATTATAATAAATCATCAGAAGTAGAAATTATCCCTTGTATATAAAACACATATCAGATTTGATATGGGTCAACCAGGCCCTTTATCACACAGTAATGGTGAAATTGATCAGATGGTAGTAGGAAATGTGCCAGAAACCTCAAAATTTGATAAGAAACACTATGTTAATGGCAAAGGTTTAAAGAAAGATTTTTCTATCTCTTGGTGATAAGCCAAGGAAATTGTTAGACAATATCCTACTTTTTAATTGTATAACCAAATACCATTACGTGCAGGAAGTAATCAAAAAGGTACTTAAATAAATGAAATTTGGCAAATGGATATGTTTCATTTTTCAGAGTTTGAAAAATTAAAATATGTGCACTATACCATAGATATATATTCAAGATTTTAATGGACAACTGCTTTGTGTTCTGAAAAGCCTGATTCTGTAATTGCACATTTATAACAAGTATTGGTTGTTATGGCAATACCTCTACAAATTAAAACTGACAATGCTCCAGAATATGCCTCTAGTAAAATGAAACAGTTTTTTTTCACATATTACAACATAAAACATATAACAGATGTACTACAAAATCCTACAGGACAAGCAGTTGTAGAAAGTTCAAATCATACTTTAAGAGTAATGCTTAATAAACAGGAAGGAGAAATAAAGACCCCCAGAGATAGATTACACAGTGCTTTATTAACTTTAAATTTTTAAATGCTAATGAAAAAGAAATAATGGATGTGGAGGGGCATTGGCTAATAGAATAGAAAAAATCTACTAAATTAAAATCAGTCTATATATTTTAAAGATGTATTAACTGCAGAATGAAATCCAGGATGTATGTTATGTTGTGGAAGAGTTTTTGATATTTTTTCCACAGAAGAAGAAAAACTATCGATAACATCAAATAGATAAAGATTATATTTGGATGGGCAAGATGTTTTGATTAGGATAAGTGATAGTTCATTAAACAATGTGTCCATTCAAACTAAACTAAGATATAACCTATTAATAAAGGAACTCCCGAAAGTTAGGGTAGGGTCAGGGTTTTGATTTTTGTCTTTCCAGGAGAAAAAAGCATCCAACTAAGAAATCTAAAGACCACTGGACAGATGAGACATCTGAAGAAGAAGGGAGAATCATCCAGAGAAAATGTCCCAAGGAAAAGAGCTAATTGGTCTAATCGTATAGCACATTTCCAACAGGAAAAAATTTTATAAATCTCCCCAAATGTTTGTTTCTATTGTTCTGCACAAACTTATAAGGCAAATGGTCTTTTTGTAGTCCCACTTCAATTAAAAATTAAAGCTAGATTTGAAGTTGGAATGTGACTCCCTCCTTCTCTAATTCCAAGCATGCTTGTCAAAGGAAAATCCAAAATCTCTGTCTCATTTCAAAAGAGCCACCTGGTATGGAACAGAAGAAAAAACAAAATTAAGGAACTATTCTCTTGCCACTAATCTCATAATTCTTTGGTTTTATTTTAACTCTTTAAAAACATTTTTTTTTTTTTAGGTTTTTCAAGACAGGGTTTCTCTGTAGTAGCTTTGCGCCTTTCCTTGAACTCACTTTTGTAGCCCAGGCTGGCCTCGAACTCACAGAGATCCGCCTTCTTCTGTCTCCCAAGTGCTGGGATTAAAGGCATGTGCCACTACTGCCCAGATAAAACATTTCTTAAGGTATAAATATTACCTCAAAATTTATAAGATTAATATATATATATTAAATTTATGTTATAATATTAATGTTAATATAAAGCACTAACTAATTCTAGAAATAGGCTTTATCTAGCTTCCTGTATGTGATTTGGGGCTTGAGTCTCAAGCAGGTAACTAGGAATTAACTTTGTGTACCCAGATTTACTTATGAAATTGTCTTTTCACCTCTCTGAGACCTGAAACATATGACAATTAAAATGTTTAAGTTTTCTGCTGTGAGCTGTGACCATTCCTAACAGTGACCTTTGAAGTTTTCCAAAGGATGATAGGGCCCCACCATGACAATTCCACCTGGATTGTGGTAGTGCCACTATTTTGACAACCACCACCCAAAGATCAGTTTTACACTAGGAACTGCTCAGGAAAATTTCCAAGTGGTTAGCTAAGATGGTTGGCCTCATACACTCCTCTACAGCCAGGACTTCAGAGAAGTCCTGCACTTTCCCATCACATTGAGACTGAACAACAGCTAGCTCCGCCAGGACATGACCATTATCTCAATTTTCTCAGGGTCCCCTAAAGATGCTGTTACCCTGATAGCAGGAAGTAATTTTAAGAACATGACACCTACATTCCCAAGAGGTGGGGTGGGTGGTTTTTGGTCATTCTATGGATAATGGATGTTTATCATTATTTAGGGGGTTTGGTAGCAAGTTGTTTTGGGTAAGGAAGGAAACTAAGCAAAGGACATTAGATTTAGGGATATCATTGCTACAAAAACGAGGGATATGGGAATGATAGTACAAAATGGTTGATTATTGAATCTAATTTTAAACTAAAAACTCAATTACTATGAACCTTTGTACATTGATGCAAATTTAAGGTTATATGTGTTATACTGTATATGTTTCTACTCTTGTTTAAGGTGTTGTACCTATGCAACTCATTTAACAATTTCATGTCAATTTCTAATCCTTGAAAGTTATTATTACAAACTATTTAGGATAATTAAGAAATACAGATTAGTAATTAGTCATCTATAATAATCAAACTTTTAGTTATGTTAGGTATGTTTCCAAGGTCAAGCAGAAATATATTTTAAATAGACAAGTTGTCTTCAAACACTTCAGAAATCTACAAAAAAATTGGCATTTAAGATGTTTTAATAACATAAGGGTTTTCATGACAGTGAGAAACATTTGTTTTTGGCAGCACCAATCTACTTCAGAGAAGGTGATGGACATCAAAGAACCCCCATATGGAGTTTGCTTTGTTTATGGCAAAGATTAGCTACTGGGCATGAAACTGTCCTTGCCACAACTGCTGACAGTATGCTGTCCAAATTGGACAAGCAAGACACAAAAGAAAGTGACTGCCAAACTTTTCCAAGACAAGGTAGGAGAGTCCTTCAAAATTCCTGCTTCACAGAAAAGTCTGTCAGATATTCTAGGATTGTGGACTGAAGATGAATGCCCCAAAGTTGCAGAGGAACCTTGGGTGACTGTCCAGAAAGCCAGCTGTTTCTGTGATATCTATAGTTTTGAAGTTGTTGTTCTGAACTTCTTGATTATTCATGTAATATATCCTTCTCAGGTCTCTGATGGAGTTGAAGATGAGATTGTTATAGTTATAGTTTTCTTTGTTACCAAATTCAGAAAAGAAACTTATAAAAGAAGTATAAAGTGTATGAAGTTGAGAGACATAAAAGCTTAAATTGTTTGTATAAGAAAATGTTTTGATATCTAAAAAGAGTTTCAGGTTGGTAATACTAGTTAGGATAGAAAGTGAATTAGGCACAAAACTTTAGACTCACCAAGATAGGGTAGATAATGGAGTGTTTTCTCTGGTTTTACCAAATGAAAATGGATTTAAACATTCTGAATGTAATTCTTACCTGATTAATTGTTCTTATTGTATATTGTTTTACTGTGTTAGAGTTATAATCTTCTCTTTTTATTTAGACAAAAAGGGGGAAATCTTGTTGGATATTTTGATCATACTCTGACACTCCCAAGACTGTCAATAAAGTTTACTTTGAATCAGAAGTTGGTGCTAGCTACCAGCTGACCAAAATTAGCCATAGAGGTTTTGGAGAACTGATGACATATAGAAAAACAGAGGAAGTGGTAGGGAGGGGTTTAGAAAGATTCTTGGCCTTCATTTGTTCGAGGAAGGGGAGCAAGAGGAGGTCACTGGTTGCTTCTTCACCACTTCTCTGATCAATCAGGTCTTTACTCTGATATCTGACTCCCCAGTTTTTATTGATAAAGAATATTTAGACAAATGTTTCAAGATCTAAATAACTAATAAACTAATATTAGCTTAGTTTAAGATTTGGAAACTACCAAGTGTCTCATAGTACATGTAGAAGGGCTTGTTCATGTGGAGATAAGTAAGAAGTAATGAGATCTAGAAATAAAAGAAGAACAATGGGATTAGGGAAGAGATTTTGGAGGAAGTAAAACACACAATCCATGGATCCACTATTAATAAGAGGTTGCTCACACAGAGTAGGGATTTTAAAGGCACATGAAATTTGGGGAGTATGGAGTTTAAGTTCTGTGGGGTATCAACCATATGGGAGAGAGACAGGTATAGCCTGTGCTCAGAAGGAAAAAAAACATTTTTGTTGTGTGTGTACATATTATCTCAATGTCACTTATACTTTTTTTAGGGGTAAAATGGGGGTGGTGGACAGAAGGATCTCATATATTCCAGACTGTCCTTAAATTATCCATGTAGCTGAGAATGACTTTGAATTCCAATGCTGGGATTACAGGCATGTAGTACTATATTCAGTTTAATGTGGTGCCGGGCATCAACCTAGAGCTTCATGCATGCTAGACAAACACTTTACTAACTAAGCTACATCCCAAGTCTGGTACATTCTTTATTCTAAATGCTTAGGCTTAGAAGTCTTTCATATTTTAGCTTTGAAATACTGGCATATGTATAATCTTGGGCATAGGTCTCAATTCTAAACATGCCAGCTGTTTTGTAGAAACTTTGTGTAATGCATAATGAATACAAGAGAACACTTTAGTACATGTGTGTTTTGACCTTGATACTTCATATGAGATAATGCATGAAATAAGTTTTGGAGTTTGTAGTGATTCAGGTTCATGTTTCCAGATTATGCTCAACTTGTATTTCATGAGAAAATTTGAGATCAGATAGTTGCATATTCTAAGAACAAAGTCATGGATGCACTTGCACTTCTTTTAGTCAGAACTCTTTCTTTAGTTTGGCCTATGGAATGTTCTAGAATGAAATAGAAGGCAAACCAGATTGTGCTTATTAAGACATCAGCTGATATGTAGATAGTAACTCAAGACCTTAAAACACCATGTAAGGGTTTCCTGTCCTAAGGATCTGATTCATTTGGGAGAATAAATGGAACAGCTATCTTGCTTCACTAATTACGTGAGTTCTCTCTATAATTACCATAAGATTATAAGTTACAGTAATTTTCAGTGCTCCACCAGGGAAAATGAAGTTACTCTGAATTATAATGGCAAATTAGAAAGTACATTGTAAAAACATAGAATTGCATGAGCAATTTGGGTCACTGTGATATGTGGCATGTCCTGAGGTGCATCCTTTTCATTATCTGATTAATTCATGACTATAGTCATGCATGTATTTAGGCTGAATCCCTCCTAGAGTGGAGCAGGTAGCTCTCTTGTGATGATAAAAAAATATCAGACATCCATACTTAAGGGCATACTCTTTCACTAAGGGAATTTAAGCACAGATTATGAGTGGTAAAGGGATGACCTTGCTAACCTTGTGGGGTATTTTTCACTGGCAAGGGCATAGGTCATAGTTTCTGAGCATCTTGTTTCTATCAGATTACTACTGAAGACTGCAAGCACAGACTTCAGACAGAGAAAGAACACACAATATGCAATCAGACAGAGAACTCCTTAAAAATCTAATCCTACCTGACATTGACATTGGTCTGCACCAGAATCCAGCTTTCAAGAAAGGAATGTGCCTCTGCGGAACACATTTATACTCAAAGTCCTAGAGACTTGAATCTTGGAGAGGCCATCTGCACTTAAGTTTTAAAACTCTTTGTGTATTATTTGGAAATAAACCATTTTCTTGTCATAGATATTTGAAAAATAAGTTATAGTATACAAAATACCAGGGATGCAACCTATTTCACAAGCAAATTTTAATAAGAATTATTAAGTGTGGTATTATACACCTGGAATGATAGTACTCAGGAGGTTGAGGCAGAAGACCCTAGAGTTCAGGGACAGCCTGGGCCACAAAGCAAAACCTTCTCTCTATCATGTGAAATGATCACATCATATGCTCTATCCAAGTATTTCTCCCTAAGAAGTGAGGATTACATTGGCACTTTTCCCTCAGTAAGACCACAGGCAATACCAGAGCTTTTCAAACACTACCTCAGCAAGTGCTCTTCCTAGCATCCTGGAAAACAAATCAGATAATGAAGGTCAAATTATTTTGTGTGGACTGTCACACAGGGAACTGTTCGCCCCGTGCTCTCCTTCTGCATTCTCACCATGCTAAGGGAATCTCCCTGGTGAAATGGAGGTTGATACTTTCATGAGATACTTCAAGAGATGACACATCTCAATACAAAACTATGCCACACATCACTGTCACTCTTCTGTTCTGAATAGAATCCAGTATTTTACCTGTCTACATGAAGTAGCATTTGGGAAATTTGAGGATTATTATGATCCGATCAAATATGCTGGGTTTATTAAACAGAAGATAAGATCGGATGTCAAAAATGACTACTTCTCTTTCAACAAAATGTATTTGCAGAAACTGTTTGGAAGTATGATTCCTCAGTTTCCCACACATTGTAACAATTGTGTGACCAGGTCTTAGTGAAAGTTTCTCCTCTGGGTGCAGGGTTGGAGAGGGGAGTTGGGTATGAAGTTCCATCTGTAGCCAAAGAGCTATTAGCAATTCTTAGCTGCTCAAAGAGGACAGGTTAGATTACTCTGAGAGTTTAGCCCCTAATAATTCAGCTAAACTCCAGTGGAAGGCCAGGCATCCTAGAATATTTGGTAACACGAATTAGTCTTTATAGAAGGGAAAAGGACACAGAGTTTAGTGGGAAGTGAGAGAGGTGTGTCTGGGAAGAGTTGGGGGAGGGAGGATAGATATGCTCAAAATCATTGTACCAAGTCCTCAAATAACTCATATATATGAGTGCCTTTCTCTTCCCTTTCATCCTCCCTTCCCGGTCTTCCCCTTTCAGAAGTAGCCTGTGATGACAATGAGAACTTAGAGCATGCCAGAGTCTCCTCATGGAAAGCACCTGGGACGCTGGTGATCCCCTTAGTAAATGCCACTTGCAAGAAGGATCTCCAAATGCCATCCTGTACTCAGACTTGAACCAAAAAAATTATAGTCTTAAATCCACATGAGAGGTTTAGTCACTGGTTGTAACAGAGTACTAATTTTGTTGTGTTTTGCTCAATAACAGAAGTATTAGATGACATAAAGAACACTGAGAGAACTTTCTTCTTTGTAGAAGAGGGAGAGAAAACAAAATCAGTCCTAATCCCTGACATTCAACCAAAAAAAGGGTTTGAAGTATTAATCAATTTGAGTCTCATTTCATTTGATTATGGAAATACTAGGCAAGAATATAAGACTTGATTATCTTAAAGATATGAAATATACAAAAATTAGCCTGTAATCCCCATAGCTAGTGAATGTTCTGTGATAGGTGTGGAAAGCAGGCATAAAGTAGATACACATCAAAGGATGTTCTAGAAACTGCAGATTCTATAGACTGAAAAAATTTACAAAACAAATCAAATAACTATTTTGTGGAAACATCAGTCTCACCCTAGCTGCTCAGTCACTGATTATACTGGGCTTACACAGAAACTTTCATTCTGTCTCTTCCTTTCATTGGTCCTCTTGATTTTCTTTTAAAATAATAGATGTCATAATTATTAATTTTTACATTTATTTTATAGTATTTGTGCAGGTGATCAATATGCAAATAATCACTAGATATAAGGGAGAAATGGGGAATAATTGGATACCAATCCCCTGGCAGTATAAGTATATATACATAAGATTATGTATATGTCCCACATAGGTAGCTTTTAAGGTATTAAATTGACTGTAAACCTTTCATAAATTATATTTTCTCCATGTAACATATACAACCCATCAACCCTCAAACCTAGTGAGTTTTAAATGTTGAAATTGGAAGACTTTCCTTCCTGAAGATAATCTGATATCATCCTGATTCCACTGGGCTGTAGAGTGACAATGAATCTTGCTGAAGGCATGGGAGTCCCAGAAAGATGAAGTCAGTCTGTGTATCTGTCTAGATTTTCTCCTCCCTAAAGCTCAGAACTAGTCTGAAAGCTGGACAGTGAAATAAAACTTAAAATTAAAACTGGAGAGATGATTAACATGAAGGGCATTTCCTTCTAAAACAGAAAACCCAGGTCTAGCTTCCAGCTCCTAGGTCAGGTGGCTCACAACCACCTGTAACACTACTTCCAGGAGATCTGATGTCCTCTTCTGACCTCCACAAGCACTAGGCACACACATGGTACACTTACATATGTGCAGGCACTCACATATACACACAGTATAAAACAATTTAAGAGAATAAAACTTGAAATTATTTCTCCTCTGGTAGTTCCTTGGCCATGATATTCTGTCAGTAGTGCAATGCATCACATTCTTGCAGCTAAATAATTGTATAAAATTGATTGTCTCTGTCAGTGAAAACATGGATATTTAAAAAAAAAAACACAAAAAAACAGATGCTCTCTTGTGTACCAAAAGGCCTGAGACCAGCTATATCACTGATCTCCTGTAAGAAACAAGGTGTGTATTAAGTTCCATGTCCTATGAAGTTAAAACTAATAATTGATCTAAAGCATGCATATTAGGTTAAACTATAAAAGTAGAACATTTCTAAGAAAAACAAACCTCTGCCTATATTATTATTGGCCTAGATATAATTATTGTTATAGTCATAAAATTATGTGTGTGTGTGTGTGTGTGTGTGTGTGTGTGTGTGTGTGTGTGTGTGCAGTTAAATGTATGAAACATGAAACCATCCCCAACTTTGGCAGATAAATTAAAGTGTTTCTATTTGCAACCACAGGAAGGGACACTATTTTCTCTACTGAAAGTGAGAATTTCCCCAGGGAGCACGACAACTTTCAACACACTCCAGAAAAATTTTAAACTGTATGTAAAATCTTGCATTTTAAAATGACAGATTTTCCTGTGGGGGAAAGCCCTCCCTGTGGAAATTATTTTCTTGATGGCTCATCTCGAAAGAGCTGTAATTTTCACCCAAGTTTATCATTCTTTCTTCCCTGTGTGTTCACTTTTCTTTGATGGTAAAGTTACCCTCTGTGGCATAGCAGTGGAGATTTAGAAGTTCAGAGTCACAACTGAGGGTGTCACTGTGACTCTCGTCCATGTCCTGATCTGAGACTGGGAGGCAGTGCAGGGTGACCTGGGACTCTTGCCTTCTTGAGCAGAGTGGCTGCTGTTGGCAGTGAGCTTGGGCTGATTCACTGCAGTCAGGAGCCCTGTCATCAATGTTATCAGGAATGTTGTAGGGAACCCATGCATTCTTTAAAGCGACTGTCTGTTGATCAGACCAAAGTGCTCACATTCTCAGTGTTCTGCTTACTAACTAGACAGCCTCTTCCAAATCTTCTCTGTCTGCATATAAGGAGACAGAACCCACTGGAGTATACTTATTTCCTGAAAGTAAATAAAAATACTGATATGGATGTGAGTAGGCCTGGTCTTTCCTCTTGTTCTCACAGATTTAGCCACACAAAAGGGGAAGGCATGATTCAGCTTCCTTCTAATTCTATCTGTCTCTCCATCAGCAGAGGGAGGATTGTCAACATGGCTCTCAAGATACCATTCAGCTTTGCACTCATAGTGAGTAGAGGCACTTGCTACCAAGCCTGAAGACTTGAATTCCATCCCGGGAGCCACATGGTAGAATGAGAGAGCCTTGTCCTCTGATTCCTGTACTGAAAATAGATATATAAACGCTAAAGACAGAATCTCTGCATTCCTCCTCAGCTGGAAAGTAGCCTTTCTGAATAAAGGATTAAATCACACTCTACTTAGCAGATGCATTATATTTGGATATTTCTTTTCAATATACTTGTAGAGTGACAAGTTTCCATGTAGGACTTTGGTATAATTTGGTTGACTCTCACTCTTCCTGCTATGACCTGTCCTCATTTCCTTCTTTATTCTCAGTATTTCTCCTTTGTTCTCTTGTCTACCCCAACACACACACACACACACACACACACACACACACACACACACATACATATGCACACACATACATACACACACATACATACATACATGCACACACACACACACACACACACACACACACACACACACACAAATACAGTCCTCTCAAACCCTCTGTTTTCCAGTCTTATGGGCCCCTTTTCTAGGTTCCTGGCTCTTCTTCCAAGTATTCCCACTAGGATACACATATCTACAGTTATGTGTTGGGGTTCATAATTAAGAGAGAATGTACACCTTTTGCCTTCCCGAGTTTGGGTTACCTCACTCAATCTAATGTCTTGCAACCACATAAATTTTCTCATCAATTTTACAGTATTTGTTTTTCTATATGGCCAAACAAGATGCCCTTGTGTACTTTCATTGTCTGTTCATCTCTTGATGGGCTTCTAGGTTGGACTCCACTGCCCAGCTCCTGTGAAAGGAGCAGCAGTAAGCTTGGGAGTGCAAGTGTCTCTGTATGGGATGCAAAGGCCTTTGCGGAATTTCCCATCATGACACAGCTGGCCATGGGGATGTCCTACTTCTAGTGTTTTTGAGAAACCCCAATATTCTCCACTCTAACTGGAAACTTCTCTAGATGTAAAGAAAATGCATTTAAATTACGCCATTTAATCCCATGTGTTCTTAATGACCACATTTCATAAGCGACTTACTACAAAACTTAGTGTTTGGTCAGTCCTCTGTCTTTCAGAAATTTTATTCATGTTGTTAAAATTTTTAATCACCAGACAGGTAATAGGAGCATATGAACGAAGTCCATGAAGCCAGGGGTATTGATTACGTCTGCTGGAAGGAGAAGCATCTTAAGAGGGTTTCTAGATTTTACCCTTTCCTTTGTAACAACTGGATTTCATTAACTTACCTCAGTGAGGGCCACAAGTCAGAGAAAGTTGTTCTTGCTGCTCTGGCAAAAGTGAAGAAATATAGATTCTTCTAGCATCTTGCCAAGCCCTGGCTTACTTTCTCCAGATATACAATGCCTGTAGAACATGGATGCTGTTCCTCAGCACAGCCATTATTACAGTTTGCTTGGACTTTCTAGCTCACACTGCATTGGACAGCAGCGGTTTGGGTCTCCCTGTCAGTCATTCTTTTTCTGTTAATATCACCAATTTTCCCCAAAAGCCACCTTGTTGAACTGTCAGTTGCATGATTTTCATGCCCTCAATCTCTCCACTGTAGTTCCAGTGAGGTACCTGGGCACTTCACAAAGAAAAGAGGTCACTTATGTAGTCATCTTGGGGCATAAAGACATGCATGCAATTTCACAGAAAGTTCTTCCTGATGGGTTTGTTAGTTGGTACAGCACATGCTTCAGATGGGTGAAAGCAGAGTGGACAGACCGCCAAAGGCAAAGCTGTACCCAAAACTGCAAAATGGAGTAGAGCTGCTTTGGTCTTCAGACTCATAAATTCATTTCTTTCTTATTTCTAAAGCCAATGTTCTGAGTATCCCATTCTTATAACTGAAAACACAACCATCTCCCATCGATTATATGACAGACATAATAGAATAGACAAATATGTGGACACAGAGAGTAGAAACTTTGACTATTGTGTGATGTTACTGGCAACATTAACTATAACTATATACAGATGCCATTAGATTAGATTCAGGTTGTCACATACATAAAGACAGAGTGGCATATTCCTGAATAGCAAAACTGGACCAGATATGCTGAATATTTCCCTACAGAGGCAGCACGGATTAACACCTGGTGTGGTGTTGCCCATACTTGCTTAACTTCAGATAGCATTTAAAATAGATGTCCTCACTTGAAACTAAACAACAGGCATACACAAAAAGCCACTTTTAACTCTCTAGCACAAGTCGTAACAAACATAGGTGGGACTGGTTCTAACAACTAATTCAAATGCCCTGACCAGCTAACACTGATTCTCACATAATATTAGAGACCCAACTCTAACTCAAGCTGTTGTTTATCTAGAGGTTCAAGCACACATTGTTAAAACAACCTCACCCACCAACCAGCCACAATACTTAAGTCTCTACCACTGAAGTCTTCTGGAAGTCAGAGTTCCTTAATTGTCATAATTCTTGGGTAGAGTGCTCAACACAAATATATTGTTCTGGATTCATTTATTAATTTTAAAGTGCATGTTTGTCAGTTTTAAATTCCTTAATCTTACTCGTGGCTATATATTTTCACAGTGTTCTTGCATTTATAAAGAATGTTTCATACAATATTTAAGGGTAGCACCATCAGGACTGGCAGAGCACAATGCATAGGAAATAATAAAACTCCAACAGCCTATTTAATCTGAGTGGGGGTGGAGCCAAGCCCTGCAATGTTAAGCAGTCACATGACTCAGTGGAGGAAAAGCATGTCGCTTTACATTTTTGGCAGTCCTGAGAAAAGAAAATTAACCTCAGAGAATAAAAATGATGATTAGCTGCATCATGACCAAGCAGCTCTACTATTAACAGATGTATTTATGAAGCAGTAAATGTAACATGAAAGCTTATAAATTCACCCAGATTATAAAAGCAACTTCCTCAATAGACTCCAAAATTGGTACACTATACAACAAAGAATTAGACCAAGTGCCATAATGTAAGGGGAGCCCCATGGTGGAAGAGAAATTCCCAACCAAACCCTGCATCTAGTTAAATCCCATGATAGAAGTCAGAGAAAGCCTTTTTTTCTCTAAAATGTGGCCAGGGACATCTGAGAAAATGTGATGACTGAGCTTGGAGAACCCAGATGAAGCAAGGTCACTTTATTTCCTTCAGTGTGGCTCCTCAGCATCAAGCACTGTTAGCCAACTGTGGACTTAGAAAGGTCTCTAGAAAACTGGCTCTGAAGAATTAAGCATGAGTCAAAATTACCTGAGGACAGGGGCTAAAACAGGTTGCCCAAAGTCATTTCAGAAGGATCAAAGTCAAAATTTGAACCTAAGAGTTCACAGTTTTCTGGGTGATAATGAAGACACTTTTTATCCCAAACTGGCCATGGTTCAGCTGCATGAAGTGGGCAGAACCCAGTAAATGAGATTACATAGTTGACTTGTTGTCTAGGGTATTATGTGGAAGATCAAGTTGCATTTTTCTTACTCAGCAGATCAATCAGCATTAAGGATTGCTTTCATCTGGACATCCCATAGCCATGCATCTCATAACTGTGCTCTTGCTGTGTTGACAAGTTCAGTCTTTATGTACCATGATGTGTAGAAGAGTAACCTTGCTCTTCAGCCTTTGTTTGTCCTCTAAACTCTAGGTGAGTAGTTTTCTTTGCATTGGAATAACAATAGCAGAAACTTTATGTTTGATAAGACAGAAAATGGTAGAAGCAAGAAGGTCCATAGAGCAGGAACTATCATGAGCATGTGCAGACACGAAGGGATATATCTCAGATACTCACATTCATACAAACTTAGGCATTTTCACAAAGACCATGGTCCTATGGTGCTGGCTAGTTTCCTAAAAAGGTAGGACAGATGAAAGTGTGGTCCAGTATTATTTTTCACAACTATGTAAAAGTGGAATATTCTATATAATTAGTTCTACATAGCTAAAAACAGAAAGCAGGTTTGTCAAAAACCAACCTGAAGAGCAACACAATAAATGGGTTAGTCATAGAAATAGTCTGAAAATGCTTATAAGGGTCATGCTCAGAAACATATGCTTAACTGGTTTTCAGCTATGTCCTGCTGAAGTGAGATAACATGCAACAATCTCTGTCAATCCAGAACTGTGTTATATAATTGTCTGCCATAGGACTTTTCAGCCAGCCCACAGCTGACACAAACATCAAAAGATATTCTCCATAAAAAGTCTTCTCCCAAAATGCATTAACCTGTGAGCAAGTGAGCCTATTTATAAGCATGTAGTTCAACCACAAGATACTATAGAAGTCTGTCTTCTAGGAGTCTGTGTTACAAAGGTATTTCTTAGAATGCAAGGATCTATAAAAATATGGGCCAACCTTCCAAGGCTTTAAGATAGTGTTTTAACGGGTGATTTTCAACTTACTGCTATGTAACACAAGCCAATGAAGTCCACACTTTTCCTGAAAGAGGCTCTGTCTTTCATAGCCCTGTGGCAAGACAAGAATGTGCTGGGCCTGTCTTGCTTTGGGTCCCTCAGGCATGGTGTTAGATGTGGTCATAGAAGCATGGTCTGAAGTCTTGACCAGGTTGAATATCTGAGCTGATGCTCTTACTGGCACACAGTGAAGCTGTCTTTCAGCTGAAAGTCATTTGTGACTTTCTGTCCAAGGGATAACACATGTCTTCTCTTGAGGCCCTCATAACCCTTTTGCTGAATTTAAGAGAAAAGAACATGTGAGAAGTGGGAATGTTCAGAAACCTCCAGCTCTATCAAGGACCCTTTCTGGATTTGGACAGCATCATTTCTACCATATTCTGTTGATTTCAGAATATGCTCATCTTCAAAAGGCCAAGTTTCAATACCATATTGCAACAGCATGTGGAGTAGGGGGTTGTTGTAGCTGTCTTTAGAATCTATAATCTGTCAGAGTGCTAGTTGAAAGTAGGCAGATGGAGTGTATTGTGGCTAATTAACAAAATAAACACTCATGACACACACATACCCATACACACACACAACCTGGGCATTCTGTGAAAGTGTTTTTGTCTTGACTTTGGATATTAAGTTAATTGTCATTGCTTCATACGTATTCAGTTTCTTCAATCAAAATATGGAATCTGAGGTTCATTTGTGATAGAAATAGAAAATGAGAAAATGTTTGGCAAAATCTAGTGCCTGTTTGACAAATCTCTCAATAGGAATGAAGACAATGTACTTCAGCACACAGTTATACATAAAAAGTGTTTGCTTTGTGTCCAGCATCACACACACACACACACACACACACACACACACACACACACACACACACACAACTTCTCTAGAATATGGTAAGCGAGAAAGACAAATCTCCCTACTTCAAGAGGCTTTAGACAGAGAAAACTTTAGAATTGTATCCTAATAGGAAAAGAAGAAAATCTTATGTGGAGAAAACCTTAAAGAGTCACCAAAAAAATCTGTTAGAATTGACATTCAATAGTAATAATGCTAATCCATGAATACAAATGTCTTTCCAATTTTAGTGCCTTTCTTTATAACTTTCCTTTATAACAGAGAATTGATGTTTTCACTGTAGAGTCTTATACCTTCCTTGGTTAGGATTATTTGAAGATATTTTATTGTCTTTAATGTTACTGTAAATGGGAGTGTGTCCATGATCTTTTTCTCCATGCATTTGTGGTTGGTGTATAAAAAGGCTATATTGAGTTTTGCAAGTTGATTTTGTACTCTGCCACTTTGCTTAAATTGTTTATTTTTTATTTTTTGAAGTTTGGTGATGTATTGTTTTTATCTCTTAAGTACAATACTGTATTTTCTGCAAATGGGGATAACTTGACTTATTTTTTTATTTTAACCATTTAATTTCCTTCTCTTGCGTTATTGCTCTGGCTAGTGCTTCTCACACTCTGTTAAAAAGAAGTGGGAATACTAGAAAGTCTTGTCTTGTTCCTGATATTATTGATGGATTATTTTGGTTTTTCTCAATTTAGGATAATTTTGGATATAAGTTTGTCATAATAAACCCTTTATTATGTTGATATCTATTCTCTCCAGTTCTACACTCTCTACATTTATCATGAAAGCATGTTGGATTTTCAAAAGCTTTTTATGCATATATTGAGATGATAATGTGATTTTTGTCTTTATGTCTGTGTATATAATATTTGTATTGACTTATATACGTCAAATTACCCCTGCCTTTCATGAATAAAGCCAACTTGATCATGGTAGATGATTTTCCTGATATGTACCTGTATTCAACATGGTAGTATTTTATTGAGGATTTTTGTAACTATGTTTATCAGGAATACAGATCTGTATTTTTATTTTTTGATTATGACTTTACCTAGTTTGGAGTACTAGAGTAATACTGACTTCAAGGTATGAGTTTGTGGGTGCTCCTTTTTTCCCTTTTTTTTGGGGGGGGGATAGGTTGTAGTAGCAAATTTTTAGAACTTAATGCCAATGTGCAACCATAGTACTGTTTCTATACATTGATGGGAATACCCCAAAAGAAACTTCAGATTATGAATTTGCAATAGAAAAAAACTACCACAGAATAGATAACATTAAACTTAAAATAGAAAGCTAAAGACTTTCATACCAAAAAATAAATACAATCTTCATGAAAGAGTAGTAGAAGATATAAATAAATGGAAAGATATTTATAGCTTGGGGTATTAATTTTGTTTAAATATCTATCCTATCTGAAACTATAGGTAGATTCAGTGAAATCAACCAAGGATTCTATGTCATAATTTTACAGAAAAAGAACAAAAATTCCATAAATTTGCATTGAACCACAAAATAAAAGTGTCAAAACAATTCCAAGAAAAAGAACAGTTCATATGTTTCATTTCATACTGTCTGATTCCCAACTACGTGACAAAGCTGTAGTAATCAAAATGCCATGGCACTGATGTTTAAAATGGAAATACTGAGCAATGGATAGAATGCTGAAAGAAGGCCAAGTATTCAAAACCAATTGTCATTTGACACAGAGCCAGGAATACCCAAGGAAAAGGGCAGGCTGTGTAGCCAATGGAGCTTAGAAAATTAGCATCCATATGAAGGAAGCTGTCTTGATCTTACAGAATGCACAAAAGTCATCTCAAAATGAGTTAAATACTTAAGTTGTAAAAGCTGAAAATACTAGAAAAAATATAGGGAATAAAGTTTAAAATAGTTCCTTGGACAAACAAAAGTCCTTTTGCTATGCCTCTAAAATTCAGATCAAGAGGATAAATTGAGTAATTAGATTATATCAACAAAAAATTTCTGAACAACAATGTAAATTATGGAGATGAGATGCAAAAAATGACCTATAGAGTTCAAAGAAGATTTGCAATCCATATGTCTGAAAAGGCATTGATACCCAAAATGTAATAGCCCCTCTGTCAAGGAGGACATGGAAATGATCCCCAAGTTAGAAATAGATGTTCAGCCTTACCCACTCTGAGAAATTCCCATAAGATCCATAGTAAGATATCACCTCAGAGCTGTAGAATGGCTTTATAAAATGCTAAATGGTATCAAGAACTGGCAAGGATGCATAGGAATGGGAACCCTTGGTGAAGGCTGGTATGAATGTAATTTAGTATAGCCATTATGGCAAGCATCAGCACAGTTCCTCAGAAAGCTGAAATTTGAATGACCCTGTGATGGAGCAATTCTCCTCCTGGGAAAATATCCAAAGGGGATGAAATAAAGAGGTTGGAGGAATATGTGCAATAAACTCCCATGTTTAATGCATGCTTTACATGGCAGGCTAAATACAGAACTGCCTTAGTTTCTACCAACAGATGAATGGAAAAGGTATAGTTAGAATGTGAACACAATGGGGTACTAGTAAACACTGTAAAGAATGAAATTCTGTCTTTTGTAACAACATAGATAAGCCCATAAGACATTAAATTAAATTAAATAAGTCTGGCAGAGAAAAACAAATGATGTCCTCTGACATCACTTGTGAAGAGAGCTCAGAGAAGTAGAGAGGGGAGCAATCACAGGCAGAGGCAGGAGTAGAGGAGGAAGGAATAGAATCTACTGCCAAGGCTGGCCCATCACTGCTCTTTCCAAAAGAGTAAGTTCTGAGATCTACAGTGGGTGGGTGCTTAGATTCTCTGTTAAGGTACTGCACATGTCAAGATCACCAGAACAAGTCCTGACAGGATGCCTTGTGCAAACATGAGTGCTGTGATGAGTACACAACTGCCTCGGTTCATCTTTCTACCTCACAAAGAGACATCAAAACATCTCCTTTCAGTGTGTAAATATAATGATTGTGTTGTTTTCAGTAAATAAGGCATCAATAAAGATATTTGTGTAAAAAAAAAAATAAGGAATGGTTTGAAGTGGAAATTCCAGTTTGCAGTCATAGATGAAGACTTGGTTTCCCTACTGTTTCCATGGAGATGCTAGTTTATGCTGGATATGCTTTGTTACTATTTGTCTTATGGACAATTTCCTGAACACAGTTATAGTACAAATATGGGGAAACCTAGACTGGCAGACAGAGATGCTGCTGCCTTTAAGCAAGCCCTCCAAGAGGATATCCCCAGAAGAGCTGATGAACACTGAAAGCTTCATAAGCTTTGCTTCTCAAGCATAAAATCCGTTTTAGTTAAGAAGAAAAATGGCATGCTGCATGGTTTCCTATGGATATTCAGTTAGGTGGGAATAGAGATCATTATGACATCCCTTGTATCAAGGAGAAACAGGAACTATTCAACTGTCTTTCTGTGAAGTGTACAAATATAGCTTCATTGTGGGGCCATCTTAGGGCTGGAAGAACTCTGGTCAAGACCAGTTAATCCTTCTCAGTTACCCACAAACACTGACATCACAGTCCCCAGGGCTCTGTGGATCTTTGGAAGCAGCACCCAATCCCAAGGGCTACAATGACCGATGTGACCTCACTCGGGGAACTTGCAAGATTGGTGTGGATCAATCATGGAGTGCTGATTAACACACTGAGTCTGATCACATGAACACCAGTGTCTAACATGAATTTCATTAAATAGTATGAAGGGTGAGAAGTGTATTTTGCTGTCCGTCTCTTCTCAGTCTCTTAATACTCACTGAGTTAAACCTGTTGATTCTATACTGACAGTTTAAAATAGGAGTAACAAATTTTAGGATCCTGTCCTTTTGTTACTTGGCAGTTTGATACATTTTATAATGGATTTTCCCCTTACTAACGCCATGTCTCATTTTTGCCTGTGCCCTAATGAGTTAATAGGTAACAACTGAATTAAATTTCGGTACACACACCAAAGGATTTTATTCAGTGGCAAATAAAGATCCTCTTTTTTTTTAAAAAAGGGGGGTTTGGGTGTCATGGTGCTTGGTGTTTTAAACTCTGACTCATCTCTCATCTTCACAATAAAATCACTAGACAACAGTGAGTTCTGAAACCTTACATCCCAAAGATCCTTAACACTCTACTTGCCTGGAAAATGATTATATGGTCACATGCTGAGTAACACTGCAAAGGTTGGCATGGTATTCTAGGAGATGGAGGAAGGTTTAACTGCTTAGAAGCCTTCAGTCAATGTCTGTATACAGTCCTCTCTCGATTGTCAAATTTCAGGGAATTGGGAGTTCTTTGGAAGAAGCCAGGTGCTCACAGCTGGCCCCAACTCATCTTAGGTCCATCTTCTAAGACCTTGACAATCAGTTACCACATTACCATTTTCTTTCCCTATTAACTTTTTCTTGATGTTGTGTCTTATTTTTTATCCTTGCTGAGTTTTAGATTTAAAAGTCACTTTATATATTTAAGGAGAGTTATAGAATAAAAAGAGAGGGAACAAAAGCAGAACAACCAGTCAGCTCTTGCACAGAGTCATTACATTTTTTCAGTCCCTGAACACAATTGAGAATGCAGTTAAAGAGACCAAAGGATGCCTCTGTAAGATATCTGTCTGGCTAGACATTATCAAGTCAGTGAATCATGCAAATGCAATTGATTCAATTAGTTCAAACTCACTATGTCAATTTCTCTAAATGATGAGACCAATGTATCTAATTCTTTGAAAGGACAGCTTTATCATAGAAGTATGAGCTGCCCGTAGTAGAACAAGTGTGCCTTCTGCATGCACAGTAACTGCTCTGGAAGTTGAAGGAGGAGCATTCCACAGAAGATGGAAACACGTCTCTCCAGAGAGTCTTAAAGGAAGCCAGAGCTGTGAATCATAGAACTGACAGATGGCCTGGGAAGTGTTGCCAGACAGAGTGGGCACAGGATGCTTTGTAAGTGACATGGCCAGAATGCGGAGTAGTATGGGTCACAGTGGATTGCAGGATTGAGAGCATACCATCTCATGGTAAGGGAAACTGAGGAAACCGAATGATGTGAGACAGATTACTGTTTCTCTTGTTTATCTCAAGTCCTGGACTTCTGAATGTCTTGCACATTGGGAGTGAGTTTTGGGGAAACACCTATAAACTATATGCATTCTTATACCACAAACACCCCCAACACAGAGAGCTGCCAAGTAATCAATTCAAGGATTCCTCATCAAAATTTCAAATCTGAGTTTTGGTCAACTTCCTTGGTCTAAGCTATGTTAGTAGCCCTCAGAGAACTATAGTCAATACATGTGTACCCTAATCTTAAGAAGCAACATTATCTCTGCCATGGTCCCCTCAGAAAACATGCCATGCCTCAAGACCATACTTGAATAAGGCAGAGAGCCTATAGAATCATATTCTAGTTATAGTATACTGTTGCCTCCTGGGTCTTTTATCTTAGGCTCTGGAAAGAGGTCAAGCCTCACCCTTTGTCTGGTTCTACTGGAAAAGCACTCACAGAGCAACTCACAGCCTTCTTCTATCCACTGTCTAAGTTACCTCTAGGAGATATCTCCTTAATGTGCATCTATGTTACTGTCAGAGTTAAATAAAATATATTTCTTCCTTAAAGGTAAAACCATGGGCCTTACCATGACAGAGCAGGTCTCTGGTGACCAGACACTCCTCCTGTCTCCATCCCTGAATGACCTCCCTGTTTATTCCGTGTACACTGTTAAGGATCCTAACATGGGCTGTGGTTGAAACATCTTTCCATTGAACAGCTAACCACCTGTGTATAATCTAGGCAGCACCTATTCACCAGCATTTTATGTCTTAGCTACTGTGCTAAATTCAGAAAGACTTTCCTTACTCATCAGATCTAAGTACAAGGTGGATCCTCTCCTGTTCTCTCCTCACATAAAGCCTGAAATCCCCCTAACAAAGCATTTAGCTGATCTATCATCTCCTCCTCTCCTGTAACCGAGATCAACAGGAGGTCTTCAGCAGACAGGGTTCATGTGTTTATTCTTGTACCCATGGCCCCTACCAGAATCAATCACCAATATGTCTTGAATAACTAATTATATCTTCTTAGTAATTGGAAAGAAATGTCAAAGCCTTAATAGGATATTCTTTGTATCCTTCTAGAAAACATTTTAAAGTACTTTGAGTATATTTCCACTGAGTTTACTGAATCTCTGTGTTGCCTGCACATGTGAATATAAATAAACAAAAGAAAGAAAGACAGTGAGGCAGACATGAAGACGCCATGCTGTCCTCCTGGCTCATTTCCGACTGCAGTGCACAATGAAGGTTCTGTGAAAGGAGCTTATTTCCCCATGGAAGCTGTGGCACAGATTATACATAAATATGAATTCCTCAATCTTTTTTCAATACTACACAAATGATTTCTACCAAAAGCAGTTGATTCCAGACACACCATCACTCCACAAGGAAATATTTCTAAAAACCAATCCAGAAGTGATAATCACTTGGCAAAGCCAGTGGTATTTGGTTTCCTGAGCGGTTTCAGGTCATTTTTCTTCAATTCTGTGATAAAATGAACATATTAAATAAAAACAAAAACTAAAACTAAAAACAACTTAAAGTACTTTCATTTGAGGACTTAGCAGGGTGGATTTTGCAAAGATCGAACAAATTCACAAGTGTTGAACAGTGAAGTTGGAGAGTGTACCCAAGCTTTCCCCTTCACAGGCTGTTATCACTGTATAATTCATGGAATAAATTACACACAGAGGACTGCCAGCAGGAAGGTCAATGCAAAGGCCGAATCATAAACACATACTCAGATAACAAGCCCTGTGAATCACTACTCAAAAATGCAAGTGTCCACTCAAGAGAGAAATATCTGAGAAATCTTGTTAAATTGCACCTACTTACTTTTCTTCTACAACATATGTTCTTAAATGTCAAGTGAGCAAAAGAAAGTCTGGGATGCTGTTCTCTATGGCAACAGGTGATGCTTTCTCACTTCATCCCTGAATCTCACAGAAAAACAAACAAAATGGAGGAGAATGGATTTGGCAGGAGATGGGCAGAGACCCAGCAATTCTCCCCACAACCCCTGCTCCTATGTGTTCAGCAGGGGAAGCTGATGGCTGTGGATTCATGGAAACAAGGCTCTCTGTGAACACACCAACTCAAGCCATGTGGATAAGGCCATAGCTGGAGAGTAATAGAGTAATGGGCACCACTCCAAAGTTAAAGAGTCCTTGAACATTCGAAATTGAAACACACTCTGTGACAATTGAGTTTCATTCCATTTTAGCTACCAACATGAAGAATACAACTGCAGCCTCTCATATCAATGCCAGGAAATATCTGAGACAGCACGATCAGAAACATTCACCTATCATCTATGTCTCCAGTCTCATATTGACTTTAAAGGAATAGGCATCCCATCATAGCTGAGAAACACAGTCTATTAGATCATAGAGGTGATAGAAATACAGTTTCTAGTGTTTCAAAACCAGAGCAACGAGGTTACCTTTTGCAACACATTACTACATGCTGTTCTGAAGGCTTGTGCCAGTGGCACCATTTCTAGAACCAATGCTAAGAAAAGGCATCCTTAGTAAACTAGCCACTTTGACTCTTGAAACACCTACCTCAGACAAAGGGTGGTGTGCAGTGGCATTTAGCAGACCTGAGATGGGTGTACCTGGAGATTGCATCCATAAAGGTGAGACTGAGTTCTGCCTTTGAATGAGGGCTGTGTCCTGTCTTCCTTTAGGATGCAGTTCACAGCAGCTCTTCCTATTCAACAGTCCTTGCCAGAATCCACCTGTCTCAGTGACAGGTTAAGCAAGGAGGTCATTGTTCTCTCCTGGAGTAGTTGAGATGCATGGACACCTGACCCATGCTTAGCAGGAACTTCTTAAAATCAGATAGAATCATACAGAATTCCTGAAAGAAAAAATCTGAGAGCACCTAATTCTTAGGCTTGGTATTCCTGTTGTGAACTCTCCCCCAGAGTCATCTCTTGCTTTCCACCTTTAGTGATTAACAAAATGCACAGAGCTATTTTATTACTGGGTTATATGAAGGTCTCTGGCTTCCATGTGTGGTTGTATAAATACATAATGACAGATATACATCAAAAGCAAATAAAGTTGATTAGCTTGAACTGTTTAGGAGGACCCCAGGCAGTGGGACTGGGGCCTGTCCTTGGTGCATGAGCTGGCTTTTTGGAACTTAGGGCCTATGCTGGGACACTTTGCTCAACCTTGGTATAAGGAGGAGGGGACTAGACCTACCTCACCTGAATCTACCAGTCTGGGCTGACTCCCCAGGGAAGACCTTGCCTTGGAGGAGGTAAGAATGGAAGGTGTGTTGGGGGAAAGGTTGGGGGTGGGAGGAGGGAGGACAGGGGAATCAGTGGCTGATCTGTAAAATTAAACTAATTATAAAATAAAAACATTTTTTAGAAAAGCAAATAAAAGACCCTTTAGCACTTGTCTTCTCATTCTGAGAAGCTTTAAAATAGAAAAGCAACCCCTTCTGTTTTTTAACTGAATCTAAGTTTTTTCCCCTGATATTTGTCACTGTGAACCAGCTAGTAGCATTCAGAAATGCCAGAAAATCACTGGCGTTGGTATATTTTATCTAAAACTACATTTAATTTAGCTCTATGTTTTACTCTTGTGTACCTTGTGAGTACAGTGCACACTTTAGAAGAGTCTGAGGCTGGGGATGTTACTTAAGAGGTAAAGCATTTGGGTTTGGGATGCAAGCATGAAGATCTGAGTTGAAATCCCAATATACACAAAGCCAGAAGCAGCACCCTTCTCTGGAAGGATGGGAGGTGAAGATGGGAGAATCTTCGGAGTTCACAGGCCAAATAAGCTGGTATATAGAGCAGCAGACAAGAGATCCTGCCTCAAGGCAGAAGATGAGGACTGGTGTCTAAGGCTGTCCTCTGACCTTCACACTTATACTCTGGGACATATGTTCCTGCACACACACACACACACACACACACACACACACACACACACACAGAGGATGGGGGAGAATTAGTTAACAGTAGTAACAGGAGAGCTCTGGCATAAATTAAGAAACAATTAATTTTCAATAACAGATTTGTGACCTCACTAAATGGACCAACATAAGAACTCACCATGGACACATGATTGCCCCTTAGTATTTGATAAAGAGAGCAATCAAAATTGAGTTGTCTGCAGATCCATATTAACCACACTCTACATGAAGGAAAAGACTACCACTCTGATTCTCTTCTTTTCAGGGCCTTGTCACTAGGAAAAAGCACACATGGAGAAGCAGACCTCTTCTGATTGGAGCTCCTGAACTCTTGGGCTCATGAACAAGAGAGCTGAGGGATTCTGTTTCTGGTGACCAAAACACAAACAGGAATTCCTTTAATGCTTCAGAACACAGACTCCTGCCTGCTGGAAATCTTTGGGTTTCTTTGATTTTGTTTTTACTACTTGATTCATTTTTTTTTAGTAATATATATTTTGTGACATTTTTCCTTTATCAGAGCCCAGTGTGTAGAAACACCTGATATAAAATAGTTGCTTGATAAATATTTTTTTAATAAATGTTGCTAACAACAGAAGAAAGTCAGAGTTTATGAACAAAGACTTAAACTATTAATTTGTGAATAAATCTGTTTCCGTGCTAGGGTTGCAAAAAAATAAAGACATTACATGTTAATTTCCATTTATTTACTTATTTATTCATTTTATATTCTATTGAGATACAGTTCGCAATTTGCTTTATTATTCAGCTGATCCTGAACTCATGAGCTCAAGTGATCTTCCTGGTTCAGTCTCCTGAGTGGCTGGGATTGCATTGCAGCTATGCACCACTGTGTCATGATCAGTTTCAAGTTGCAAAGTACTTTTGAAAGCTCTCAAGAGGTATTCATTCCTCTTGTACAAAACTTGACAGAAAAGAACTCTCTCTGCTCAGATTTTAATATGAAGAGAGGAATTTGGTGAACTGATCATAATATTTTTACTTTGAACACTAGTAAGATGGGAAATGGGAGAAAATTAAGAGCTTTTGCATGCTTCTGAGGAGGCTCATAGAATCCCTCTCATGCTCATGGGCAAGGCTCGAGAGTTATGAAGAGTTCTAATAGAAAAACATCAAGAATGGGGAAGGACTGGGCTCCACAGCTGGGTCTCTTGAAAGGCCACAATTAATTTTACAGGGGTAGATACTCCAGGTCCCCTGATGGATGTCTACACAAACACAACCAGTGACTTCAAAGATAAACAAGCATGGCCAAGAAAGGAAAGAGTGGAGAAGGATCTCTATCTGCAGTGAGTAAAGAGAACACCAGAATGATTTTCAAAGTAATATCCTCCAGAACAAAGGGAGGGCCTGGCACGAAACTCTTTAGAACAAAGCAATTTAAGCTATGCAATCAACAGAAGACACCAAATCTGCACAAGTTGGGGACTTGGCTAAAGTTTCATGGACAATTAGTCATCAAAAAAAGACAAGGATGGATGGCCCTGGAGTCTGATTCCTCAGTTCTTGCTTAACTAGTTCTTCCCTCCCAAAGTAAACCAAAGCATCCTGGCTACCTAGTGTCCTACACAAGCATGGACTGCCCTGCCTTGAGAACACTCCCTTAGGCTTCACTCTGGTGTTAATTCTTCAGTGCTGTATTTCTACTACATAAAACTTGGGTTGACATTAATGCAGTGTGTGTAAAGCACCCATTTGAAAAATTTAGCAGTCACACATATGTCGTTTAATTGGATAAGTACTAACAGCATAAAATACGATAAATTTAGAAAGTCGTGGGATGCCATACAATATTTATTTAGCATTCAGAGTAAGTTTCTTATCTCCCTTCACCACTTATTTAAATTTACAGCATGTTTATGAAATAAGAAGATATTTATGTGTTTTTAATTTTATTAGAATTCTCTTATAAATGATTTATTCTAGCATTGTAGAAGAATCAAATACCTTTGAAATATATGTTGGGCTCTGCATCACATACTTCATTATAACTGGGTATACGTTTTATGGAACTTGTCAGATATATTTTTGATTCTATTTATTTCAGTATAAATCACTTTGTAAAATAAAACCAAACACTTTGTATTCATACTACATATTCTGGCTCCCCCAGATCACTTGCTATTTAATTAGGCAGTAGCTGATAGTATTTAGAAAACACACTGGCTAGGAAGGGTCCCCTCAGAAGGCTCATGTATTTAAGGTTTGGTCCCCAGCTGATTGTCTCACTGAGAGGTGATTGTTTGTACCTTGAGGGCTGAATCATTGATGTCTGTAGCTAAATGAGCTTCTGTTGTGAATAGCCCACTTGGAGGAAGTGGGTTGCTGGAACTATGCTTTTGAAGGATGGTTCTTGTCTGGCATCTGGTCACTTCTTGCTTGCTCATGTTGCTACCTGATACTTAGAAGGTAAAACTAATCCTCCAGGTCCTTGTGGTAATGGACTCTTCTGCCTCACTTCAGGCCCCTGCAGTGGAGACAGCTAAAGCTCTGAAACCATTGGCCAAAGTACATTTTGCCTCTTTGTTGTTTTCCTCAATTATTTCATCACAGCAACAGAAAGTGATTTGATCATTACTTGTGATACATCAAAGCAGATGCCTAGTGTTTACTTGTTTCTTTGTTTTTTAGATTGTAAATATTTTCAAATTGGGAAGAACATGCCATTAGAATGTATTCTAAAGAATACCTCTTACTGTTTTTTAAATTTTCTCTTTTATACATAAATATGTATAATCCCACAGCTTAAGCATATTTCTAGACTAAGAAAATCCTAGTTAAAGCAAATTTCCAGACTAGACTATCCAGTTTCCTGAGAATGATTGGGTGGATTTGGTGCCCTTGAAGAGCAGGGAGTACATGTTACAGATGAAGGTAACAGTGATGTTTGGCCTTTTAAAACTTGAAACACAACTGCCATGGATATAAAGTCTCTCAGGCCCAAGATTTCCATGTTTAGAACATGTTATGCTGTTGTCAAGATGTGGTGATTTGAATAAAAATAGTTCTCATAGGTCCATGAGGAGTGCCACTACTAGGAAGTATGGCCTTGTGGGAGTAGGTGTGGCTTCATTGGAGGAAGTGTATCACTAAGGGGTGGGCTTTGAGGTCTCAGAAGCTCAAGCCACACCCAGTGTGACAGTCTTTTCCTGCTGCCTAAAGATCAAGATGTAGAACTCTCAGCTTCTTCTGCAGAACCATGTCTGCCTGCATACCACCATGCTTCCCTCCATGATGATAATGGACTAAACTTCTGAAACTGTAAACCAGCCCCAATTGAATATTTTCCTTTATAAGAGTTTCCTTGATCATGGTGTCTCTTCACTACAATAGAAACCTTAATTAAGACAGAAGTTGGTACCAGGACAGAGGTACTTCTGTGATAGGCCTGACAATGCTTTTGTTTGTAGGAATGTGGACTTTGGGACTTTGGATTAGAAAAGCTGATGAATGTTTTAAGTTGGTCTTAATGGGCCATACTAACACGAGCATGGCAGACAGTACTGAGGGTGATTTGAACTATGGGGATCTGGCTCAAGAGGTTTCAGAGGAGAAGAATATTAGTATGTGGCCTAGAAACCATTGTGATATTTTGTTGAAGAATGTGGCTGCTTTTTGCCCTTGTCTGAAAAGTCTGCCTGAGGCTAAACTGAAGAGTTTTGAATTAATTGCATTGGCAGAGGAAATCAAAACAGTCTAGTATGAACTCTGTCCTATGGTTTTACAAAATGTACACTTCAAGAAGTAAAGGGGCACCAGGCAATGGAATGGAGCTAAATCATGTGTTCAAGGAGATAAACAGATTAAAGAAAAGCCTGATATTAAATGGAATAAAGGGAGTGTGACTTCAGGGCAAGACCCTAGCTAGCCATGCTTCCAACTTGTGAAAGGGAATTTAAGAAAACCTTAGAGGCTGGTACACACCTTTAATCCCAGTATGTAGGAGGTAGAGGCAGGTGATCTCTCAATTTGAGGCCAGCCTGATCTACAGAGCAAGTTCCAGGACATTCGAACTTAGTCAATGAAGGAAACCATTGAAAACAGAAGCCTGATAAATATGTAATTGAAAGAAAGGCCATGTTCCTATCCAAGAAAGTAACAGAACTTGGAAGCTACAGTCATGTGGTTCTGGCTTTAGAGTCAGGGATAGAAGAAAGGCATTATTGAATCTCCCTTGACATCTACAGAAAGCTTCTGAAGCCAGGTGTGTGTCAGGGGTTGTCCCTTCAGGTAGGCCTAGAGAGGTCATTGTTTGAAGCTAGTAAGGTAAACCTTGTATATCCTTGGAGACCCCAAAATTTAGGAGATGCCAGACCATGGAATACCTGCCAAAGAGAGCTGATAACAGGGAGTGGAACCAACCCAAGAGAAAGAAGTGTGTTTGTGGTGGTTTGAAAGAAAATGGTCCCCAAAGGGAGTGGCTCTAATGGGAGGTGTGGCCTTGTTGGAGGAAGTGTGTCACTGCCTGAGGTGGGTTCTGAGTTCTGCTGTGCTCAAGCTAATCCCAGTGTCACAGCCACTTCCTAGTTCCTGGATAGCAACATGTAGCAGCTCTTTCCCCAGCACCATGTCCTGCCTTCATACTGCTGTGCTCTCCACCATGATGATTGTAGTTGTACTTTCTTGTTGGAACTACCAGCTCACAAATAATATGAGGACTTATTTATTAAGAAACTTTGGCCATTAGCTTAGGTTTGTCCCACTAGCTCTTATACTTAAATTAACCTGCTTTTATTAATCTATATTCTGCCATGTGGCTCAGTTACCTCTATTCTGTACTGTGTCCAACCTCTTTAGTGTCTCCCTGGCATCTCTTGCATGACTCTATTCATCCTCAGTGCCTCTCTCTACCTGGAAGTCCCAACTAATCTCTCCTGCCTAGCTATTGGCCTCTCAGTTCTTTATTAAACTAACCACGGTGACACATCTTCACACAGTGTAAACAAATTATCCACAATAGATGATAATGGACTAAACCTCTGAAACTGTAAGCTGCCACCCCAATTAAATGTTTTCTTTATAGGAGTTGCTGTGGTCATGATGTCTCTTCACAGCATTATGAACCCTAACTAAGGCAGTGTTGCGGTCAACAAAGCTGAAAGGAGTTGCACATCTGAAGAGCCCCTTGACATCTGACATGGAGATGCAGAATTTGGAGTTTGCCCAGTTGGTTTTCACTCTTGATTTGGTTCAGTATTTCCTCACTATGCTCCCTTTTGGAATGGTAATTTATATCCTGTACCATTATATGTTGGAAGTATGTGACATGCTTTTTTATTTTGATTTTACAGTAAATCATATTTAATAGAGTATAAGAGTCTCAAAAGAGACTTTGAACTTTTAAACTGTGCTGATATGATAGCCTATGGGTACTTTTGAAGGTGGAATAAGTGCATTTTGCATTATGATGTGGCTATAAGCCTATAGGGGCCAGGGAATGAAATGTGATATAAAAATGGCCTCCATAGATCCATAAGCCAGCCCCAATTAAATGTTTTCCTTTATAATAGTTGTCATGGTAATTGTGCCTCTTCACAACAATAAAATCCTATCTCAGACACAAGACTTCCCACAAATGACCACCTAGGTTTCTAAAAACCAGATAGTTTTTGAGAGCTAGGATCACAATTTCCCCATTCACATAAGACATTTCTAACAATTACTGCCAATAAAAGTTTCATGGTCCTCTGATGGAGGTTATCTCTCTGTAGCTCCAGAAGCTGCAACAATGGATGTCTATTCGTATAAGACTCAAGGAATTGAAAACTTTGAGTACTTAGGCTTTGTAAGTCCTTAAGAATTCTTCATGGAATGTTAAGAATATGTATTTTATTTTATTAATTATTAAAAATGGAGGAAGGTGAGAACCAGTCCATCTTGGTGAATCAATGAGTTTATTGAGGTTACTTACAGAAACATGGGTGATGGATTACTTACGGGATCATGAGTGAGTGACTCTTTGGCAGTTACATTATTGAAAAACCTAACAGCATGAATGATGCCTCATCAAAACTCCACCCCTGTCTAACTTGCCATTAAATTTACTGGAGAGTCCCTGTCCCATGGCATTTTTATAGTTGATGCAACCTCAGGCTTCCTGCCATCATCAGGGGGCATTTTAATTAGGAGGAAATAACTACACAACCAGAAGATGTGTAGTCATTGTTTTTAAACTTCCCAAAACACTACTAGTTGGTACAAGAGGAAGGTAAAGTTAGAAATGCACTCCTTCAGTCATATTTGTGATTTGATAAATCTTATCTTACCTTAACATGTCAATGACACTAAGGTGTTCTTCCTGAGTGCCATGGAATCTGGTCAACAGACTCAGGTGAGTTTCTTGTGACATTCTCAGAGCTCTTAACAGCAAAGGCCAACACTGCGCTCTTTTCTCACACATTCTGTGAAGAAAACATATCTGTGAAGATAGCATATGAGTGAAAAATAATTTTATTATGAATCATTGAGAGAAAGAGGTTCCCAAGAGCAGAGTAAAGATCACAGATAAGTAAGGTCATAGAGCCCCTGCCTAACCGGAGGCTCCCAATAGTGGGTTGCTGCTAATGGGTTTTTGCTTGAGGGTTTGAAAAGGATTTTGCTTATTCAGGCTCCATGGAACTGTAGAGGATCTGCAGTGAGCTGCCAGTCATCCGACTGTTAGTCATCTGCCTCTGTTGTTCTTGGGACCAGGATGTCTTCAATTGCAATGGTCATGTGACTGTCAGCAAGCAGGAGCCTTCAGTTTTGAGCATTCTAGGCTGCCTTAGTGTGTTCTAAACTACTTTGCTGTGGAGATGCACAGAGGTTTCCTAGTGAGATCTGAGCTTGCTTTACCCAGCAGGGCTGCACATGGGAATGATTTGACCACAGGTGTGGTTACCAGGGTCTGCAGTTGGCTGTGTGGTGTGCTTTGATATAGCAAGGGGGAGGTCTTTTACCCTGCCCCTTGGTATTGTTATAAAAAGCCCTTTTAAAGAGACAGAAGGGGCTAGTGGATTTTGATCCAGGTCCTCCCGAAGCTATCCTGTGTTTCTGTCTTTCTCCTCTCTGCTATCTTTCTATCTACAAGTTTTCTATTCCTCTTTTCTCATCATAGGAACCCTTTAAACAGTGAGAGCAAGCCTCCCACACTTTGTATTTCTGTTGCAGTGGTAAAACACTGAGCAAGAGCAACTAAGTGCAGGAAAGGGCTTGTTGAATCTTGCACTTCCAGGTCACAGTCTAAGTCATGGGACAGGCACTCAAATGGGAGTGAAGCAGAAAACTATGAAGGAATGCTGCTTACTGGTTTTCTCCCTACAGCTTGCTCAGCCTGCTTTCTTGACTCAGCCTTGGTCCACCTGCCTAGGGATAGTGTCACCCACATTGAGTTGGACCCTCCCTTATTAATCATCAAACAAATCAACTGAGATGAGGCAATCACTTGAAAACATGACCAGCTGGCCACTCCTAAGACAATGTTTCAGTTGAGGTTCTCTATTCCCAAGGGGTTCTATTTTGTGGCAGGCAGATAACAAAACTAACCTCGGCAAGGTTTAATGCCTGGTCCCAGGCACAATCAGACAAATGGAGAAAGGGTAATAGAATATAAGCATGGAGACCATGGGAAGTGACAGAGCATTTAGTCCCAAAGGAAAGAGGAATATTGGGTCAGTGGATTCCCAGTGCTCCCAATGCCCCTGCTCTTAGCTTTCTTAAGGCAATTTACCTCCCTGTCATAGGTTCTATTCAGCTTAAGTTGGCTTTAAAGCTAATTGGGTGCTTCTGGAACTTGAGATCATTTTGTTTTGAAGTCCTAAAGTTTTGTTAAATATCAGTTACAAAGAAACTCTGTACATCCAAAGAAATGGTGAAAATAGAATCAATGGCTTTGCCCATGCAAAAATAACATCAAAATAAACACAATCGTCATTTCATACCTATAAGAAAAAAGCAAGCTCCTTGGGCCTTGGAAAATAAGCTACGTGTGATGTGTGTGGTGGTCTCAGGAGCATCCTTGGAAGGAACACAGTGAGCTTCGCAGTGTTGTATTTATTAAAGTTCTCAATAGGACCCAGTCACATAATAGCAATGGAGCTAGTAATAAAGACAACTGGCCATGAGGGGTTCAGGCCTTTGGTCTTGGTGGAGCTGGTAATGATGGTGTCAAATACAAGATGCTTAATTCTTAAGTCAGTGCTTTCCTCCATCCTTCCTCCTCTGCTTCCTCTCTCTCTCTCTCTCTCTCTCTCTCTCTCTCTCTCTCTCTCTCTCTCCCTTTGTCTGTGTCTGTCTTTCTGTTTATGTCTTTGTCTGCCTGTCTGTTTCTCTCTCTCTCTCTCTCTCTCTCTCTCTCTCTCTCTCTCTCTCTCTCTCTCTCTCTCTCTCTCATTCTCTCCAGTTTTTGAAGTCTCCAATTCCCACTTACTGGATTTCAATGTATGGGCTGATTACTGCTTAAAGCTTTATTTAAATTCCCAGTTTGCTGCAACTGATAGATTTATAAAGAGGTGGTTTGACCTAGGTTGTACATTTAATTCATGATGTCCACACTTGTTCACAAGAGACAAGCTACAGATGATCACCAGGATATCTCTGTGATATGATGAGATGTGAAGCACACAGGGTGGTTGAAGGAAACCAAAAATAGGGGCTTGTGTTACTGTCACCATTCTGTCCCTCTCTTCCCTTCCTTCCCTTCCTCCCATCTTTCCTTTCTTTTTCCCCCATTTATTTTCTATGGGTGAAGTAACTGTGTGTGTGTGTGTGTGTGTGTGTGTGTGTGTGTGTGTGTGTGTGTAAAAAGACTGTCAGAGACTGGCTATTACATGAGGTTCACTTGACAATGGCGTCCTATGAATGGTGAATACCATTACATTCATAGACAGAGACACACATGTACACATACATATGCATACCCATGCATACACAAAGAGATACACACAGACACACAAACACATTGAAGAGACACATGCATGTACATGTGCATACATATCCATGCATACACAGAGATACACACAGACATACAGCCACACAGAGGCACATGCATATACATATACATACACACAAATGAAAACCCCACTAGAGCCTTTCCCATATTATTGGAAGGCCCTGGTACAGATGCTCTCCTGTAGGATGCAAAACTCATTAACAAACCATGATGATCTATTATCTAGAAATCTGGGGATTCATGGCTCACTGAGACATTGTGTTGTTTCCCATGAGTTTTTTTGTTTGTTTGTTTCATTTTTGTTTTTGTTTTGTTTTGTTTTTTGCTATTTTGCTCGTCCCCCTCGCTGCAAAGGGTGGAGACTTTCGTTCTACAGGTTCCAATCTAAGGGAGCAAGTACTAGAAAAATCAGTTTTTGGCTTAATTGTGTAACTTAAGTCATCTTAATAACCTTTGAAGAAGTAGTAGTATCATGGTTCACCCTCCACACTAAATCAGCTGGTAAAACTGACCACCATCTCAAGACAACCATGACTGGCATCACAAAGAACTTGTGCTTCTTTTCAGCAGCCTTTTCTGACCTCCTCCTCCATGAACCCAGACAACAATAATCATTATCATGGAGGTCAAAGTGATACCCATGGTGTGGAAAATATTAGTATTTCCCCTAGAGAAAGGTCATCTAGAGTCATCCTCTGGTTTTATAGGAAAGAATATAGGAGCCTAGATAGGCAAGACTGACCTGCTTACACACATTGAACTAACCAATGATAGAACAGAGAATAGAATGCAGGGTGTGCCCCTGGAGATTGGAGTACACTCCCTCCCCCATGGTTATATTTTCTGTGTTCTAAGTTACTCGCTGTTAACATTGGTCTTAAAATATTAATTTTTCTTTGCTTTTTATCTAGATCAAATCCATATCCATAACAGTAATACACTATGTTGTTATTATCATTCTACTTCACTATTACTGATGGGTGTTCTTGCCTTAGGTGCCTAGCCTATTAATAATCCTAAGTATGTATATAGAAGAAGAATAGTGAATAGCCTAAGGTTCTCTCCTGTCTGTAGTTTGGGGTGTTAATTTGGGGTTATGAGAAAATCTCTGTAGTTAAGGGGGACGATGCCAGTGCTCAGTTGTCTGAAAGCACGGGTGGCATTGTTCTTTAAATTTTCAGTCAACACTCCCCACCCTGCTCCAAAGTCCTGGAACTTGAAAAGCAATTGACCCTTCTTGAAAGCTGTGACAACCTCAAGAGTCCCTGTTTTGCATTTGTCATCATTTCTACATGTGCTCGTTGTATTTCTGGAGACTCTGATATTACACACTTATTTATCCTCACTTCTGTTGATGTGGCCCGAGTCGAGTCTCTCTGCTTTTGCGTAAGTCAGCATTTTCTCCATTGTGTTCCCTGAGAAGGTCCTAGAAGGTCTTGCTTTGTATCTCAAGCTGAGCTTGGAGTTGGAGAGCTCCTCTTGATGGTGATTTTTACATGGATTCCTGGGGTGAGTGAGTTCTTGCTCATGCGTCTCCCACACCCTTCCTCACTATAGAGCTGGCATGCAGACACTTCCATCTGGGACCTCTCACCACTTGTTCCCAGACCCATTTTCAGTTTTCTGCTCATGTTTCCTGTGTCTGCCTCTGCCCCCAGTGAGCTCCTAACACCAGTGAACGCTGAGCATCTACCCTCCACCCGCACTATGAGGTGTAAATGAGCACATGGGTGCAAAAGATGGAATCTGCTCCCTGATGAAACTTTTAAGCTAAGGATAGACAGCAATGCTAAACAGACACTGAACAAAGTTTGTGGGTTTTGTAGACAGAAGAGCAACTCTGAGGAAGTGAGCTATGAAGCCCAAATGAGTTAGAGAAATTGCAAATAGGATTCCTTTACCAGTGCTAGTCCAGCCTCCTAGGTGGAGACCATGGGCAACCATAAAACCCTGTTTATGACTCATCACTGCTTCTCTTCCTTTCCCTCCTCATAGCTGGTCTGCACCCCGACACCTTGCAGGACCCAGCATGTAACACTGACAAACAAGGAGAAGGTTCTCCCTAACTTTAGCCCTAACCCTAGCTACCATCTTTATGGCTTTATGCTCCTAGTAGGTATTATTTTAGAATAGCAGATGGATTTTGCTATTTTGTTTAGCAGTTAAAATATAGTCTTATTATAAGATAACTCAAATAGGGATGTTTAAAGTCAACTGTTGTCACCTAATAAATAGTGGAGAAATAGTTGCCAAAATTGAGAATAATTAAAAGAGCCAGAAGCAAAATATATGATGTATATGCCTTGGTATAGATATATTTAAACTTACACATTTCATGCAATTGTGTATAAGTATAAACTTTAGTATATTATATACATATATACACACACACATTGTAGCTTTCACTTATGCATATTTCTGTCTCCCCATCTGTCTCTGCAACTATGTTTACCTGTCTTTATATCTAGATACAAATGATGCATCTCAACCTCCAAGCCATGACTCTGGGGTTCTGCCATGAGGCAGGGTGGCCCTTACTTCATGACAACTTCTCTGTTGAACCCAGAAATACTTATCGAGGGCAATAGCTTTGAAATCTCATTTGCCACCCCCCCTCCCACTCCCACCCATCCTGTCTTTGTGACTAATTGTAATGTCACTCATGAGTCAAACCTTCCGGGAGCTGCTTGGTGAGCTTCCCAGATGCACAATTCCATTTTCTTACTACTCAGCACACTTCCAAGAGAGTTGTTGTTTTGGAACTAGAAAGTTCCTCAAAGGCTTGGCCCTTAGCTCCGTACTACTGAGACTTGGTATATCCTTTCAGAGATAGGCTTAGTAGACGTCAATTTTATTGAAAACATGCTTTAGAAACAAGGCAATGAGTTTCCCTCTCTTCCTCTTTTTTTCCCACTGACTACTTCCAGACACCAAGAGGTGATCAGCTTTCAGCCGGGCGGTGGTGGCGCACACCTGTAATCCCAGCACTTGGGAGGCAGAGGCAGGCGGATCTCTATGAGTTCGAGGCCAGCCTGGGCTACAGAGTGAGTTCCAGGAAAGACGCAAAGCTACACAGAGAAACCTTGTCTGGAAAAAAAAAAAAGAAAAGAAAGAGGTGATCAGCTTTGAATTCAATGTGCCCCACCAGGGTTTTCTGCCTAAGCACAGGTCCCAAAACATTGCATTCAGCCAACCATGGACTGAAAACTTCACAACTTTGTGCCCAAATCAACCCCTTTTCTCAGAGGTTGACTACCTCACATATTTTACTACAGAAATGCAAAACTGGCAGAAAAATCCAGAACTCAGTAAAGACTGATAATAAGAAGAAAGAGGCTCTCTTCTCTGCTTGGTGTCTTCTTTGGGGAAGAGAGACCATTTTTATATCAAAGATGGCTGTGTGGGTAGAGATTAAAAACAAATGCAATCTCCATCATCCAGTTCATGTAGAGCGCAGGCAATTTTAATGTCAAATGGTAAAACTATATCTAGTGTCTTTCTAGAGGCAGGTAGGGATACATAAAAGAAACCTGAGAATCTCTTTCTCCAGGGTCCCTGCTATGAATGGCACCAAGCTCAGTTAGGAAACTTCTAGAAGGTCTTGTTATCTGCAGCTTCAGCTCATACGACTCATTTTAATCATGCTTTACACAGCCATAGCAATTTTAGCATGGTGACCCATCATCAGAGAACTTAATTTACGTCATCTTTCTTCCATTTCCAAATGTTGTCGTGTGTAATATGACCCACATTATTCAAGAAGCATTTTAAAAATCCTAAACAAATCTGAAATAAAGCATAACACATAGGAATAAAATCTCACACAGAGAAAGTTATCAAAATACAGCAAGGGGGCTCATGCAAACACAGATCTACCCAAACACTTCTAGACCAGAACAGCTTTTAGTTCTGTGGAGATTGAGCATGGGGACTGTTCTAGGAACTGGCACACATTTCTTCTTCTCATGCTTGTCTCTGCCTTAGTCCTTCAGCTTGCTGATAGTTTATCCAGGGGTTGTTGTCTGCAAGGCCCAGGTGTGTGAACTTCAGTTCCAGTGGAGGAAGCTGATGAGTCAGAGCTTGACCACAAGCTAGCCACAGCCTCAACCCTCTGTGCAGGATGAGATGTCCCATACAGAAGTTGATGGAATCCACTTGTCTCCTCATTTTCTTAGGAGAAGTGATGAATCACAGTGAGGATGTCTACAGAAATTAAGTATAACATGCTACTCCATTCCCTGTTCTTCCACTGAGACCATGCCCCCTGCCGGGGATCTACTGAGCTACCATGTGGGAGACACTGGTTTGTGTTCATGCTATACATGCCACCTAGGTGAGTAGCAGGTTTGGGTATGCACTCCCCACCTCAATGTGAAGATCTAAGGGTCAGTGTGCTTCATAGACCTGTCCAGTTCTGGGGTTCAGACAACAGTGAGAGAATCTTACAGAAATCCTCTAAATAGCAGAGGAAAAGCAGACCCTTAAGCAGGCAATGAAAGAGGAAATTCTGCCAGGCAGGTTCTGGTGAACTTATGGGGTAAGCATTGAGGGTGATTTAGGAAAAGGTAGTAAAGTCATAAGATGTCTCTGGGACAGTGCAGGACATGAAGACAGAATCTGAGAGACCAAGGCAGTTCTCTTGGCCTCTAGAAGGATGAGGAATGGGACTTCTTTGCAGTCCATCTGCAAGCTTTCACACACACACCTGTCAATCTCTCCCTCCGGCTTTCTCAACTTACCCCTTCACTGTCCCGATTTTATTTATGTTGTTGTGATAAAACACCCTGACAAAAACCAGCTTCAGGAAGAAGGGTTGGATTTAGCTTGCAATTCTAAGGTATAGTCCTTCATAGCAAGAGAGCCGCAGTGCAGGTGCCTGATATCACTTTGAATCCACAGTCATGAACAGAGTGAGGAAATAAAGGCACTTAAGCTCTCTCCCAGTACCAACAATACACAATTTATACCCTCTAGGACCCAACCATTGAAATGTTGTCACCTGCATCAGAGTGAGCCTTCCCACCTCAATTAACCCAATTAAGAAAGATCCTTCATGGACATTCCCACAGGCCAAACTGAACTAGCAATTCCTCTGTGAGCTTCTGTTCCCAGGGATGCTCAACTTGCCACTTAGTGCTGCCCCCATATTTACTCTGATTGGCAATGTGTCACCTCCCCTCAGGACAGACATGTTAGTAGCAAAAGAGACAAATGGGTAACATAGTTGTCCCTGACCAATAACAGTAAAATCTACTTAAATTTTTTTTTACTTTGATTTCATAATTTCAAGATATTTTATATTTTCAAAATAGTTACATTTTCTGGTGGATAATTTTGGAGGTGGGGTTTTTCCAGAAAGTGTAAATTTTTATTGACTCACCAAATGTGAGTTTCTAAAATTATGAAGTTGTAGAGAACATGCTTGTTATAAAATACCAAAAGCGGCATCTTCAGCACTGAAACATTCATCTTCCAAAGGTGTTGTTTTTCCTTCTTAGACATCTTCTGTGAGATCAAACTCAACTGTCATCACTTCCTAACAAATCCCACAGAGTTTCATATTTTATATGTAACATATGTGTAAGACCTGCTTCAGGGGAGTGAGTTGTACACACTTATGGGCAATAAATAAATTAAGTTTGTTCTCATATGAATGTTCCAGCATTTAGGCAATCCCATGGAATGCATAAGTTACAGCCTGCTGGATGTTTAGCCCCAAACCATACAAGATGTTCTTTCCTAAAGGAGTATAATGTCACCAGGCCAGAGAGGAGGGTTTCAACTTTAAAAGAAACCAGGCTTTATAACAGAAGTGGAGATGATTTTGTATTATGCAAGTAAGAGTTTGTGTTATATGTGTATAGACAGACAGGAAAACAAGACCAGTGCTCAAAAAAAAAAAAAAAGATGTAGGCAAAATAGTTAACCACTATCTAATTAATACAATCTGTCCTTCACAATGTATCCATTTCTTGCCCATTATTGCTAGAAACTAAAATATTCCCTTATATATCTGGTAAAGCAGAGCTTGTGAGATTGTCAAAGGCCCCTCCCCAGCTCAATAGTAGCAGCAACCTTTTACTAGGGGAGGAGAATGACCAGCCCATCTGTAGAGCTGTGTAAATGGCTCCTTGGATGCAGCTTTCATGAGTATTCACCTGTGTTGGGGTGTGATTTTCAGAGATGCAACTGCTTTTGAGTCTTCCTTGTTTCTGTAGGTAAGCCCTGACCCATACTCCTGGCAGCATTCCTTGTACAAACTCACTATTCCCAAGTTGGACTTTGGTGCAATCTTTACTCTGTTCACTCTTAGGGGGCTTTCTGTGTGTGTGTCTCTGTCTCTCTCTCTCCTCTCTCTCTGTCTCTCATGGCTGTATGTGTTTATGTGTGTATGGGTGTATGGGTGTATGTACATATGTGTGTGGTTGTGTGTGTACATGTGTGTATGTGTGTTACATCTTCCCAGGGAAATTCTTTCACACAATTAACCTAAAAATGTGAATAATAAATTTATAGAAAAATTAGAATTCAAACTTACTTCATCTTAGCCATTAAGTCTAGCATTTTTTGCGATATAGATTTAAAAATCAAACTGAACTTCTGAGAAGTAGAGTTTTAAGTAGCATTCACAATGATGACTGTCTCATAATTGTTTTGAGGGGGTAGGCTTTCCTTTCTTTAGTATAGAATTGAGCAATTAAAGCAGTTAACAGTGAGACATTCGCTTCTTGACACTTTTGCCAACCCAAATTTGCAAACAATTTACTATTCTTTTTAAAATATTTTATTTTAATTTTTAGCATATGTGTGTGTATGTAAGAGAGAGAGAGAGAGAGAGAGAGAGAGAGAGAGAGAGAGAGAGAGAGAGAGAGAGAGAGATATTTGGTGCAGATGTGCTGCAGTGTCAACGGAGGACAAAAAAACATTTTGGATCCCCTGGAGCCGAGATATAATGAGTGGTTGTGAGTTGCCCAGTGTCGGTGCCTGAAATCAAGCTCAGGTCTTCTGTAGGAGCAGCATATGTTCTCAGCCTCTGTGCCATCTCTTTCATCTGTCAGTTTACTCTCCTGATAACCACAAGGCACTCTCGGGCTGCAAGCTAAGTAGTGCAAACACGTATATCCACTGCTGGCTCTTGCTGTGCCTTTCATGACTTCTATGAAGGGTATCAACTTTGGAGTGGAACCACATGTGCTCAGTGTCAAGTTAGAATATCATCCAAACACACCTTTAACCAAGTTTTATCACATGTTCAATTTTGTCAGGTGTGCTTTAGCTGCTAGGGACATGCTGTCATATGAATATGTAATTCTGAATTATATTCACAGGGTTTCAAGTGTTATATTGATCTTGCCCTGATAAATATTTTGATATCTCATCTGACACACTTCCTCTACCAATCATTGTTGATATTGGTCCAGAATTTTGGAATTGGGGCATGTAATCTTCAAAATGTGTGACGCTCAATGGAAGAGGAAAAATGGTTAGTAAAATAAAACTACAGCACACAAAATGGGACATAAATGTATGAAGCTCATTCCTACAAGGGTGTTTATGACAGCCAAAATCTTTTATATCAATAAATAGATGCGGTAGTCACACTGAAGGCAAATTTAGCTGATCATAATTCAGGGATTTGGGGGCATTTTACTTAGTTTCTAGGTTTGGAAACCTAAATTTGGTAACTAAATTCCATTTTTTAAGGAGCTTACTGTGGCTTTTATAAAAACTGCATCAATTAACAAGGGAAATGGCTCATTTTTCGTTGCTGACAAACTTGCATATTCATCTAAAAATCCACTAGCCAGGAAAGTATAGAAATAGGAGGAAAGAAAGAGAGAGAAAGTAAAATGCAAGGATTTAAACTGCTTCACACCTTCACTTCTCTTTATGTTCCTTCCAGAAAATTCTCTAATACAGACTGCCATGACAACATTGTAATATTTATAGCACAGACTATTGGGTCTTCTGCACGACATGTTCAGGGTATAGGGGCATAGAAGTCAACACTCCAAGCCACACAATGCACGAATTTTAACAAAATGAAAAACATCAGCTTGACTGGGAATTGAGAGAGTAATAAGGTTGCAAAGTAAAGCTTCCTCACAGATCAGAAAAAACAGCTAGAGAAAAAGCAACTTGTCACATACAGGGGGAGCTCAGTTTGTGTATATCAGGGGATTTGTTAAAGGAAGCCACAGTAGCAAGAACACAGTGAAATCCTACAGCTAAAGTACATAAAAGAAAAAAAAACCTGTCAATTGATAACTCTACACTTCTATATCAGATAAAATACAGGTTTTTTTCTGAAGGTTGGGGAAAAAGTAAGACTTTCCAATAAAGATGAAACCTATGTAGTTGAGTAGTTACAGGCCTAGTCTACAAAAGTATGAATAGGAGCCATTCAGGTTGAAGTGAAAGGACCCTGCAACAAACTCACAGTGTCCTGTGATTGACATCAAGCTGCTATCAATTCGAGTGAATTATTTTAGGATACTATGAACTAATTCAACCACAACCACAATGAAGATATAATGATAACATGGAAAAAAGCAAAAATGAGAATTCAGCAAACTCTGTCCTATAAAAATCAGCTAAAACTAAAGAAACAAAGTAAGAAAATGAGAGCCATAAATACCGTGACAGAAAAGAAAACTGAGAACAAAATAACCTATAGTTTCCTCTATTTTAACTACGTTGGAGCAAATGAGATCATTCATTAGCAGAATGGCCTTAATACATGATGTGACTGACAGTCTCCTACTCTCTCTACCTGAGGCTCACTGTAAATCAAAGGCCTGAGTCTGTTGAAGTCAAAGTTGTTCCAGACACATGATTTCAAAGAGGTCCACTGTGTCTACCAATCTTAGGTAGGGTTTTTATTACTACAGTGAAACACCATGACCAATAAGCAAGTTGGGGAGAATATATAAAATAGTTTATTAGGTTTACACTTCCATACTGTTGTTCATTATTGAAGGAAGTCAGGCTAGGAACTCAAACAGGACAGGATACTGGATGCAGGAGCTGATGCAGAAGTCATGCAGGGGTGCTGCTTACTGACTTGCTTCACATGGCTGACTCAGCCTTTGTTCTTATAGAACCCAGGATTATCAGCCCTAGGATGGCAACACCCACCATGAGTGCTTCCTCCCTCATTGATCACTAATTGAGAAAATGCCCTACAGCTGGATCTCATGGAGGCATTTCCTCAACTAAGACTCTTTACTCTCTGATGATACTTGCCTGTGTCAAGTTGATGCAGAAAACCAGCCAGTACACCACCTAACATGAAAAATCAGATTTTAAGTCAACAGCTATTCCAGAAGACAAGGAATTATGTTTAATGATAAAAGACCAAGTCAATAACATTAAAACAGGAAAATAATCCTTAAATTTTGTGAAGCCAATGTTAACATGAACATTTGTATAATAATGATTTAATATTTCAATACTGATTTTTAAAAATGGACAATACAGAGATACAGAGATAATCTGTAAGGAGGCAGAGGACTCAGGCCATACCAAAGACCAACAACAGCAGAGTGCACATTTTCCCCAGGACTTGCAGATATTTTCTGTAAGTTATGTCACAAAACAGACAATAAATTTTAGATAACAGGAATTACACAGAATGTTTTCTCCTAATCACAACAGAATAAGAATGAGACTATAAAGCAACAGAGAGGCTGGAACATTCGAATGTGTGGAAATGCAACAACACATTAAAGTTAACCATATCCTAATTATAAAAATCACAAGGGAAATTAGAAAATACTTTTAAAAAAAGAAAATGTAAAAATAATGTACAGGAATTTGTGGGTCACAGAGAAGTAGTGCTGAGAGACCTCTTTGTACATATGCTCTATTAAATAAAGTACTAATTTCATTTCATAGAAACAACTAAACACTAATCCAGCAGAAGAAAGGAAACTGGATATCAGAGTTGAGTGGAAACTTAGAAGCCTAATAGAATCAGTAGGAAGCTGTGCCACCCTGACGCTGTTCAGAGTCCTGTGTGCAGGTTCCAGCACATCAAGGACCCAGCCTTTGGTGTAGTCTACAATACATTATGAATCTGGGTTATGGCTGATTCACGTTTTGGGTTTTTAATGTGTATGGTGAATGTAATTTGCAGTCAGTTACATAAGATCAGAACTACATTTAACCCAATCTGCTACTGCAACCTTATGTTAGATATGAAGCATAGCATCTGAAAGAAAAGGACATGCAAGGACAAGTATGATTTAGTGATAATAGCTTCATCTTAGAGCCTTCTCAGAACTGACCATCTTCTAGACTGTAAATGATTATGGAAATTTGTCTAGTTATCACCGCTTCCTCGATAGATAGCATGACGTTTTATTTTCAGGTTGTCTTCTGTTCTTATTACATATTGCTCTCCCTAACTTTAAAATTCTTTAATTCTCTATGTTGACCTCTTTTTAAGATATGTGAAGAGTATCCTTAAGCTTCAAGGCTTGTTTAGATTTCTCCAGGAGGCTCCAGGTACTGAAGACACTGCCCATGTTCAGACGGTTCATCAAAAGTATCTGAGATAAGACCATTTCTCTACCTAAATATTACATTCATCTTGGGCAAGATTTTCCATGTATAATTAGCTGTCCTTATATGCACAATTCTCAGGTAGATCCCAACCTTGTAAAATGACCCTGTGAACACATTTCTTGTGACTCAAGGTCATTAGAAGGCTTGTTCAGAACCTTATGTATCTACTAAATCATGGTAATGACACTTTTTATAATTATATTGTACTTTCTCCTCTGAACCATTGCTCATTTTCTCTTCAACTCATCTCACTAACTGTGTGTGAGTGTGCTGTATTTTAGCCTCTTTTGTGTTTTGTATAGATATGCTTTTTCCTTGAAATTCTGAACTGTCTTTGAATACCACTTTGTATAAACATTGTGATGTTTACTTTATCCAAGTAACTTACTGCATCCTCTAAAAATATTTTAAATCTTCTTATCAGTTCAATTCCGCTGCATGTTTTAAGCCTTCCTTGAATAATATATGGAAAATATATAAAGTAATATATTTTCCTCTTTGTGCACTCTCTTCAGTCTCTTTGGGATGTATTATCTCTTGCCAAGTTCTTCCCCACAGCCCCACCTCCACTCCATTCCAAATTCAACAGGATGAGATTTGATGCTGACCCATTGTTTGTATCCCATTTTCTTAATAAGAAACACAATCACACAACGGAGATAACTTTATCGACCTGTCTGACCTATTTAACTGATGATCCTAACTTTGCCTTCTCTCCCAACAGACCAAATAGCACATTTCAGAGGGCTAAGGTGATCTCAAGAACATTCCGGGAAACTTTCAGCAGAGCAGACACAACCAGCAGTGTGATAGCCAATCTTCAGGTCTCCTGTACTTGTTTCATTTTCAGCAGTTCCTGTGTCAGGGTTTTATAATCGCATCTAAATGCATAAGCACACTCCTTCTGGTCTGTTCATTTGTGCTTCGTTGGCACAGACATGAAACTGCAGCAAAGCCTTCTGATGGCCTCCACTCCCCACTCTGTAGTTGGAGAACCTTGGCGTCGTATCTGGTAAGGATGTGTCCTATGGTAGACTACTAGGACTCGAGGGTGACAGGTTTGGTGACTCCCTGCCATATCAAAGTCTGTGCAAGCTCGAGTAATCTGTATGGAAAGGTATAGCCTTGGGTCACCATGGGCACCCCCTCACATGCTCTAACTGATCTTTAGATGACTTATGATACATAGTGCAATGTCCATGTCATGCATGCAGGTAACCTAGGACATGGTTTGGGGGATGGTAAGGAAGAAACATCCATGTGTGCTTATTGCATCTTTTTCCTAAATTTTTAATCTGACTTTGATGGACTCTGGATTCTGAAGCCCTGTTGTGGAGACCTGACCAGACATTGTGAATGCTGGTGGTTGGACTAGGCAATATTATTTAGTAACTTTAATGGAATTTGGGGGAAGTTCTTTATGACATAATGACTGACTAACATGAGCTTTGTCTTTTGTCCTTACATTAACTTTTCACATAAAAGAATGAGAAGAATGTGATAATGTGACAATGGAAACTGGCTTTGTCCCCAACAGTGTCATACAATTTGGATTGAGTAGCCCAGATATTGCTCCTCTGACCCAAAGTCTTAGAGAGGGTCACTGACATCCTAGTATCTCTAAACAAGTTATCATCAACTCAAACTCAAGTCTGATTCTGAAGCCTGAGCTCAAACTCTACTCAAGTGTGTGACATGTACACAGCAATCCTTATGGTCTCCCAATAGTAGCCCAGGATGGCAACAGTGTTGTGTGTACTCTCACCTAGATTAAGTCTACCCAGTTCACCAGTAAGAACCCCTGGAGCAGCAGAGTCCTCTCTTACATTTGTGCTCAACATTGCACAGCTCTGAGGGTATGTTTTTCTCTCATAGAGCCACAGTACTGTATCATGATGTCACAGTATTTAGCTCAACATTAGTCTTGGCTAACTTAATTCAATAATCTCAATTTATACACAGTAAATTGTTTCCCCCAAAGTTGTATTATCTCCATTTGTCTTAAAACTTAGAGTTCTGGCTACCTTTTTCTTAGTCTGTCTGATAAAAATGCTACTTCGTTCTAAGGATTCACACACTTCTGAGACACACAGATCCTACTAGACTCCTCCAGTTGCACAAAGCCCTGCTTAAAACATCAGACTTCTCTTCTGATTTTGCCTTTAGATTTCTTAGCCACACTCATCTATCTGGATATTATTCCTAGTCCATTATGTTCCTCTTAAGGTGTCAGCTCCAGGGCATGCAGATTCCAGGCTGTTCCTGCTGCATCCCCAGCATAGAGGCAGCAGGGTTATAGAAATGCTCAGGAAATGAATTGTGTCAGCTTTCTTGGGAGTGCCCTCTCCAAAAACATTTCCACATGACCAGCAACAAGGTGGACCCTTGTTCAACTCCATGCTACCAGAAAGAGGATGTTCAGATCCAAAAGTTTCTGTTTGAGAACCAAGTACTCTTTCAATTGTATGGGACAGAATACTTTCTCAGCTTTCACAGTGACCATCAATGGCCTATGGATTCTCAGTCAGTTTTCCTGTCACTCTCTCTTTGGGTGACACTAGACATGAGGAAGGGTCTTTCCCCTCCCTACTGTGTGCCTCCTCTCAGATTATGTTGTGGGACCTTTTGTCCTTCTTAATTTTGTCCAAGATGATTGACATACTGTAAAGCTGTAACAAAGCCATTTCACCAAGTTTCATAGCTGCCATTCCTTTTCCACAACTAAGAGGGGGAACACAAGAGATTGGAGCTAGGTCTCTTTCGTATCAGCTTATACATATGCCACCACTACACTAATCCTCAAGCTAAAATAATCCTGTCTTCATATGTAAATTCTTCATTCAAAGAACAAGTCTTCAAAGTATCCAGTTATGCCCAGTGTCAATATCCGACTGTCTAGCATGGGCTATTTTTTTAAATTGTATCTGAACATCTCTGCCTCTCATTTTTCCTTTGTTCATTTTCTGAGCCTCTCTTCTCCAGCTCTCACTCCTCCTTTCTTCATCAAAGCACTTTCTCACTGCTGTGTTTTCTTTAGCTCCCGCTGTGTCCCTACCTTGTGGCACCCAGTGTGGTCTTGTTTAATTCCTCCTCCTGCTTTTGATTTGCAGCTTCATTGGCCATTGGTCCTCAGATGGTTCCAGAAGCAGTTCTCTGGTTTCTCTCCCCTCTTTGGCATCCAGAGCTCTGTCTCTGCACTGTCATGTTTCCTCCAGAGCATCTTTCCTTCTCCAGCCCAAAGATGAAACTTAGTCATCTGTGTATCTCTTGTTAATTTTTCTTCTCTTCCTTACTACTGTGCTTTATTTCTTCCTCTGTTTCTTTTCAACATGTTCCCTATCCTGTACTTCAGAGCTCTCTATGCCATAAAGCCTAGGGTTGCAAAGATTTGGATTCACATATTCAAATCCCTCTAAGATGACTTCCATTCTGTAGTTCCTCAAAACCCATATTCTGCCTTTCTGTCTCGGAATAAGGAAGGTGCATCTTTCTATTTAGATCTCAACCTTTGCATTGGTTCTGAAACTGCTCGCCCTTCCTGTTGCCTCTCAACTGACCCCCTTCTTAAAATGCTCTGCTCTACTACTCAGGCCTTTGGCCCATCCTTGGTGCACAGGGTCTGGGAAATCTCGCCAATCTGAAGATGCAACGTTCTTTAGAGAGTATCACATTATGCTTTCTGGTGGCCTGCTGACAGTTTCGAAAAGCAAATGAACATTTAAATGAGGGCGAATGCAGGAAGCTGTTATATTTGCAATTTGTTTGAACTGAAATCCCAAGATGACACAGATTTCTCCATTTCTTTAAATTAGTACAATGGAATTGGTAAGTGAGCAGATTTAGCAGTAAATTCCATGTCCCTTGACAAACTTCTGCTCAGTCCCCACAGCTATGGCATCAATTGGGTCAAGCAGCATCATTGCCAAATTAGCATTTCATTTAAAAGAGAAAACACATGCTAGACTTTCCTATCACATCTGTTTCCCAGCCTGATAGTTCAGCCCCTGGGACTGTGAAGAGGGGTTATCACATGATAACAGCTCAGGGAAGCTGCTGTTCATAGAGACACAGGACTTTGAAATGTAGCTTGTAGAGGGAAGAGAGAAGAAATGAAGATAAAAAGGAATTATTTTTAAATAGCACAATATTTATATTTACAACAGCTCTGATTCCAAGCCTTTGCTGTCACTGAAATAAGAATTTAAAGATAAAATAGTTCATTTAGAGCAATTTTTATATACTGTCTTTTAGTTACTTTATCCCTATTTCTTTGAGATCATCATATGCTCCTCCTCCTTTGGTGAGTTTGCTTTTTTTAAGACTCCTCTCTTCCAATTAGCAGCACCACAACTGAATGACCTCACATTAAACCAACTGTCCCAAGTGGAAATGATAATTGAGGGACCTCAAGACTTTTTGGACTTGCTGATTAGCGAAGATAATTCTTTTGTCCTGTATTTGCAAACTGTGTAAACATCTAAAACGTAAAAAGTCAATTTGTGGTTGTGTTCGTTCAGAAATATTCATTCAGAAATCATCTCTGTGGTCCTTAGTCAGATGTATGGATGGAACTCCCCTGTAGGTCACTCTTGGGCAAGTAAGGATGTGTCACCACATCTCACAAAGCTCATGAGTCATGTGACAGAACAGGGACAGTTGGCAATCTCCTGATGATGTGTTGAAACGTCTCAGATCAACTTCTTCCACTGCAATTAGCATTACCAGTGAGCCCTTGGTTCATTGTGCAGACAGATCCCTCATTTAGGACAAAAGGAAGGGGTGTGACCGACATGAAAGTATCGTGTTTTCTGGTGAACCTTGTATAATCCATTGATTATCTTCTGCACATAATTTGACCCTATAAATAAACTTATGCCAGGAACAATTTTAATTTAACTGACTTAGGAAGACCCAATACTTCGTATAGCCTTTGTTTTACATCTACATGTACAGTGAATCTCCTGTGTCCTTTGTGTCTAGGAGATTTGAGAAGAGTTCATTTTCCCAGAAGTGTGCTTTAGACTCAAGTCATTAGAAAGATGTGAGAAGGAGCCCAGCTCTGCCAGCTTTCCGGCTGTTTTAATCACTGTTAATGAAGGTAATGATTTAGTGGGCATAAAATGAGTATTAGAAGGAATGATTGGGCTCTGTGTGAATCGCATAACTGATCTCCATAGAAGCTTATTTCATGTCTCAGCTGACCCATTTAATTCCATGTTTGGAGATTACTACTGAGAATGAAGAGTGATGGAAACCCCCACAAACCCATGATGCAGTCAGTCTTGCTTTCTTCTTTTCTGTTACAATAGAGGTATAATATTTTACCACTGCTCTCCAAAATTCCAAAACTGTCAGTCTCCCATTAGGTCAGAAACGTCTGGGACTTAATGTCAGAAGTAGGAGTTTGGGGATTATGATGAACTGTTCATTTTCCAGAACCCACTCAAGATACTCAGAAAATCAATAAGATGGAGAAGTGAGTCTTAGCGGCAGGATGCCCTCAGTGCCGGTCTCAGGAGCACTTCCTGCAGATCAAATAAACAACTGATCCTGTACCAGGGAGCAAGAGAAGCCCCTTCACAAAGCTCTTTCTCTCCCACAGAGTTCTCAAGTAACAGAGAAATCAAAAAACAGCTCCACGGGTAAAGAGCACTAATGGGAGAGAAGAGGAAGAGTGAATTCTGACAAACCACGTGATATACTCACATAGAGACACAGCCTCTGTGAAACCCAGCACTATATATACTGCATACACATCAACAAAATCATTAAATAAAATCTCTAAAACTCACTTAAAAATCACTGTAAGCAGGGCAATGGAAAGAGCATATGTATAAGATATCTAAATTTATCACCTAATAACTCAGTAAATGAAGAATCATCACCAGCCATGGGGGTTACTGTGTATCTAACAGATTGGATGTTAAGAATGCTTGTGGACAAGCTGATTAGAAAGAGGATGTGGCTAAGAGCTAAAGCTTCATCCCTTGGTATCTAAAGAGTATTGGTACCCAAGTGGTTGCCAGAATGCTGTCCATGACCCCAGGACTGTGGCAGTTTGAACAAAAGAGAAAAATTAGTTTGTATTGTCTTTAAGCTGGCTAAATGATTCTTTATCAAGGAAGCATTTTTCTTAGTGTGAATAGGGTCCATATACAGAAGGAATTTTATGTTTTATTTTTGAAAAAAAAATAGTGTAAAGCATTTGAGGCAAAAGATAAGATTCTCTATTAAATTCCCCTTTTCAGTGTGTGTGTGGTGGGGGGGATGTCAGCATACATGCCATGACACTTGTGGAGAGATCAGAGGAGAACATGGGGAAGTCTATTCTCTTCTTTCATCACGTGGGTTCCTGGGATCAAACCCAAACCCAGGTAGTCAGCCTTGGCCCCAGTCACCTTCACCCTCTGAGCCTCCTCACCAGCCCTAACAGCTGCTCTTAACAGTGTTCAACCAAATGTAGGAAAGCCAAATTGGGTGGTTTAGCCGGGTGGTGGTGGCACATGCCTTTAATCCCAGCACTTGGGAGGCAGAGGCAGGCGGATCTCTGTGAGTTCGAGGCCAGCCTGGGCTACCAAGTGAGTTCCAGGAAAGGCACAAAGCTACACAGAGAAACCTGTCTCGAAAAACCAAAAAAAAAAAAAAAAGAAAAAAGAAAAGAAAAAGAAAAAAAGAAAAAGAGAAAGAAAGAAAGAAAGAAAGAAAGAAAGAAAGAAAGAAAGAAAGAAAGAAAGAAAGAAAAGGAAATTGGGTGGTTTAAGGAAAATTACCATTTAGACCTGGATCTTCACTTCCTTTGGAAAGAGGAACAAGCCCCTCCTAACACAGTCTCCAGAAGATGACTAGACAAACTTGAGGAGACAGATACAAATGATGGAATTATGGTTTCCAAATAGTGGGCATAGATGTTTCTGCCCAAACAGGAGGCAAACAGCTTCCAGAAGGTTCCTGAAGACAGCTTATTTCCTGGATGAATGTGAATGATGATTCTTTCTAGCATATGTCTTTATTCATTTTACATGGAAAAAAATGTTTAATAAAGACTTGATGCCCCAGATGCTATCGGTGGAGTGAGAACCTACCAAGATTTATAGGGAACAACACTCACAGAGAAACTGAGTCAGGTTCAGCTGCTGAGGGCTAGTTTCAAGGCTTGCTATTTTGAAAACAGCTAGTTGAGTTTCTCAAATGGCTTTTCCTTCCACTTGACTAACCTTAAAGAGAAGTCTGATAGAATCTACAGGTTCAATTAGTTATATAAACTGAATTCTAATAAAGAAATAGAAACGACTGCATTTCTCCACAGGGGCATTTATCATCCTGTGCTTCTCATTGAATTTTAGAGTGTGTTTTATTAGTTCACAGTCCCTTTTTTTTTGGCCTGATTCTCAGTTGTGAAGTGGACCTCTATCGTGCAGCATGCTGGTTGGATATTTCTAATAGAAAACTATATCATGTGTGCTGCATGCACATGAACACACATACATAAAACTCCTAGAGTAATAGTATATGGTTCAGGGATCTAATAGTACTGTCACAGGAAAGGGGGATACGAATGCATGCATGAAGTTTTCATCCAGTATAATGTACATCATAAGTCTATTGAGCTGGTGTTTCTGTCTTTACTGTGGATACATGTTCGCTCCCTGGATCTCTGTGTATAAAGTTTGCTTTAAGTTCCTCATGGAACAAAAAAGTTAACCTAGCCACATGGGTTTTGGTAAAATATCCTATAATTTCTTCCACATAATACATTTTCCTATGATATTTGTGGGTTTAAAGTAAACTATAAATAACATTATATGGGATGTTTTTCTAAAAATGATATTTGAACACATGCCAACAAACATAGAAATTTGAAAAAAGAATTGTATAAAAACCAAGAAGTCTCTGCCTAGCCCAGAAAGCAATTAAAAAGTAGACAAATAGACCACAGAAAGAGAGACAATATTTACAAACCATACACCTGACAAGAAGATCATATGCAAAACATAAAAGGAACACAGACAACTCAATAATAAGGAAAATAATTCAATTAAGATATGAACAAAGATCAAGATGGATAGTCCTCAAAAGAAGTTATGCAAATGAGAAAACCTTCAATATCATTATCTATCAGAGAAGTGCAAATTAAAACACAAGATGATGCCATCACATGTCTGTTAAAACAGCTACTTTAAAAGGATAACAGATAACAGGTGCTGATGAAGAAACAGAACAAAGGGAGACTCTTGTGGTGTTGGTGGGAATTTAATGAGTTGTATTAATCATGGAAAACACACTTCAACTTCCTCAAAAGGCTAAAAGTAGAACTCCTGTGTTTCCAGAGTCCCGCCATTGTCTATCTACCCACGGGATATTACATCACTGTACCGGAGGACATCTGCCATCCCATGTTTATTGCAATGGTATTCATGACAGCCTAGACAAAGAGTCCACTTAAGTGTCCATTCACGGGTGAACTACTAAGGAAATCATGGTATATCCAAACAATGGAGTACTACTCATCCTTAAAAAAACCAAAATGGCCTGTCATTTTAACAACATTGATGAATCTGGAGAACTTCATTCTAAATAAAGAAATCTAGGTTTAGAAAGGCAAATAGTACAAGGCACTTGTTTTGGGGGTATAAAAAGATTGAACCTGTAAAAACAGAGTAGAGATTACCCAATGCTTGGAGTTGGGGAGGCAGAACAGATTTACTGGGCAAAGCATAGACCTCACCAGTAAGACATATGGACAAAGTTCAAGAGATCTACTCCATACCACATAGTAAAAATAAAGAACTATCAGTACAAACATAAGTGTACCTATGTAATTAAAAATCAGATTTTCGCAAAGGAGCCCATAGTGTTTGAAATAATTTTGAAAGATGAATAGTTATTCATATTTAAAGTTGACTGCTGAACTAAGGCTTTATGATGTATGCTTTTACAGTCTGTATGCATGCATCTGGCATGTGAATCAGAGGGCAGAAGAGAAATTGCATCTAATGGACAGAGAAGCAACGGTATTACTATTGTAAGCCATGCAGAGGAGGAATTAAGCCACTGAACATCCTCAAGGAGAGGATATGCTAGAGGTATGTTCTGCTTGAGTCAGGTCTTGTCTATTTTCAGACCATGGAATCATAAGAAATTTGCCAGGAAGGTCTATACCATATCTTCCATGTCTTAAATTTTTCCAAAGAAAGCCTTTCTCTGTAAACTAAGTCTTAGATAGGCCAAGTGTTGTGGACTGAATGTGGAATGTTCTCTGTAGTCTCATGTGTTTGAATACTTTGCCCCTGACTGGTGGTGCTGTTTTGGAAGGCTATGGACCATATGGGAAGAAGAGACTCATTGGCATAAGGGGATCACAGGGAGTGAGCATTAAAGTTTTATTGCACAGCCTCCTTCCATAGTGTTCTCTGATTGCAACTCTCTCAAGATTTGAGAAAGCCTAGCTATGTACTCTGACAGCATGACTTTACCATGCATTCTGACTATGATGAGCTATTTCATGTCTAACCATGATCTAAATAAATCTCTCCTCCCTTGCATGTCCCTTCATTGGGCATTTCCTCACAGTAGAATTGTTACTGAGTCATGGCTACATGGGCATGGAGTTCATGAGCTGTCCTGGTTTCTTCTCCATTGCTGTGACAAAACCACTCAGACAGAAAGCAACTTTGGGAAGGAAAGATTTGCTTTAGGTTAGAAGTTCAGGTCACAGTCCATCACTGAGCAAAGTCAAGGCAGGAAGTTGAGAAACTGAAAGCAAGCCTGCTTACTATTCTATGCAGCATCACTTCAGACCAAGGAACTAACTGCACAAAGTACAGCAGGAACCACGGAGAATGCTGACTACTGACTGGCATAAAGGACAGCTTATGCTCAGCTAGCTTTCTTAGGAATACCTGTCTAGTGATAGGTGGGCTGGGATCTCCTATATCAACAATCAAGACAATTCCCCACAGATACGTCCACAGGACAATTTCTTGATCTACACAGTTCTTCAACTGAAGATGTTCTCCCAGATGACTCTAGGCTGTGACAAATTGTCAGTTAAAGCTAGCCAAGACATGAGCTTTCTGAACTCTTCCGAATGGGGGATATGGAAGACTTTGGAACTAAGGGTAGATATTCCAAAGAATAGTATAAGCAGAGCTGAATAGGCCAATTGGTGGGGATTTAAAAGACCAGAATGTCAACAAAAATTCAGGAAGTAATGAATGTACCCATGGATTTGTAGAGAATAAGAGGGATATCTATCAGAATCTGGGAATGTTGGATTGAAAAAGAAGTGTCCTCTTGTACCTTACCACTTGGTCCCCATTTAGTGGTGCTGTTTGGGGAGGTTATGGAACCTTTAGGATGTGGAGCATTGCAAGAGGAAGTTGGTCATTGAGGATCAACTTTGAAACCTGCTTCCAGTTCCTGTTCCCTCTCTTTCTACTTCCACTGGGTGACATGATCAGCCAGCTCTCCCACTGCTGCAAACAGATCATCCCGGCTGTGGGATATTTTTCTGTATGCTGTGAGTATGTGTTGCTCTGATTGGTTGATAAATAAAGCTGCTTTGGTCAATGGCAAGGCAGCTGAGAGGCAAGCAGGAAATCCAAGCAGATATACGAAGAGAAGAAAGTGAGAGAGACACCAGCTACCACAGAAGGAGAAGCAAGATGCAAGCAGAGTGGTAACACCATGGCCATATGGCAAAACATAAATTAATAGAAATGGGTTAATTTAAGATGAAAGAGCTAGCTAACAAGAAGCCTGCCATAGACCATACAGTCTATAAATAATATTAAGCCTCTGAGTGATTATTTTATGAGCAGCTGTGGAACCACTGGGCTGGGTGGGACTGGAGAAAACTCACAGCTACATGATGGACTGGCTGACTAGCACTCTGAGCAGCACCTCCCTTCCAGAGGTGCATACTAGATATTTTTCCATTTTGGTTGTATCTTGTGTTTATCTGCAGCCCCTAACTGGTCCTATCAAGGTTCTTGATTTGTTTCAGTAACATCTGTCTGTTCCTCCAGCCCACACCTCCCTGATAACCTCCAGCAGCAAGCATCCTAAATGCCTACCCTGCATTTCCATGTGAACACCAATTTATCTTGCCTTGCAAAGAGCAATTCCTTTCACTCACCTCTTAGTCTGTCCCACCAGCAGTCTTCCCAGTCTTAGTTGACAAGCATTCTACCCTTTAGTTTTTCCAGGCAGAATGCTGAGTCATTTCTGGCTCTCTCCTCTAGAGTGCACATCCCATTCACTAGGCATTTCAGGTTGGACATTATTAAGACAAGTATGGCAGGTCTTAGCAACCATTTAGCTTGTAAGAATTATGTATACATTGTATATGTAATTTAAATGGGATTTTGACAAGATTTGGAATGCATAGCTGAATTCCCCAAAGCTATGTGATGCAGATAAATTGGAAGGGCTATTCTATTATTCGTTAGTGAATGAATCAGATATGTTATTTTTAACATTTAAAATAGTCCAAATGTCTAAGTTATATTAAATTAGCTTTTTAAATAACCCAACAAAAATGAGTAGCTGAGACCAAGGAGATGACTCTGTTAGTATATTGCTTCCTGCTACTGCATAAGCATGAGGGTCCCCACACCCACCTAAAACAAGAGGCCTAGCAGCATATACCTGTCATCCGACACTGTGGCAGAGAAAGCAGAAAGACACCTGGGGCGTGCTGGCCAGCCAGCCTTGCTGAATCAGTGCACTTCAGGCTCAGTTAGAGATAATGTCATGGAAAATAAGGGGGCAGGGTGATTGAGGAAGACACAGACATTGATTCATGACTTCCACACATGTATACACACACACACACACACACACACACACACACACACACACACATGAATAGTGTATTTTATATCCTAAAATATTTTAACAACAAAGAAAAAGTTACACTAACATGAATTTTGCATAGGATGTGCAAAAATTACCTTTACCCTATAGTTGAAATCACACAAGCTACATGATTTTAGAAGAGGTTATTGTAATACCACACAGGTAAAAAAAAGATATCACAGTATCTCATATTACAATGAAATCTTGTTTGCGATTATATTTCTTTTTAATCCAAACTGTGAATTTGGAAATACCATTACAAATACCTCTTCAAAAGTTATTGCATTTTTAAACCAGTAAAATATCCCCTCAGACTTGACAGTACTCTCTGCCCCTCTAAAGCAATAATAAGATGCTGATGACTTTTTAGAGAATATTTGTCTAGAATAACTAAGAATTAGAAGTCTAGAACCCCATGCAGCTGTTAAGTGAAAATAGCCAAGCTTTTAACATGGGCAACAAGAAAGCTTGGCTGGCCATATAGTGTGTATTACACCAAAAGATAATTTATGGCATGATGCATACTTTCAAAGGAGGCTCTCGACATGTAAATGCTTATAAGGTAATAGCTTAAGAAGTGGTTATGGAAGGTTCTCATGAGATAAGAATAAAGCCATGATCCTTTGTCTCTACCCTAGAATGCAAAAAGCATTGTAAACATGGAAACAGATGTACTGTGCACAGCAGTGGATCTTAAGCATGGGACCCACCAAGTAGCCCCAAGGAAAGGACCAATGAATGAGAATAAATCTGAAATGATCGTCCAGTAATGTGCCTGCATGAGGAATTGTTGGTTTATCTTCTTTCATTTTATACTGATTATCAACTTATTCTTTCCAGAAAAGACCAAATAAAATTGTAATTATAGCAATCATAGATGTAAGAATAGTTACACACCTGGTCCTAAGGTGTCACATATATGATCTCACGTCACCTTTGGACCAATGCTCAAGACAACTCTGATATTTTTACTTTTTTTTTATGTTGAAGAAACAGACTCATTCCCTGGCTCAGTGTTTTTCTATTTCTCAGAGCGAGTGGATGTTATGGTTGAACCTTGTATGAACCCAGGCTCCTCTGACCTCTTCTTCCTCAGGCCTCTAGGTATCTAAATGTATGTCCTGGTGCAGGTGCAAAGTCAGAGCCTGGTACCAGATAACAAGTGTGTTCTGATAGGACAGTGGCTCTCAATCTTATTAATGTTGTAGCCCTTTAATACAGGTCCTCATGTTGTCGTGACCCCAACCATAAAAATTTTTGGTGCTACTTTGTAACTGTAATTTTGCTACTTTAATAAATTGTAATGTAAATATCTGCTGTATTTGTGTGCTTTGTATACTGTGTATCCTAATAAAATTTGCCCGAAAGATCAGAGAACAGAACACTAGATTAAACATAGAGGCCAGGCAGTGATGGCACACAGCTTTCATCCTAGCACTAGGGAGGCAGAGATCTGTCTGGATCTCTGTGAGTTCAAAGCAACCATGAACTACATGAGATTCACTCAGTATAGGAGAGAAACAGAGCCAGGCAGTGGTGGCACACACCTTTAATCCTAGTACTTGGGAGTCACATGCCTTTAATCCCAGCACTAGGAAGGTTGAGACAGGAAATGACATGGCTGAGCAGAGAAAGGTATATAAGGCCTGAGGAGACAGGAACTAAAGTCTTTTGGCTAAAGCTTTTCAGCTAAGGAAGCTCATTAGACTAGAGGCCTACAGGCTGAAGTCTTTCAGACTGAGAATTCAGTAGACATAAGAACTCTAGTGGCTGGCTGCTCTGCTTCTCTGATCTTTCAGCATTTACCCCAATATCAGGCTCTGGATTTTTATTAATAAGACCTTTTAACATTTGTGTTACATCCTGCTATGTGGGCTATCTGATATTTGAGTTCTGTGAAAGGGTTGGTTGACCATTAAAGGGGTCTCAAATCATGAGTTGAGTACCACTGTGACAGGTTGATGCATATGGTATGCAGACAGTACTGGAAACAGTCTCACTGATCTCTGACACTTGTACCAGATTTTCTCTTTCATTGTTACAGAAAAGGCAGTGTATAAAGAAAGCCGACATGCTTAAGGAAGCCCCATAGCTGCCCTGTAGGATCTATATGTAGCCTTCTGATATTTAATTTCGCATAAGAATAACCTTTAGGAGGCTGGATGGATACCTCAGCAGTTTGCAGAGACCCCATGGTCAGTTCCCAACATCCATATGAGAAGCTCACAACTTCTTATCCCTCTAGTTCCAAGGTGTCTAAAACCCTTTTCTGGCATACATGGGCACCTGTACTCATATTACATACCATTGCACAGACACATGTTCATACACATAATTAAAAATAATAAGAACTACAAAAATTAATAAATGAAAGAATAGAGTTCAGAAGGAGTTAGGCACAGCTCAGGGTTACAGTGTTTGTCTAGCATGCACAGGATCCTTAGCTCGGTTCTCATCACCAGTAAATAAATAAGTAAATAAATATCTAGAGTTTCCAAAGGAAGTTTATAAAACTAATCTCTCATTGTAACCTGATTACTTATAAATTGTTTATTTATTTTCACTCTGTGTTTATAATGCGTGTAGATGTCTGCATGCCACAGTCCATGTGTGGACATCGGAGGTCAACTTACAGGAATCAGTTCTCTCTCTTCCACCACATGGTTCCTGAGGATCAAACTCAAGTTGCCAGGAATGGGGACTTGTGACTTCACTCACTGGTTGCCAGTCCCAACTCTATTTTAAACAAATCAAGTATTACTAATTCAGGATTTGGAATCAATTTAGTGTGTCTCATCTCATTGAAAACAAAATATGTCGTTCGCACCTCCAGAACTGTCTTCCTGACTTGCTGGGGACTCAGCAAATGCATCATTGCTGGATTAAAAGCTGGGAAGCTGTATGACAGCAGCCAGTCAGCAGTGACTTGTGTCCTTTCCTCGTGTTTCTAGGTATTTCAGTGTTGGATCAGTAAGTCTGGGGACAAGGGGAAAGGGAGGGGGAAGGGGTAGGGTAGGGAGAAGTAGACCGCTCTCCCACCAGGGCATCCAGATCTAAGACACCCACAGAGGAAAGAGCCCCCACTCCTGCCCTGGCTGGTTACATCCAGACACAAAGGGAGACCCAACAGAGGGTGTCAACGCTGAGCAAGTAGGAAAACCTGCAGCAAACCTATTCAGTGTTAGAAATAGTTTAAGAAAATGTCCTCAACTCCCATTTTACACTTGTCAATAACATAAAACTGCTTCTATGAAAGCTATTGAAAATTAATGGTTGCATTAATTCATTTGCTTTTAGACAATTTCATATATGTGTTCTTATTCCTTTGACTATTCTCTTAAAAGTCAAGATCCATCAGATACTTGTGCATGAGTCCCATCATGAACAACTGAAAGGAGCGTCATATTTCTAGAATTTACTTGCATGTAGTAGTCAGCGCTTGAGATGTGAAAAAAAAAAAAAGAATCCTTTCAAGTATTCTATGTTTCAGCCCCAAAGTGAAACTCAAAATGGCATTAACATAATTAGTGTTACTATAAATAGAACACTTGAGAAATCTAAATAAGCAGGGCCAATTAGTTAAAAAGCTGAGGGCATTAGGTTAACTACTCATTAAAAAAATGAGTGCAGGACCTGGAGCAGAGAGATGGCTGGTGAATAACATCATAGTGGAATAATTTTTGTTGAAAATAAATTTTGCACACACAAAAAAATGAAGGACCAATGGGGCATTTTTAAAGTACTCGAGAAACACAGTTACCATTCAATTAAAGGTATTTGTAATTAATAGTTACAGATTAGTACTTCTCATTAAGAAGATTCCAGGAGATCCTGACTCAAAAAAATAAGATAGAGAGCAACATGGGACGATGATAGGTGCTGACCCCTCATTTCCATATGCACCTGTACATGCACACATGTGCCCCTGCACACCTGTGCACCTGCACCTGCACACACATGCTCCTTGCACCTGCACCTGCACACACATGCTCACACACACAGTTGTGTCTACCCCCCCACACACACACACAACATAAATTTGAAAAGATATCAAATGCTGATATAATTAGGAAACTTAAAATTCCAAATGTATAGATTACAAAGCAGAGACTGAATTTCCTCTCTGGTGTGAGCATAGCAGAGCAAGCAGCTCCCTTCCCCGCTGATAGTCACACCATTGGTTGCATTGCCTTTGATGTCTTCTGTGACTTTTATAAGCAAACCCGGAAGGTTGGGCATTAAGCTCTCAAAATGTGCTTCTTAAATTTAAGTTAAAAATGAAAGGGGCTTCTTCCATTTTGTAATTCTTGAGGGATTTCGCGACAATATTTTTCTTCCCAGGCTTTTGTTAGGATTCTTCTAGGCCAGAAGTCATTGTTTCTCTTCTCTTTCAGGATGTACAGACAGAAAAGTCTCGATAAATAATGGGATAGGTAATCCATTTCAGCATCTGAAAAGCCCAGACATCAGGAAAGACATAAACTAAACCATTGTAGAGATGCAGGCTCTGTCCAATTTCAGTTATCTTTGCAGCTAACAAATATACTATATATAATAATATATATACCTTATAAATATCAGCCATAAAACATGAATGTATATAAAATGTTATATAAATATAAATAGATAGAGAGATATAATGGAATGGCAGGAATATATTCTTAGTTTTCACCCTGTGCAGACCTCACAGAGGGTCTTACACTTCCAGACAATCAGGTACAGAAACAAATAAATCATGACATGGAGGGTGCACAGAACATCATTAACTCATGTGGTTATCAGGTGCATTTGCCACTGTGCATAACCTCACTGCTACACTTTAGCAAGTCTTGTGGTTCAGGAAGGTCCTTCCTTCCTTCCTTCCTTCCTTCCTTCCTTCCTTCCTTCCTTCCTTCCTCCTTCCTTCCTTCCTTCCCTCCCTCCCTCCTCCCTCCTTCCTTCCTCCTTCCTTCCTTCCTTCCTTTCAGCTTATACCACAGCCATCTCTGAACCTGAACATTCTGGGTAGGTTGTCTGTGACATCTCCAGGTGACAGGACTTACTCAGAGGACTATCACATCCATGTTCACTGTGGTCTCAGGGAACCATCACATGTCACTGTTTGTTGTAAAGCTGTTACACCTGAACTGAAGTATTCCATCCTGGGGTAGGGGGGCAAGGAAGGAGACACCAAAGACTCTGGAACCTCAGCAAACTCACCAGCCTCTAGAAGCAAAAAAAAAAAAAAAAAAAAAAAAAAAAAACTGACCAGGCTTCAGTGTTGTTAGACTGAAGGAAAACCCAGGAACTAAGGAGAGTCATAAGACTCCACTCCAGAGTTACATGAGCAATGGACAATTTCTGTGGAGACCAGAGTCCCCTTCAATGGAACTCCTGCAAGTTGGGCAGGGAGCTCTATTTTGGCAGGTGTCATGAATCATCACACATTATGGGGTGGGCTTTTCAGTGACACAGTTGTCTTTGTGTCATCCATTTTTCTGTGAGTAACCCACACACACACCAATGTTCCTATAAGTAACTTTACATGCAGCTAGTGCAAGTGGTCACAATAAACTCATCATCTCACCAGCTGCATTTGTTGGAATTCTTTCTTTGGTCCATTGTCAGCACCCTATCTGGAGTGTACAGATGTCTGTTCACATCCTTCCAGGAAAACTTTGATTTGTGCATCATCACCTGCTGTGGAATAATGCTTTTTTACACTAGTTTAATAAAACACTGATTGGCCAGTAGCCAGGCAGGAAGTATAGGTGGGATAAGCAGACAAGGAGGATTCTAGGAAGAGGAAGGGCTGAGTCAGGAATTGCCAGGCAGACACAGAGGAAGCAAAATGACAGGCAGAATTGAGAAAAGGTACCAAGCCACATGGCTAAACATAGATAAGAGCTTTGGATTAATTTAAGTGTTAGAGATAGTCAGTAATAAACTTGAGCTGATAGCCAAGCAGTTATAAAAATAATATAAGCCACTGTGTGTTTACTTGGATCTGAGCGATTGCAGGACCAGGCAGAACACAGGAAAAGTTCCAACTACAGTCACCTGTGTCCTCATAACCTGACACTAAACTTCCATCTGCTTACCAGTTATGTTAGTGTCTAGGCATTACCTTACCTGGTAATGAAATTTTATGACAATCTGATTAACTGACCGAAGAGGGCATTCTCCTACTCTTTGTCTAGTTATACTGTTGTGCCCAGATCGTGACCCCCAGAGAGACTACCAAAGATGAGCATGCCGGAATGCAAAAGCAAGGTTTAATTCTGCATATACAAGCCTAGGCAGGGACTTCGTCCAATACATCCAACACAGTGGAGGCTGGAGGAAGTACCCACCTGTCTGCAAGCTCAGTTTTTAAAGGGAAAAGTCACAAGGTTACATCATTTAGGGGTGCTAGTATGGATACAATTCTGATTGGCTCGCTTCTAGGGACTTCTAGAAATTACTTCTAAGGGAGTGGTTGCTCGCCACCATTTCTCATTGGCTGCCCTCAGGTGGGGGCATTTCTGAGGTCAGTCACCCTGGCAACCAGAGAGAGGACATTCCATAGTCTGGCAGGCATTACCTTGTGACTATCTTGTGACTCTGTACTTTTACACTTCCTGGTTTCTGGAATCTGAACTGACTGCTTTCAGAAACTAATGGCCTATTCATAAAAGGAGAAATCTTAGGCCTTAGTTTTTGGGTGAAAGCATTTTGGTCTTATTTCTAAGATGGCTCATTTTGGTCTCACAATACAGGATTAAAAGAAGTAAATGTTGGTCTTTGTTTACTTCCACTAGCTGTTGATGGAGCTCTGAGATTTCAAAAAACACCCACCATCACTGAGATGCTTGTGAGCTTTCCTGGAGCTGTGGAGACCCAGGCCCAAATATCTGAACCACATTGGCATTAGTTGGGGGAGTGGGTGTTTCTGTCAATGTTATGATGTCTATTTGTAAAGTGAATGGTTTCATTATAAAATGAAATTATTCAAATTTTTCAGTAACCAGAAAAAAAAAATCTCAGACTGCAACTTCTGTAGATTCAGAGCATCTTGTGTGAAGAGAATAGGTAACAACATCTGATTTCAGCGTCAATCAGGGTTGGCTTGCATGAGTAGGTGGGAATACCTTGACCCTGTGGTGATCTAATTTCCCTATTATTTTCTTTGTTGTAAGAAAGTATATTTATTCTCGCATACATTAATTCTTTCCCTCCCTCCTTCTCTGAACATACTTATATTTGTATGTACGATTTTTTTTTCTTCCATCAATTTTTCATGTATACTTTGGTCTGTTTGGAAGCTATAATGCTGTTCTTCTGTTCATCTGAGGTTTTCTCTCTTTGAGGGGGGATGGTGATAGAGAAAATAATTGATTCTCTTACTTAGCTGATGTAAATGAACACATTTTTAATTGCATGTGATTTGTTTGATTTGGACACTGCACCGTGTACTGAACAACACAGAACAAACATCTGCCTGTTTCCCTGTCTCTGATGGCTTTGAAAATTCAGTGCTGGAGCTAAGTCAAGTCCTCTGGGTAACCTACTGGTGGAAGTTCAAGCTGAGACAAGCACCTGGGGGAAGAGATTTTACAGGAAGCCTAGCGTGAACCTGAGAGGTGGCTGTTAACTTGAATGTACTTGGTAGTGGAGTGCTGGCCACTCTTACACCCAAGAAGCCTTGTCTGTATCAGTGACATTTGACCCAAGAACAGAACTCTCAGCCTAGAAGACCTGCCTGCTGAAAATGTATAACTCTGGTAGGCATTTTTATTCTTTATTTCCCCCAAACAGAAATAATGCCAGGTTTACAGATAACATGAAGTCAAGGAGCCTTCATGTAAATTCACCACCTGAAATAATACTTGGATTTCAGGGTAGTGTCTAGTGCTTGCATTCACAACATGAAAATACCTGTGGCTTTTCTTAGTAGTCGATGAGTCTGTAGAACTTGAGAGAAGTGCTGAATGCCAGGGTGAGGGAGCAGAGAAGAATGGAGGTTGTGGCTCAAATCTCTCTTGCCTTTTTAATTCCAATCAGGGACTGCAACCCTTGAAAGGTGTCCACCACATTCAAGATGATCTCCCCACCTCAAAGGACTGAGTACTGTTCTAGATAGTTTTCGTGTTTTAAACCACAAAGGACTAACAAGTTCAGAGGAATGTTATCAAACTTCTCATACCTTTCAATGCAGTAGAGCAGACTTGAAGTCCTTCTCATCCCTCCCCTGGGAAGGCTTCAGGCAGATAATAAGGGGTCCTAGAGGTTCAGGGCTTTTCATCTGCTATTCATGGAGTTGCCAGCCCAGAACAGCCACACCCATGCTTTGCTCAGATTGCTTAAACTGCATGTCATCATTGTAACTGTCTTGATTTAATACTCCTGTCATGACTGCTTACAGAATGATTGTTTCAAAGCAACTTGCCTTGTTACATAGTTTCAAAAGGTATTGTTAACACGAAAGGTTTCAGGATATCAAATGTCAGTCAACTAGGGAAATACGCCAGATTTCACTGTTTGCATTTAGAAAAAATGGGGGAAAGTTATTCCAACTTTTGAAACATCTCAGCAAGTTAGACAAATATCTTCACAGAACAGTTTCTTTTCTACTCAGCAATTACCTGGCTTAGAAACCATTTGTATTTCCATGAAAACAAGCTAGCTCTCTCTCTCTCTCTCTCTCTCTCTCTCTCTCTCTCTCTATATATATATATATATATATATATATATATATATATATATTCTTTTTATATATTTATATATTCTATATATAGTATTTAATATAGTACATATAAATATATTCTTTATATATATTCATATATATATTCTTACAGGAGGTTATAGAATGTAGTAAGGCCCCTTAAGATTACAATCAGTATTTTCACTAGAATTATTTTCTCTATTAATTTCCAAAATCATTTGATTATTTCTGAAAATGATATAGGATGTTACTTTTCATTAGGTGGTCAAGAAGAGTTCAAATATATCATTGTTTTGGATTGAAGAAAATCCCAGAAACTGAATTATGTGCTTCCACCACCATGTGAAGTATCGTTTTAATTGTTAAATTGAGATGCTGAGTAATCCTAGTGAGAGTTTTACTTCCCAGAATGCACCAGACAGTGACAAGCATCTCATCACTAGGTCAGCTCCAAGAATAAACATTCTAATTTCAAACTGAGTGCTGATTTTTGTAAATTCTCCATCAGAGTGAACTGTGCACTCTGCTGCACCTGATGGGTGTATCTTTCAGGGTGTCTCGCTGCACCTCTTACAGTTGTTTGTGAGCTTTTGCAGCGCTAGAGGAGGACCCAGGGCTTCCTCTCACCCACCTCACCTCCCACCGTGTCAAGCATTTGTTCCCGAGCTACAGTTATAGATTGTATTGTGCTGTTCTTAAAGGGTTGTGTGTGTGTTCTAAGCCTATGCCCTCCAAAGAAAATGCAACTTTGCTAAAAACAAAACAATAAGACATGTCTCCAGCTTTTCCCACAAGTGATAAATTTGGCAGTAAGAAGACGGCATGCCCAGGCGAGGCAGGTCAAACACAGAACAGAAACACATCTTCTCCCCAACTGGAGAGTGGAGGTCACCCAGACTGAAAGTTGAGTTTGTTTTAGCTCTCAGATGGTGTTTGGCATGTTTTTCGGGCTTCCGGGATTACACAGGTACAGACCCTGAGGCAGCTAGTCTGGTTTCATCACCACCCTGTTCCCATCCTTTACAGTTGCTAATGTACAGGGTGTGACATGGGGCTTGAGACATGGACTGGCGCAGTAACTTGGGAACGTAATGGCTGCAAACACAGCAGGATATCATTTGTGACAGAAGAGGAAATAGCCTTTCAATTTCTTCATTCTCATTTCTCAAGTGTTTGCATAGGGCACAGCAAATTCAGGACACCCAAGCATGGACTTTTTATATTTCTAAAAGTTCTTGTTTGCTTGCCCTGTTGTTTGAACCAACAGCATCCAAAGATGCCATCACAGCCTTTCAATCTTTACATAGGCAGGTGTTTTATCTCCTCCCAAGTATCCCAGTTTCAAAGTGTCCTCCCAGCCGGAAGCATTTCGGCGCCCTGCGCCCCCTCCTGGCAGCGCTTCATATTTCAGTCTGAGCTCCTGATCCAGTAAGGTTCTAGCCTGTTTGTAAGCTCGGAGATTTCTGTTAACATCTTGCATATCCAGGATTTTGTTTCTTTTATAAACAAGTCGATATTGTGATTTATTCTCATAAATATTAAGTCAATTTAATGTTGAAATAGATCATGACATCTGAAGTCTTAAAATTTGTGACAAGGTAAGACATTTTATTACCAATTGCATTCTGCCTGTGAAAGATCATGATCTATCTGTGTTTAGAGACATGTTCATGTGGTAAGGAGTGCAATGGTGTGGTATCTTGTGCTTTCTTCCAAATATATCAGAAACAAGAGAAAATTAAGGACCTGAATTAAATATACCTAATAAAATTTAAAGATAAATTTTGAATTTTAATTTTCCTAGCCTAGATTCATAATAATAGACAGGAGTCACTTCTCTCTGTGCTCCTGTGCATATCTAGTTTTCTTTCCAAAATGAAGCTTGCACAACATGCTCTGCTCTGTCATTAGAAAGTTGCAGCAAATCATTCCTGTGAGTCCTTGGAAATAGAGGTGAAGCAGTTCTCAATAAGGGAACAGCAGAAAGCAGGATGGAGCCTCTGATCTGGAGAACTTAGATAGTTCAAGTGATTTAAAGAGCCAGGGCGCCACTGCTCTCTCCACCTCAGTTCACATCTGCAATCAGAGGAAAGGAATCTGGATTCAGGTGAAGGATGTCACTCTCTAGAGGGTTTAGCACAGGCTGTGGAGAAAGAAGTGAGAGGAGAGGGAAGGGAGACCCCTAGCCACCAAGAGCCTGGTGGGGGTCTGTACCTCTCTCTTCACATCCAGCTGGGGAGACAGAATTTGTTTCTATGGTGAACTTGGTGGAATTGAAATGTACACATTGTCTCACGATGTATATTTTACTAAGGCCTACAACACCAAACAGCCCTCACCTCTTAGGGCAAGTGTTCAGAATAGAAGTGGTTTTGTTCCACATGAGACTGAGGTGAACGGCAATAGTGTCAGTGTCAGCAAGGATTCAGTGAGCAGCAGTACAAACACCAATACACACAGTCACACACACACACACACATAAAAACACATGCACACACACTCACACATACACACATATCTACCTATGCTCAGTGGAGATTACACACACACACACACACACACTTACACGCAAACACATATAGACAAATTCACGCATTAGCACCATAGAGATTACACACACACATGCTTACAGCACTAATCATATACACGGAATGGATTACACACGTAGGAAGGATTATACAAGACAATGTGTATTATATACACAGAAAAGATTGCATACACACACACACACACACACACACACACACACACACACACACGAGTAGTGATCATATCCCTGTCATTGACTGATTCAACATTCAGTCTCTGAATCAAAGCTCTCTACGTTGAAGCTTGTAAATAGTTCTTTTGTTTTAATAAGTTGCACGCACTTCTGGTCATTGCCCTATGAACTCCAAACCAGACACCCTCACCTCCTCAAGCCACAGGGCCAAACAGTACCTGCTTTTTGAGAGCCACCTGACAAGTTTGTCATTGTGTTCTGTTGCAACACTGCTTTATTCCAGGGAGAGTCAGAGAACAATATAGGAAAGGTTCCTGGGAAAGCCAGGATGCTTTGAATGTTGATGCCAGGGAATTCTCCTCACAAGGCCACCTGAAACCAGCAGCTTAGAGGGTTGATAAGTTTCCTCACCTGTAAAATTGTGACATTAGAAACATGAAAATCAGTACAATGTACTGAGGACTTACAGAGCAGTGATGACTGATTTTATAAACAATTCCTTATTCTTCCTGATTTTCCAAGTCCTTTTGGAAATGTGAGTTTAAATGATAAAGCCCCTTTAAAAGTGTCTATGTATATGTGTCTACTTCCAGGATTAGAAAAACAAGAAATGCTAGCTGAGGTGAACTGAAGGAGAAATGGTCTGTGTCCCATTAGGTAGCAATAATCCCATCATTGGCTTTCTCCCCTGACATCTACTATTATAGTAGAGTAGATGTCTTTCTATTTGCTTTTCCTGAATTGAAAGATGCAGGAGGGGGAATTGCTTCTTGAGAAAGACAAAATAGAATCTTGATTTCTCCAAAAATATGTAAAAGTCTTATAAAGGTGTATAAATGATTTATACACTGCAATGCACAATTTGAGGGGCTTCCACTTTGATAGAATGTAGCAAGGAGACCCCTTGCTACTTTGCTGGGCATGGAACCCCTAAAAATCTCCAGATGACTGTCCTTTCCTGTCAGGCTAGAAATCTCTACCCTCGGTTTTATTTTCATTTAGCATTTTTCTAAAGTTTTATTCCTGCAACTCCCTACAATTATTCTTTTAGATAAGGTCGGCAGCCTTAGGGAAACACATGCTCTTCATTGATTAAACACGTGCCAAGAACTAGTCCCACCTAATACAGCTCAAGAAAAATATTGACCATAGTCTCTATGCCAGACCCTGAGGGTAAGAAGAAAAATGTATTTCTTTACTCACCAGGAATTTACAATTAGGAAATGATGTCAATAAATAAACACAATTTCAGTGCAACGCAGGAGAATTTAGAGCACCAGAACATGCCTTTAGGAATGCCTTGTTCATCAGTGTATAAACTGTGAATTCGGTGCGAGAAGGGGAGATGGGACTGAGCAGCCTTCAATGAAGCAAAGTAATGGAGGATGTGATGGCCAAATTTTCCAGATGAAGAGATGGAGGAGGTGAGCTTTGAGGGATGCCCTGATGCTCTAGGCTGGAAATACCAGGTACAGGGCAAAGAGCAGTGCCTTCTTCCATCCAAGGGACCAGTCAATGTCAAAGATCCTTGATGGAATTTTGGAAGAAAAATTGAAAAAGGACACTGTAAATTAGAAAGAAGTTTTATTTTAATAGCACACTCTGTAGGTATGAAAGGAAAGGGTGAGAGGCAGGTCCACTATCCTGAATGGAGAAGGACGTGGAACTGAATGAACCTGCAGCTGAAGCCACAAAACCTCTGCATAACATTACACAAGCAAAACAAAGGGCAGGAACCAGCAGAGTATCCTGCCCAGTGCACCAGAAGGGCATCTCCTGGCTTCACTCTATGTGTACTTTGACTGGCATTAACAGTGTCCAGATGTCCTGGATACTGAGTGCTTCGTCCAAGGAAAGGATCTTGCCACTGAGCTGTACCACCTATCCATGCTGGCCAGTCCTGAAGGCTCTTGGATCTCCACCCACTTGTGGCAGAAGAACAGAATGACTGTCATTGGTCCAGTTAAACTTAGATCTGGACCTGCCTCTGAGTATGAGAAAATGAGTACCCATGGGCTACAGAATAAAATAGAATCTCTCCAGAATGGGGAAAGGCATGTGGAGATGGAAGCAGAAAGTGTCCAATATGGCCAATAAACAAAGCAACCAGTCAACAAAATCTGCACCTTGTACAAGTGTGTGTACACTTAATTATCAGAGAATTAATCCATGCAATATACATATGATCTGAAATTGTTAGTACCAGGTAACCATATACATTTAATCTGTGACTAATTTTACTTCCTTAAAATATATGCTGTATACATGAAATAAATGATAACTAATAGTAGAAATGATTTATACACTGCAATGCAGCTAGTATAATTATGAATGATCTATGCATGACAGATAGATGATGAATGGCAGATGGTGGATTATAGGAAGGCTATATATAGGTAAATAGATTATAGATAAAGCTAGATAATAGATTATAAAATAAATGATATATTATTGGAAAACAAAGATAGATAAACAGATAGATGGTAGATAGATAGACAGATGATAGATAGATAGATAGATAGATAGATAGATAGACTGACAGATAAGATAGATGATGAACAGATAATAATGAATGGATAGATAATAGATAAGAGTTAGATAAATAAAAGATAGATAGATGATAGATTGATAGATTGATAGATGATAGATAGATAGATAGATAGATGAGTAATAGATATGTGGATAGACAAATAGGGATAGATAGATGATAAACAGATAATAGTGGATGGATAGATGATTGATATGGTAGATAGATAGATAGATAGATAGATAGATAGATAGATGATAGATAATCATCAATCATAATCATGACATAAATATGGAGATTTTCAAGTAAGCTTCAAATATTCTTAGAGGACAAATAATCCCTTTTGCAAATATGCTCCCCACCCCACATCTTTGTCATGTTCCATCTATGTTGCCTTCTGTTTTCCCTTGTGTGGCAGTGGCATTAATTCAAGCAAGTTTCTCCCAGTGTACCGACTATCATCAGCTAAAAACACTGAGGAAACAAACAAAAAAAAAAAAAGAAAAGAAAAGAAAAGAAATCTGCCTGGACACTAGGAATGCATATTAAATTCCCTCCACAAGCTTCTGTCTGCTATTTCTCACTCCTGATGCACAATTTCAGCCAAGCTTTGAGCACTTTAGACAGTTTTCTTTGTCGTTATAGGAAATTTATGGTGTAATTTTTCATTGTGTTTTCCTTCTGAGAGCCTAGGGGAGTCTGGTCAGGATAGAGGCAGTCTTAAGAAAATAATAATGCTCACACATTGATCAGAAACAATACATTAGAAATGATAACAAACATTACAGAAAATGTACGCCTGGCCCACACACTGTGATTTGAAGTATCGCGAGGACACAGAAAACTAGGACTAGGGCAACTGAGGATGAGGTGCAGAGTAAACCGGATTTGCCCAGTGATGAAACTCACTGTGGTGGTTTGAATAAGAATGACTCGGTAGGCTCATACATAAGTGATTAGTCACCGGAGAGTGGCACATTTGAAATGATTAGAAGGGTTAGGAGGTGTGGCCTTATTGGAGGAAGTATGTCACTGGTGGTGGGCTTTGAACTTCCAAAAGTCCTTGCCTGGTCCAGTCCCCATCTCTTTGCCTATGTATCTATCATGACATAGAAATCCCACTCCTTCTCCAGCACCCTGTCAGCCTGCATGCCACCATTATCCCTGCCATGATGATAATGGACTAACCTCTGAAACTATAAGCAAGCCCCCAATTAAATGTTTCGTTTTATGAATTTCTTTGGTCATGGTATCTTTTTTGCAGCAACAGACAGTGACCAAGACACTCACCTTCTCCCACTAGACCCCCTTGCCCTATGGCTGGTTAAAGTGAAACTTCACGGACATAGAAATGGATTTCTAGATCGTTTGAGTTGAGAATGGGCACACAGAGAGAGAAGAAAAAAGGAAAACATCTGATATGTCCCCTCTGAGGCCACAGAGAAGACTCCATGACCAAACACATTCTGTGAGTGAGATTATGAAGAAAGCAGCTAATCACCTCAGGATAAACCTGAAAATATCTAAAGGTGACCAAAAAGCTGAAGTTCTGAAAAGCATCAAATTTTGAGAGTATTTTAAAATTTGTATAAATTCTTTAAGAATAACAAAATTTATCTTCCCTGTGGACATAGGTTCTAATTAGCTTTGACTGTCATCTTGATACAGCCCAGAGTCACCTGAGAAGGGTGTCTCAACTGAGCGATTTCAAATATCAGATTGACTGTAGGCATGTCTATGGGGATTTTTTTTTATTAATTGATGCAGCAAGACCCTGAGCCCTGTGGGTGGTCTCTCCCTAAGAAGATGGTCCTGGGCTCTATAAGATTGATAAACATGAACCAGTAATCAAGCCATCAAAGCAGCATTCTTCCATGGTTTCTGCTTAAAGTTTATGTTGATATCTTGCCTAACTTCCCTCAAGAATAGACTGTAACTTAGAAGTGTAAGTCAAGCTGGATCTTGGGGGAGATTGATTCCCAATTTTCTAAGAAAGCGCCATATTAATTTCCAAAGTGGTTGTACAAGCTTGCATTCCCACCAGCAGTGGAGGAGAGTTCCCCTAGTTCCACATCCTCTCTAGCATAAAGTGTATTCAGTGTTTTTGATCTTAGCCATTCTGACAGGTGTAAGGTAGTATCTCAGAGTTGTTTTGATTTGTATTTCCCTGATGATTAGGGATGTTGAGCAATTCCTTAAATGTCTTTCAGCCATTTGAGTTTCCTCTGTTGAGAATTCTGTTTAGTTCTAAAGCCCATTTCTCAATTGGAGTGTTGGTCATTTTGATGTCTAATTTCTTGAGTTCCTTATATATTCTGGATATCAGTCCTGTGTCACATGTGGGGTTGGTGAAGATCTTTTCCCATTCTGTAGGCTGTCACTTTGCCTTGTTGACCGTATCCTTTGCTCTACAAAAGCTTCTCAGTTTCAAGAGGTCCCATTGATTGATTGTTTCTCTCAGTCAAACAAACATATTCCTCCTGTATGTTAACTTTGGTGATAATGTTTGTCACAGCAACAAAATGAAAACAAAACAGCATATATTCAGAAACTATGTAGTACTGCCTGCCTAGAAAATTCATTTGAATATAACATTTCTTTCTAGAGCAAACAAACCCCAAACTCACCCAGTATTAACAATGAAGTAGACCTGTCTGTACAGAGTGGTGGGACCTCATGAAACCAAAAGTCTTCTTTCTGTAAGGCAAAGGACACAGTCAGTCATACAAAGCAACATCCTTGCTGAATGGGAAAAGATTTTTAGCAATTTCACATCTGATAGAGGACTAATATCTAAAATATATAAAGAACTTAAGAAACTAGATTTCAAAAGAACAAATAATCCAATTTTAAAAAAAATGAGTGCATATCTAAACAGAGAATTCTCAACAAAGGAAACTCAAATGACTGAGAACACTTAAAGAAATCCTCAAAGTCCTTAGTCATAAAGGAAATGCAAATCAAAACAGCTTTGAGAATCCATCTTATACTTGTCAGAATGGCTAAGATCAATATCACAAATGACAGCTCATGCTGGCAAGGATGTGGAATAAGGGGAGCACTCATCCATTGCTGGTGTGACTGCAAACTTGTGCAGCTACTATGGAAATCAGTGTGGTGGTTCCTCAGAAAGTTGGGAATTGATCTACCTCAAGATCTATATATACTACTCTTGGGCATATACTCAAAGGATGCTCCATCCTACCACAAGGAAACTTGCTCATCTATGTTCATAGCAGCTTTATTCATAGTAACCAGAAACTGGAAACAACCTACATATCCCTCAACAGAAGCATGGGTAAAGAAAATGTGGTACATTTACACAATGGAGTATTATTCAGCTCTTAAAAAATGACATCATGAAATTCAAAGGCAAATGGATAGAACTGGAAAAAAAAATCATCCTGTGTGAGGTAACCCATAACCAGAAAGATAAATATGGTATATATTCACTTATATGTAGATATTAGCCATTAAATAAATGATAAGCAACCTACAATATGTATACCCAGAGAGGAAAGGTATAGAAGAAGGGGATTGGGGGAACACATATGTCTCCCTGGGAGGGAGATTAGAATGGGTTTTATAGTTGGATTGGGGAAAAGTTTGGGACCCAAATTTGAAGATCAGGTGGAGGTGAGGGAGGACACATAGGATTTAGGGAAGGAATGTGGGGAGAAACAACTAGAACTGAGGGGCATTAGAGGGATCATATAGAAACCTAGTACTGTGGAAAATCCCCAAAATATATAAAGGCAATCCTAATGAGGTCTAATAATAGGCAATATGGAGTCCGAACTGGCTATCTCTTGTCACCAAATGAGTCTAACAGTACTGAGACTGGGCTGCATTCAATTTAGTTGTTGGCCAAGGGGGTCCCATGGAAATCCCCAAAAAAACCCAGGCAGTTGCTAAGACAAAAATTTGCTCTCTGAAAACTGTGGTCTCATTGCTGAGGACAACACCCACACAATTGACTGAACATAAAGAATTTGAGCTGGAGCCTATATGGAGCCTTCACCCCTTTGTTCTAGTTTCTTTGGTATGGGAAGGTACTCTCCAGGCTACCAAAAGAGAAACATGACACCAACTCAACCACAAAACCTTTGACCTACAGCATGTCCTGCCTACAAGATATGCTAGGGCATTAGTGTCACAGAGCTTCTGGGGGAACAAATAATTAATGTCTGATTTGACTTAAGGCCTACTCCATGAGACAGAACCCATACTTGACACAGGCTAGGTGATCAAGAACTAGTCGTAAGAGACTTAGGGACCTAGAGACCTAGGGTAAAACCAAATACTACTGGTCTAAAAAAGGAAGTAACAATAAAATGACTCTACTGATGCATTGCTGTACTCATAGATTGGTGCCTTATTCAGCCATCATCAGAGAGACTTCCTCCTACAGCAGATAGGAAAAGACCCACAGCCAGGCATTATACAGAGAGAAAGACTGTGGAACACACAGCTCTAAATGGGATGCCTCCATCAAATTCCTCCCCTGGGAGCTCAGGGAACCTTATGGAAGGTGAAGTGCAAAGGTATTAAGAGCCAGAAGGGATGGAGGACATCATGAAAACAAGGCCCTCTGAATCAACTGAGGAAGGCTCATATAAACTGAGACTGAAGCAGCAAGAACAGAACCTACATGGGTCTATACCAGGTCCTCTAAGTACATATTACAGCTTTCTGCTTAGTATTTTTGGGACTCAGGTGTGTACAAACAAGAGGGCCTCTGATTCTTGTGCTCACTCTTGGTGCTCTTTTCCTTCTGTTGATTTACCTTGTCCAGGCTCCTTGTGATGGTTTGGTTTCATCTTATTATATTTGGTCATGTCTGATTGTTATCTCCTAGAAGCCTGTTCTTTTCTAATGAAAGACAGAAAAGAAGTGAATCTAGAGGGGAGGGGATGTGAAGAGGAGGGACAGGGAGGAATAGAGGGAGGGGAAAGTGTAATCAATATATGAGAAAGGTATCAATAAATTTGAAAAATAATAGAGATAGAATTTCTAAGAAACTTTGAACCATTATCAGTAGGGCTTATGACTTGTATATGGCTTCAATGCATCCCCTGATGTTCCTGTGTGGGATGTTGGTAGCAGTGAGGTCATCTGAGGGGCAGGAAAACCTTTAAGAGTTTGGTGATGTCACTGGGATACGAATGAGGTAGTCCTGGAAGACTCTTCAACTCTTGTATGAGCAAATTGCTCAAACAAAAACAAAATTATAAGCCTGACCTGATTTCCCTCTGGTCTCCAGACTTACCAAATGACATCTCTCTCTGTTGCACTCATTTTCATCCATCTTGATGTAATTGCAGGGAGGGTGTCATCAAAGACAAGCCAATGCCTGCACCAACCCTTGAACCTCTAGCACTATGGGCCAGTGAATTTCTTTCCTTTACAAAATATTGTCTTCAGAGATTTTGTCATAGGATCAGAAAGGGGAAAATACAGTTGGGTAGAAAGCCAAATCAAGCAAAATATTTGCTTCACTGTGATGGCTAATTTTTTTATTTTATTTTACAATACCATTCAGTTCTACATATCAGCCACGGGTTCCCCTATTCTCCCCCTCCCACCCCTCCCCTTACCCCAGCCAACCCCCCATTCCCACCTCCACCAGGGCAAATCGCCCCCCCCCCCCCCCCCCAGGACTGAGATCAACCTGGTAGACTCAGTCCAGGCAGGTCCGTTCCTTCCTCCCAGACTGAGCCAAGTGTCCCTGCATAAGCTCCAGGTTTCAAACAGCCAATTCATGCAATGAGCACAGGATTTGGTCCCACTGCCTAGTTGCCTCCCAAACTGATCAAGCCAATCAACTGTCTCACCTATTCAGAGGGCCTGATCCAGCTGGGGGCCCCTCAGCCTTTGGTTCATAGTTCATGTGTTTCCATTCATTTGGCTATTTTTTTCAATAATTGAGTAAAACTGAAATTTATTATAAGCCACAGTCGTCCTAGTGACCTCCATGCTATATATATAGTCTCCATGGTTCTATGGGTTGTAGTCTGATTGTTCTTTATTTTATATCTAGAATCCACTTATGAGTGAGTACATACCATGACTGTCTTTCTGGGTTTGGGTTACCTCACTCAGGTGATTTTTTTTCTAGTTTCATCCATTTGCCTGCAAATTTCATGCTTTCATTGTTTTTCTCTGCTAAGTAGTACTCCATTGTGTATATGTACCACATTTTCTTCATCCATTCTTCTGTTGATGGGCATCTAGGTTGTTTCCAGGTTCTGGCTATTACAAATAGTGCTGCTATGAACATAGCTGAGCATGTATCTTTATGGTATGAATCAGCATTCCTTGGGTATATGCCCAAGAGTGGGATGGCTGGGTCTTGAGGTAGTTCGATTCCTAATTTTCTGAGAAACTGCCATACTGATTTCCACAGTGGCTGTACAAGTTTACATTCCCACCAACAGTGGAGGAGTGTTCCCTTTGCTCCACATCCTCTCCAACATTGACTGTCATTGTGTTTTTGATCGTAGCCATTCTGACAGGTGTAAGGTGGTATCTTAGAGTCATTTTGATTTGCATTTTTCTGATGATTAAGGATGTTGAGCATTTCTTAAATGTCTTTCAGCTGTGATGGCTAATTTTAGGCCTAAGACAGAAATTGGTATCTGATCATATTGTTTTGGGGAGGATTGTGGATGTGCTTTTTGGAACTTCAAATATAAGAGTGTTGAGAGCAGTGCAGACCATGGAAGCCTAGCTTGTGACATTTCAGAGAGAAGAAAAGACTCTATCAGGCCATTTGTGTGAAGAATCTGTGGTGTCTGGAAACAGTGAAGCCATATCCAAATCATAAGCGCTATTAATAATAGTTCAAACTTTCTTAGAAATTCTATCTCTATTATTTTAATTTTTTGTTTATTGAAAATAGATTCTTTTCTCATACAATATATCTTGATTACACTCCCCCCTCCTCTGTTCCTCCCAGTTCCTCCTCACATCCCCTCCCCTCATCAATAGAAAAGAATTGGCTGTGATTAACAAGAGGCTAGAATCACCCAAGTAAAACCTTTGGTATGCTGGGACAATGGATGCTGGTTGCCTGGAGCTGAGAAATCAGTGGTGATTAAGAAGGGACAAGCATGATTGAAGTGAAATCTTCTGGAAAGCATTTCCTCAGAATCAACATGTGCAAGCTGCCTTTAGAGGTGGCAAACGTTGTACTTCATGCTATAAGACAAACTTGGTCATGTGTAAGAGTCTCCCAGGTGGTACAGGTTTTGATGGCATGAGGGGTCATGGAGAGCAGCTGAGACTTGGCATTGTGAGAGGCCAGAAGAGGCCATTGGTAAAGGTGAAGTTGGGATAGCACTAGAAGTCACAGGATTGAAGGGGTCATGGAGAAAAGTTGAGGTTTGTCACCATGAAAAGGGCCCTGGAGAGGCTATTAGTGAAAGTGCAGCCCAGGTGCTGTAGAAGACCCCAGCATTTTGGAGATGCCAGTATCAGGAAGAGACCATCAAGAACATCATCAATTGTGGAATGGAGCTAGCTGGAGCCTAGAAGACAAGCTGTGTGTGCTGCAGAGGGCAGAGCTGGAGAAGTGACCCAAGCCCCTTAGAGGAACCCACAATACCATGAGTGAATCCAGATATTGGGCATTGTGTTATTTACACTGTTGGAGCTTGGTTTTGTTTTGTTCGTATTGTGACTATACCCTGGTTTTTGCATCTTGAAATAAGAAAGTATTTAGCTTGTTTTTGTGTTTATACATTTTGAAGTTTAAAAGAGATTTTAGATTTTAAAAGAGACTTTGGATTTTTACAGTGCCAACTTTTAAAGTGTTGAACTTGGTAAAAACTGCGGGACTTTAAGTTTGTAATGTTCTACACTTGTGATATTTATTAATCTTATATCTTTGGATGAACCATCCCCCACAAAGGGAAAATGCCATGTCTTTAAAAGTTTTATTTGTCAATTTGACAAGCGGTCAATTGTGCTGTCTAATTTTATGTCAATTTGATGCAGGCTAGAGTCATCTGAGAAGAGGGAACCCAAATTGAGAAAATGCCTCTGAAAGACCAGGCTGTAGGCAAGGCTATAGAGCATTTTCTTAGTTAGTGATTGATGTGCAGAGGCCCAGCCCATTGTGAGTGGTCCCATCCCTGGGCTGGTGGGTCTGGGTTTTATAAGAATTCAGGCTAAGCAAGCCATGGGAGCAAGCCAATAATCAGCACCCCACCATGGCCCCTACATCAGCTCCTGTCTATAGGTTCTTACCCTGATTGAGTTCCTATCCTTACTTCCTTCAGTGAGGAACTATAGATATGTAAGCCTAAGCTAAATAAACCCTTTCCTCCCCAACATGCTTTGGTCACAGTGTTTCATCACAGCATTAATAAGCCAAATTAAGACAAAGGCATTCACTGTAGAGTGGTGGTTTAGCTAAGTATAGTAGATTTTATTCAGAAAAGACGACATGACTACCTTTGTCTAGAAAGCAGTGTATGTTGTGGAATCAGTTGATGGACACACAGTGAACAGGTAAACTTGGTTGTTTGAGGTCAGTCACTTGTGACTGTTCCAGATGCTGTTCATAAGCCCTCAGAGATGTCACCATCTCTATACTTGAGTCACACACATATTTTCTATTAAAAATAATTAACAGTGTTAGAATATTAAGAAAAAAAGATACGGAGTTCTCTGTCAGTCAGTAGAGAGAGTAGATTTTCAAAACATCAGCTCATTGGGACTGTGGCCTGTACCAGGAGTTCAGACAGATTGTGAGCCATGTGGTCATAGTATTCAATTTTGCAACTTAACTGTACTGGCTGCTGAGTGTGGAATATTTAGAAACCAAAGCCTAAAAAAGTGTATGCATGTGTCTGTGCATATGTGTGTCTGTGCATATGTGCACGTGTGTTTGTGTGTGTGTGTGTGTGTGTTCATGTATATGTATCTGTGCACAGTTGCATGGAAGCAAGTCTGTACCTGCCTGCATCTGCATGTTGAATAAAGAGGTTGACACTTTGTGAATCAGTCACCTGCTCTGTTCTTGAGACAAGGTCTTGCACAAAATCCAGAACTCACTGATTCTTCTAGCTTCTCTGATTACCAAACTCCAGGAATCCTCCTATCTCTGCCTCCCCAGTGCTGGGATTAAAGGCATGCTCCACTATGTCCAGATTTGTAGGTTTGCTCCTGTGCCCTAAGCGCAGGTCCACATGCTTGTATATTAATCACCTGACCAAATGAGCCATCTCCTCAGCCCCCACCTAGATAGCAAGATCAAATAAATGGGGAAAAATAGTTCTGAGTGAATTGGTGACCTTTCAAAAGTGACAGATGACACTGGGTTTTCCTGCTCACCATGAGTGCATTTAATTATGTTTTCCACATTCATCCATATTTTTCCTCCTATCTAACTTATCTTTCAAATTTGTGCCAGAGCAATCTTCCATCATTCAAATGCATACATAATTTAAAAACCCATTTTGGAAGTGGTTAAGGGTCGCATAGACTTGCTTCTCTTTGCATCTGCTCTCTAGAAGCTCCTGAGGACAGGATTGAAAAGGACTCCAAGTAGCCCTCTGCCTGGAGCATAACTGACCATGCACATTCCACTGTGTGTTCAACAGTGATGAGTGCCAAAGATCTAAAGAGGAAGAGAAACTTGCAGTTTAGAAACTCTAGCATACAAGTACTCAGCTGGCTTTGCCATGTTGTGTCACAGAGGAAAGATACAAGGCAGATGTCTATAGGTGGTGAGTCATTCATATCTGAAAACAATGAGCCTCAAATGTTTTCCCACATTAACTCAGATCACTTCATACATTCACACCTCCAGCTTCCAGGCTGGAAGTTCAACCAACCAGACCTAAAAGCCAATGCTAAATGGCAGTAAATTAAAGCAAGGCTTAGAAATCAAGCAGTGGCTGGTCACTCAGATGCTGTTGTACATTTTGATGATGCATGCAAATGTTCACATTTACTGTGACTTAAATGATCTGAAGGCATTTCTCTCAACGTTCATTAAAACATGTAAGAAGAGAGAAATGCACTGCATGTCTGATTCCCTTACTGTATGTATACTGCCAGCTAAGACTACAATGTAATTGTTTGTATTTAGTGTTTTAAATTTTTAAAAATTGTGCTATGTATGTGTGTGTGTGTGTGTGTGTGTGTGTGTGAGTGTGTGTGTGTGTGTGTGTATGTGTGTGTGTGCATGTAAAAATGTTAGGTGTTACCCTCAGGCAACATCTGCATCCACTTTATTTATTTATTTATTTATTTATTTATTTATTTATTTATTTATGTATTTATTTATTTATTGAGACAGGTTTTCTCCTGGCCTGAAGCTTGCTCCAGAAGTTATACTGACTGACAGGCAAACCCTGGGGTCCTCCTGGCTCTGCTTCTCCAATTCTGGGGTTACAAGCACACATGACCATGCTTGTCTTTTTCACATGAGTTCTAGGGCTTGAACTCAGGCTCTTATATTTAGTCACTGAGCCATCTCCACAAGCTGTAATCCATCATAATTATTTTATACTTTTAAGTGTTGATAGTTGGATTGAGCAGCTCACTGTGGTCCTTCATCAACCGCAGGCAGAAACAAGTTATTATGACATCAGTACCATCATTACTAATACCCCTTTTCCAGTCACAGCAGTTTTCCTTAAGTGACTCGATTCATCCCTACATGAGCACAGACAACACCCCAATATCTCATCTGGGAAAATCTTGCTTAGCTAAGTGAGAGTCCCCATGCCATGCAAAAGGCCATCATCCAACAGAAATTCAAGGCCATCCTTAATTTCACAACCATACTCTACTCAAGAAACCTATTCAATCATACATGATACACTCAACAAAGACCCTGTTGTGAATGGAGGTTTTGCATAGGGTTGTGGCATGACCTCCAAACAGACCTGTAGACCCCATAAGCTTTCTCTGTCTCAAATGCCAGAGGTCTTCTGCAGGCAAAGCACAAAAACTTTACAAGCAACAGTGCCCCATCAGTTCCTCCAGTGACCCCAACACTTAGTCACAGTCTATAAATAAACAGTAATACTTAACACAAGTGATCACTGTTGATGTGAGATGGAGTCTCATGAAGCCCTTTAGGCTCAGATAGCACCATGTATCTTAGGCTGACCTTGAACTTCTTTCTCTCCCTTCTCCACCTCCCATGTGCAGCAGGTACAAGCTTGTGTCAATTCTCAGCTTATTTTGAGTCTTGAGTAGGAGGCAATTGGGGCATGGATAATCATATGGCTTTTTCTACAATGTAAAATTATAATGGTTGCATTACTATTACTTATTCTTGTTTGTCTCAGTTTGTGTCTAGTTTTAAATATGAAGCTATTGTAGATACGTATGTATGGAGAAAGACCTCAGAATGTGTGTATGGTTTGAACTCTCGAGGTGGGCAAGTCTCTTCTATAGGCCCAAGAACTTCTGCAGAGAAGAAGGGACCATGACACAAAAGAAAAAAAGAAACCAAGCCTCTGGATTACTGTGCACTTTACCAAGTCCCTGTGAACACCACGGTTTGCTTGATATTCTCAGCAGTGCGTCGAGAAGGAGGGAAGCCAGGGCTTATTATCCTGTCTAAAAACTGTTACAGTCCAGTGGAGGAGATAACCCCTTGACTGGGCCCACATACAATCTGTTGTAATTTTTTTTCCCCAAACGGCACTCTAGATTTCTTCTGTGTCATGTCTTCTCCCTTGATTGACCAGGCTCTAATTATGTTACAGTGAGTTGGAATAAAGCTGTGATCATCTAAGTATCATATGTCTGGGATGCACACAAGGAGAGGTTAATAGGCATCTTGGCTGTGGGAAGCTTCAGTGAGCATTCACCTGACACCTGGCAAGGCTGTAACAAACCATACATAATTCCCATTATTCTGCAGAATTTCCATATTTCATCCATCATGGGTGATCTGTCAAGATGGTGTTGCAGCCATAGAATCTGAATTCAGTATCTGTTCTATGCTAGCGTATAGAGTGAGGGACAAGTTGGGAAAGGGCCCAAGAGTTCATGAGGAGGTTTAATTTGGGACAAGTTTGCCTGTGTCATTTATAGGAACAAAATTTGTTTTATTCACAGCACCTAATACTTACAAATCAGGGATTTTTTTTTAGAAAGATTGGTGAGGTGTGATGGCTAACATATATATTAGCAGTGTCTGGGAAGGCTAAAGCAGGAGACTTGTGGAAGTTCAGGGTTATCCTGGGCTGTGTAATGAGTTCCATGCCAGCTAGGATGGCTACAGAATGAGAAAGTTTCTAAATGAAGGATAGCTCATGATGGTGCTTCCAGTTTTAACCATGTCAAACGTTAAATGCACAGTGTTCCTGGGAGATGGCTCAATACATAAAACACTTGCCACCAGGATAAGATCTGGATTAGATTCCTCAACCCCCACAAAAATCACAGGAATACATGTCAGCCTGTGTTCAACCCCAGCACTGGGCAGGTAGATACAGAGGATTCCATGTGCAAGCTGGCTAGGTAGACTAGTCCAGTTGGGAAACTCCAGTTAAATGAATGAAGAATTGGGTAATGAAGAAAGACTTCCCATGACAATGTGTTCTTGGGCACACACACACTGCACATTCATGTTTGCACATGTGAGTCTATACACATGAAAACACACATACATATATACCACACATACGCACCATATTGTAATACACAGTGTGTACATGATACCTATAAAAATAATATAGACTACTTAAGAAACAAAGTAACAAGTTTGTGCTGATAGATTTTGGTAGCTCTTATTTTTACTTCCAGCCCCAACTACTTACTATTTCTGATGTTCTTGGTAGTTGGAGACACCCTTAGCATAAATTTTACATGACTAAATTGTTATTTTGATTTTTATGGTAATCTTAAAACTTATTTGTTTTCTGGGGATTTTATCTGGATGCAAATACTATGCAATACTATGTGTTAAATTTCCCCTTACTCAAGTTTTACAGAAAATAAAAAATAAATCCAGAGCACATTTTTAAGAAAGTGCCCCAAAATAGAAGTTTGGAAACTTATTCTCAAATACTGTAGACATTTTATTTATGACTATTCTGGCTTAGTGTGAGTTTTCCCTTCCTGACTTGCATCCCTGAGGAGGGGTTTCCTGGCCCTGGCTCAGTGGGTTTCTGCCCATTTGAGCAGGGAAGATCTCCTGCTAAGCGTGAAGAGTGCTCTCCCTCTGCTCACACATAAGTGAAGATGATTGGCTTCGCTTCTGTTCCATTTCTCTTTGCATTTTCCCTCCTCTTCTCCTTCCCCTTACACATGAAAATCAATTTTTTAGAAGATTAGAAATTGAGCGTGAAGACTTGAATCTCAAAGCCAACAATTCTGGAAGGCATGCACATTTGCACAAGCAGCCTGTGTATTCTGTCAGCATGTCTTGGTTCTTCTCATCCATGGCTGCTGCAGCTTCTGGAATCACAAGGGCCAGTGCCACATGGATATTCTGTGACTAACCGGGAGACACCAATGGGACATGCCCTTTCCTTCATAACGCTTCCTCAGAGTCAAGTTCTACTGGGTGGTGGCTCCAGGGTACTCCTACACTGCCATACTCCACTGGGGACTCAGTGATATGTGCAAGTAGCTGTGGTGATATTTTGTTTGTGCTCTAACAAATAAAGCTTGCCTGGAGATCAGAGTGCAAAGCCAGCCACTAGTTAACCCTAGAGGCCAGGAAATGGTGGCTCACACCTTTAATCCCAGCACTTGGGATCTCTTGCCTTTGCTCCCAGCACTTGGGAGGCACAAGCTTTTAATCCCAGCACTAGGGAAGTTGAGACAGGAAGTTGGGCAGAGAGAGGCATATAAGGCAGGAGGAGATAGGAGGTAAATCCTCTTTCCATCTGAGTCTTCATGAAGGTAAGAGGTGACTTTGGCCAGCTCCTTTACTTCTCTGATTTTTAAGCATTTACTCCTCTATCTGACTTCCGATTTTTCTTATTAAAACCAATCAGAATTCGGGCTACAGGTAGCTTCTTTCTGTAGGTCTTAATCCTAGCTAAAGCTAGCATCTGTAGTCCCATGTCTGCTGGCTGTCTATGAATGAACGCAGACAAAGTCTAGCATTACTGTGTCCTATAGTGTCTTCTGTGATTTTTTTTCTTGAGGCTTCCTTCCCATCTACTGTGATGCTCTGACTTCGTGACATCATTCATTTCCCTTATTATTCCTCAAATACACACAGGCTGTCTTGTCCGAGGCTTTCTCGTCCCTCTGTGTAGAAGAGCTCCCCTCTACTTTAACACTTCTTAGCTCTTCTGTGTATTAGGTTCTGTTCAAAGATCTCGCTGCTAAACAAATCTGAAAATCTTCTCTAAAACCAGAGCTCCTGTCACTCATTATTGTCTTTATCATTTCCATTTCTTGTATGTTTGTTTGCTTTTTCTTCTCTGTCTTTTTTTTGTGATTTTCTATAAACATGGATGGTTTCCTCTCAGCTGCTTCTTACTATCATTGCACTAGAGGACCAATGCATGTGTGTTGAGTGGATGAATAATTGTCAGAGATGCTCCTCACCTTGGTGCTGTGCTGGAGTCACCAGAACAAGCTGGAGTGTGTGTCCTGGGTACTACAAGTGGCAAGAGGAAGTAAACACAAGAAATCTATTGCAGCTATGTTGAAATTTATGTGGGTAAACGTAAAAATGTCAAGGAGAAGGCAGTGTATTTAAATAGCATCAGATTATTTTGTTTGCTTGCATCATTTAGCTTAAATTTCACAATCCTAAGATTATCCTCACCTACAAGGAAAACATAGAGTCAGTCTGGGTTACATGAGACCTTGTCTCGAAATTAATTAATTAATTAATTAATTACTTAAAGTGGATAAACCACAGATCCCAACAATAGGACACCAGCACACTGTGAAAGTTAGATCCAAATAGAGGAGACTTCTGGAATTCAGTTCTTCTGTTCTCAGTTCTCAGGAAATAAACATTTCCATAAAGTTATCACTGACTCCTAATGACTTATTTTTATATGCATAGATGAATGCATCTCTCTTGCTATAGACAACAATTAACACAGAGACCCTCAACTGGCCAAGGTGTGGAGGAATAAGAGACTGTGGGATGATTGTCACCACATGGGACATCACACCCTCTCTCCTGATGCTTAGCGGTGTCCAAGTGGGGAAAGGAAACAGTGTCCTCTAGACACAGCATTGCAGATACACATACGAACTCACAGTAATTGTGACGACATGCACACAAGCTCAAGCCAACCAATCCCTGCATGGAGGGTGAGGGTGGGCATGAACCCCACCCCTGTCCAAGAAGCTATGGGGAAACTCAGTTTTCTTTAAGAATGTAACCCCCGGTAGGTCAACTATACTCTAGAGGAAATTCATGCACCACAGGCCACAAAGGTAGCACAAACCAGACTTTCTGGGCTAAAAAAGGGGGGGTGAGGCACAAATTTGGAAGGGGGTGTGGCTCTGAAAGGAGTTGGGGGAAAGGTGAAAATGATGAAAGTACATTCTAGGAAATTCTCAAGAAATGAGAAAAAAATTTTAAAAAGCTATTAAATATTGTGTGTGAAACAACAAAATAAAATAAATATCAAAGCCATAAAATGGTTGGTTTAAAATGGTTTTTGTGGTTCAGATGGGCCAAGCAGCTTGCACCAATTCACTGGAGTTCTGTATGGAGCCTTTGTTGTGGGAAGTGGGGCCCAGCTCAAAACATGCTCCCATGGACCATTTCCAAGTTTGGGCCAAAATCCCTCCCGGGATTTTGCAGTAAAATTTACCAGTCTCTCGAGTGCCAGACCCTAAGGGGGATTTTCTCTCCTGTCAGTGACAATTAGGCATTTCACAGGGAATTCTTGGAGAATGGCCCAGATCACAGTTTTGAAGGGCACTTTTGTGTTATGAGGATTTGGGCTGCCCATTTCTTCTCTCTCATGCTTCCTTTGGCTTAGGAATTACTGTGATGTCTGCATCCAGAGTCAAGAAGACCTTCTCCTGCCTCTCTTCAAGGAAAGACCCTTGGAGAACAGGGACCAATTATCCTTTTAGTGCTTGGTGATATTTACTAGTAAAACTGCCCTAGCCTCCCTGATGTGTGCTGTATAAAGATATTATTACTTATTGCATAATTTCATTTATGATAGAAATATGTCTACTGAATTTGTCCTCTTCGTGTGAACTCTGGTAGACTATGTCCCTGAAGGAGCTGCTCTTCTGTACTTATGATACACCATTTGTGAACAGGACTGCATTCTTAATTTCTTTCTATTCCGTAAGGCCAATGCCATCAGTATTGACTATACACTTTCATAGTTGATATTAGGAATTTATAAATTTTTGCTTGTTTTCACTTTAAATATTATACATATATTAATATGCACAATAACGTATTAAGATGTTTATAACATATACAAGCTAAATCAAAAGCTATACCAAGATAAAATTCTCTCCATAGCAGTTTTTGTTTGAAATTCGTAGTATTCATTTATAATTACTGTTGTACTTGTGTGTTTATGTGCATATGTGTTCACATGCTATGTGTAGATACATGTATAAGCAATTCATGGGTGGCAGAGTTTACATTGGATGTCTTTGTCAGTTGTTGCCTTGTACCTCATATATTGAGGAAGTGCTTTTCTTTCCCTCAATGTGGAGTTTGCTGTTTGGGCTACTCTACACAGCCAGCTTACTCTGGGGGATCCATTGCCTCTTCTGGAATTACATCTAGGCGACCATGCCCATATGACTTTTATATTGGTTGTTGGGTTCTGAAGTTTGGTCCTCAGACCTGTGTGCCAAGTACTTCACCCACCTAATCACCTCCCCAGACTATTGTCATACTTTATTAAATGCTGTCTAATCTCATAGGCAACGACCGTAACCAGCTTTTCCTTCTGTCCTCTATGACATCCTTCACAGACATTTAGTCATTTACTTCCTATGGTTGTGTGGTCATTGTTTTTCTTTCTCCCCATTTTCCTTTCTTTGGGCTTTAAAATTTTTAAATTTTGATAACTGAGTTCTATCTTGTGAGATCCAGATTTAAACTGGACTGTGTTATTAGGCAGGGTCTTTAAGAGGTAATTCATATTAAATACAGTGTTTGGATCTCATCAGGAGAAGAGATTATAATACAGACTCCTTGCAGGGGAGATCAGTGAAGGCTGGATGAGGGCCAATGCTTCAAAGAACAATGCCATTAGGACCTGGGCTTCTAGCTTCCTTGATCATGGCTATGATTTACTATCTTCAAGTTGCCTGTATTTGGCACTATGTGACAGCAGCCCCAGCAACCTGAGACTCTGGTTCCCACAGTCATCCTCCAGTCATCACTATCATTGCGACTACAGGCTTGTGAGATCAGGCTCTGACTCCCCATCTTCCAGCTTGTAGGACCCTCTATTTGATGCATGAGGCAAACTCACCTAGTAGAGATAAACCCCTGCAAGTATGGGCCTCCATGATAGTTACACTCTCAACATTGCATGTATTCAACCTCAGAAGTAAGTCGGATGACCGTCTGGTGTTCCTGCTGGGTTAGCTCTGGGCTTTCCTACTCTTGTTCTGTAATCACCATAATTCAGACTCCTAACTTTATTGTTCCAGGAATGTATCTGAGTCTGGTGTCGATGCTTTCGATGTCTTTTTACACCCTTGTTTGCTTTTGCTTTTTAGTCTGCTCAATAAATTCTTGACCAAAAAAGAAGGAAACATGATGTGCTGAGTAAAAGGAAAGAAGGAAATCAAGGTTCCACGGGGGCCTTATTTGTAGGGAGTTGGTGGGGACTCACATTCATTGCAGCTACAGTTGCCAAGGGCTAGATTTCATGCCACTGACCTTCCTTTGATCTGTCTATCGTCATTGGACTTCCGTAGAAGCACCTTCTACAGAGTCCAAGCCCTGCAAACTCTTTCTGTGTCCTATTCTCCAATTACCAGGGAGCCCTGCAGAGAGTGGACATATGCAGAAAGCTCCCAGCTCTGCTTGTCTGTCTCCCTTGTTCTGCTAGTGGCGTTCAGTGTCCCTGCTGGGCTCCAGCTGGCTTCCACCTGTCTGCAACCCTCGTTCCCACCCTAGTATCTAGTATCCCCCACTTGGCTTGCCTGAGGCTCTCACATCCATTTGTCTGTCCACAGTTCTATAGTGGTAGGTTGCCCTGTGACCTCATCTCTTTGATAGTCTAGGGAGACTTGTTGGTTTTCCAGTATGTTCTGTTTTGTGTCTGTGTACACTGTGTGTATGTGTGTGGGGTAGGAGTACATGTGTAAAGGTTTCTAAGGTACTTACATTTCAGATGAGAAGCTAGAAACCCAGAAAGGTACATTTTAGATGGTATCTGAATGGTATTTAATTCCAATCTTCCTACTGCTGCCAGACTAGAAAGGTAGGTAAAGGCTGAAGATATATGTGGATGGCAATATAACTCATTGGTGCCCTGCTTGCCTGAAATGCACAAGACTCTGTATTCAGTCCCCAAAATACCAAACAAGCAAAACCATTGTAGACTTTGATGAAATGAGTGTGAAACTTAAGCAAGTCATGGTGCTGTACCCCTGTACTCCCAGGCCTTAAAAGGCTGAACCCCAGAAGTTTCTCTGAGTTCAGGATTAGCTTGGACTACATCTTGAATTTGAGGCTATAAGACTAGTTCAGGAGAAAGTTCTTGCCTGTCTAAAAATATTTTTTTAGATAATACTTAAAAAAAAAACAGTTAGAAATCAGCTCACAGTATAAGGGGTTGCTGATGTTACAAAGAATCAGCATGATGGGGAACTGAGGTGTATCCCCTCAGGTCCTACCACATGGAAGAGAGCACTCCAAGACTAATCTTGTACATAGTGATCCCAAGGCATCATGGATCACTGAGCCTTTACTGTAGTGGGTGAGATTGCCCGGAGAAGCCAAGGTCTGAGAGTTCTAATCTCAGTGCAGTAATGGAAGTGTCTGAGCATGCTGTAAACATACCCATGCCTCTAAGATACTACACTGAACAAGTCAACAATTAATTCAGAGTGTCTGGGGACTGAACACAAGGTGTCAGGATAGCTTAAAGCTCCCCAGAGAAGTTCAGTCTTCAGTGGGAATGACAGCTCCCATTCTGAAGCCTCCTAGGAACACACTGAGGTCTTGGTGAGGGTTCACCAAGCTTTGGCCTTAAATTCCTATAAAAGCTGCAGAATGTGTGTACGCTCATCCCCAGAGGCACACGTGTGCTCTTGAGTGGAAATACAAACAACACAAAATCTCACTCTACACTGCCACCTTATTGATGTTTCTTATTTTAGTTTCTGATTTTTTTTTGGGGGGGTGAATATGGGATGTTTGAATCTCTCAGCCACATGGCAGCCCATCAATCCTAGAACCACCCACTGTTGGAGGCTGGAATGATAAGCGATGACACAACCAACTGAGAGTGATGTGTTGGCAAGGAGCAGATTACTTTATTATCTAGAGTTTAAGATTTGTCCCAAGACAATGAATACAAGTTATTGCTGATATTAAAAATAAAATTGGGTGTATGATTTTTTAAATGAAAAAAAAAACAGCATTGTTTTATACATCCAACAATCTTTGTACTGGTGTTTGAAGAATGCAACGTGGGTAGTTCTTGGCTGGCCACAATTTGCATATGAAGCTTCACATGGTGGCTCATGCCTGGAATCTTAGCACCCAGGAGACTGAGACAGGAGGATTACCAGACATTCTGCACCATGCTAGAAGACCCTATCTCAAAACAGGGGAATAAAAAAATAATAACAATAACAAGACTGCCAGGGGCAGAACAGAGAGGTAGTAGATGAATCTATGTGTGGGCGGCAAGGTGAGCACACGGAATGAATGGCAGCCATTATGTACTGTGGGTGACACTTAGGGTATAAGGGTATGATTCAACTCCATGAAATCTATTGGCAACAGTGAAAATCTGCTGGGGATGGTTATGACAGATGCTGGGGAGAATGCATTATCTTTCAACCCTCTGTCAGTGTCTTAGAAGGTAGATAAATTGCCATTGACTATGTCTGTTTGGCAAATGAGGGTACTCCAGTTATGTGTGACATGGAGTCTAGAGCAAGCATGAGCTGGGGACTGAAATGCAGCCTGCCATTGCTATGTGTAGCTCAGTAGTGCATATCCATGTGACAGAGCCAGGAACTTGACTCCAGTCCTGTTATCCTTTTCATGTTGTATCCACTAATACTTCAATAGTATCTCTAGTTCTGATTTGTGGAAACAATTCATAGTGCAAAAAGGGCCTCTAGAAGCCTTCAAACTCATAGCAGCCCTAAAAAGGATTGTATGCCCAACTTATATACCAATGCTTCCTCTGTTGTATGTGAACTGCCCTAAGATATGCACCAGAGTTTTCTGTCAAAGCTAATCATTTATCCCTTCATAGCTAATGCTACTCTCCTGATGTTCAGTCCTGTCAGTAGTTAAGGAAAAAGCCGTGAATTGATCCATCCCAATAGCAGTCAACAGTACATTCCTAAAGACTCAACCAGAAAGGAGATTTCTGGTTAATGAACTTGGTAAGTGCTATGTTAACAAAGTTAGACTGGGCTATTGATTCTCTGATCTCTGGAAACTCCTAGCATACTAACATGCTTTGTAAAGCACATGAGAGTCACATCCTGTTAACGGTCCCTTAGAGGTTATCATAACAGAATCAAGGGCTATTTCAACCTGGATGATCCATAGACACACTGAAAGAAAAAAATTCTGTCCTCCCCACTACATCTGGAGATGTATTTCCTTTTCCCAGTTGCAACTGTAGAGGAGCTGGATGGACACAGTGGAGAATTAAAATGAAGCTTAGATAAGGCGGCTAAACTTTCCACCTGCTCTCAATAAATATTGATGGTGCAGACAGAAGGAAGAGGCAAGAAGGCTATTATCAAAAATGGAAGATAGTGGCATGAGATGCTCAAGACTGAGGGCTCTTCCTTCAGGATCCACTCCCTACCTCACTACCCAGTCTCCTAATTCACAGCTCCAAGAGTAGTTTGCCTTCAGAAGCAGTGTATTCCAGCAGCCTGACCAGAAGGCTAAGGTTCTAGTCACTCAAACTCCCTGTCTACATCTCAGCAGGATACAGATTATATGAATGCAGAACATGTGACTAAAAAAATCATTACTGATTACAAATTACCTACGAGTCAACTTATTGAAAACTGGTCTGTTATAATGCAGAATCTAGTACAACTCTCTCTCTCTCCCTCTCTCTCTCCTCATGTGTGTATCAAGCAATCCTCCTAGATGCCAGAAAATGATTCCCACGCGGGGGGGGCAATTATTTACATCCTGAAAATGTATGAAGTAATATGGTAATATGTCCATTTAAAGATGTACAAGATCAGCTTTATAATAAGTGACTACATGGGTGCCTCTTATGTATACACCAAGGTGCCAATGGAAAATGGCACAGTTCCCAACTAGTGGATTAAACTCAGAGCTTTGTTGGATGTGATGAGACACTGGACAATGATGTAGCAGGTGAAAATATTTTAAAAGCAGGCATAATTCCTTTGGATATTCTATCTGGAGTGCCCATAGTTACTGTGGGCTTGCAAATGGAAACTATCTTTGGGTTGGAAATTCAATGAAACTCAGGGTGGTGTCTGGGACCGTGCTTAGTTAAGCAGTGTCTGTCTCTCTTAACAGAGACAGTCCCTGTATTTTGTGTAAGATGTTAGAACCAGGATAAAGGAGTTGGTGCTTTTCAAAAATTGTTTATTGCATTATGATCATGAAAATTGCCTGACTACATCTTACAAAGCCAAATGACCAGAGATCCTATCTGCTCTTGCACATCTCACATCACTTTCCCTCTGGTAACCTTGTTAACTACACAGATCTGAAGCCCCTTTCTGCTTCTTCTGATGCTGCAAGGGACTGGTCTGCAAAGGCTCCATACTCACTTGAATGTCTTCTTTTGTATTGAAGCTCTTCACAATGAATGCAAGAGCATCTCATTTTTACTGTGCATAAAAGGATCCTCAAATCATGCAGTCAGTGTTGACTCTCTTCCATCTCCTCTCCTGAATCCTGCCCATGCTAAAACATGGAAATCCAAGCTTCTGTACATATGCCCAGATAGATAGAGTAAGAATCAACTGTTTCAGAATGCTGAGATATCTACTGAAGTGTGATGCCTACCCGGCATGTGTTCTCACATTTTATGCAAGATTTTAGGCATTATTCAAATATTTATCATATGTTTGGTGATAAAAGTGTATCTGGGCTTGAGTGTACAAAGCTAACATTGCTGTTCTTTCCATTGTGAATCTCATCTCCATCATCTTTTTATTTTTGTTTGCCTTATTTTAGCATAGAGAAATAAGGCATTCTCTCCCTGTCTCTTCCTCTTTTAGCTTCCTTCCTTAAAATTGGGTGTGCACCAACATATCCTTGAGTGAGGGTGGGCATTCACACATTTTACACACATACATGAGCATGCCCATAATCCGGTAAAATCATCTGTAGTCCATGGGTGTAACACCTCTGTCCTGGAGAATGTTATTCCTTCTCCCAGCAACTTTTCTCATCAGCAGAATTTTGTTTTGCCTGCACCCCAAGACAGCACAATTTAAAGGTAATGTGAAGGGTAGGAAAGAATATATTTTGACAAATACCTGAGCTTTAACACAGTAATCTGATATAGGAGCTTCAATCTGTCAGGTGCAATCCCAAGTAAAAGACTGAGAGAAGCAAAGGATTTGTTTCTTAAGGAAATTAAATTATCTACAGGCAACTCTTTCCAAAGTGTGACCAGAAAGTGTAAGAGCACGCAGTTCTTCAGATTCCAGAAGATTCCAAAATGACCCTGGGTGAGTTGAGGGGTGCTGGTGAGCTTAATGTATAATTCAGCTAGCGTCATGCTGACTTTAGGAAACAAAGTCCTCTGTCAAAGGCGCATGCTCAAAGCCCAGGAGCAGCTGCACTGCCTGTCATGAGGCTTCTTGAGGTGATTCACTCCTTCCCTGCACCAGGCAGGGATCTCCTGGGTCCAATGGGATGCTCCCTTTAGAGTGATAAGGGGATTCTTTAGTGTAATTAAGACAGTAACTAGTGCAACCTTTTAAGGAGACTTCCCGTACAAATCTCTCCTGACGTGATGACTTCAGAGGACTGAGGGTACCATGCATTCTCTCTGTGGGCTAAATGTCAACACATAGGACATTAAAGTTCTGAATTCATTGGCAAACAAAAAAAGGAGAGAAACAATCTACAACACTTACAATTGAGAAACTGGGATTTGATTCTAGAGGAGAGCTCTGAGGGAGCTCAGATCTACAGGCTCTGCATCAACTTGACTGATCTTAGACACTTCTGCTGTAACTAAACAGTGAGTTCCTACTTACTTCCTACAAAGCCTCAGAATTTAAGGAATTCAGAACTTACAGTTCTTATCAAGTATCTTTCCACATTTCTTTCTGCCCCATACTACTTATGCGGAAGCCAATGGTTGCTTAACCTCTGAGAAACCTGTACTAATCAATATTACATTAGCGTCTTAATGCCATTAATTCAGCAGCCATATGTCCAGATATTTTCTCCAGAAAGCCAGAAATCAGTAAATAAAAATGATATAATTAGACACAAATACAGATTGCTTACATTTTACACACCCAGTATTACCCCCTTTCCTTCAAGGCGACATTTCTACCCATCCTACAAGAAATGTGAGCCTACACCCTGCACATTGCATAGCAATGGGGCTCTCCCTGTGACCTCACACATGTTGCCATGGCAGCAAATTCATCTAGAAATAGCACCGCACTTTGATTTACAGTTGGCCAAAGACACAATCATGAATTATACACATTAAAAGGCCAATTTTAAAAGAAAGTCTTAGGTTAGAAAGTTTGCAATGCGATAATATGGGCAGCATGGTATTTATATTTTGAATGGCCATGAGTTTCTTCTTCTGAACAAGAAGTAGCTCTTCCATTTGTCCAATGTCCAGCAATTAGAATCTTCACAAGGTGAGCAGGTATTCCAACCAGAGTGATGGAGCAGGGTTTGAACAGTTCCTATCTACCTAACAGAATACCTCACATGACTTAGATGGGCTGTTGCAACACTATGCCACTGCAGATTTGCAGATTAGGTGGCCCAGAAAGGCCACCTTGTCATGGTTTTGTAGGCTTGGAAATCCAAGATCATGCTGTCAGCAGATTTTGTTGATAATCAAGGACCCCCTCCTGGTTCATATCCTGGCCTCATATAATAGAGAGGGAAGAAGTTGCTATTTGGTGTGTTTCTTAGGAGGGAATTAATTTTCTTTAATCAGGGCCTTACACTTAGGCCTCAATATTTTTCACATTCTTATAAGCCTTATATGAAAAGAGACTGTGATTGTTAGTTTTAACTATTACTTGATACAACCTTGAATCACCTGGGAAGTGTTGCCTAAATGTTAGTGCATAGCTCAGCATGTATGTAAGGAACTGTCTTATTCTAATTGAAATAAAAATGACCCAATGTTGTAGGTACCAACACAAGTCATGTGTAATATATGTGAAGTGTTCCTTCAGAAGGATGACATATTCTATAACATGATATATATACAAATGCCAGTAGTCTTGGTAGAAAGGCAGACAGTGGTCTTAGGAGATAGAGAGATCTTTCATAAGCACACAAACACCCCCCAACTGTGTCTTTAGTCACAACCACCATCCTATGTATACATCCTCCATGGTCACTGTTGCAAGGAACCCACCCCTCACCCATTTTGCAGCTCTTGAGGGCACCTTAGTTTCAGGTTACTGTCTTCTTTTATGGTAAACACCGTTCACACTAAAATATAAAGCTCAACTTTGGGGTAGCAGCACTCCTCTGCAGGTATCTGTCACCACATGCAGCCACTCAGTCTTGGACTTACAACTTCTCAAACCGTAAACTGAAGTCGTCTCCTGTCCCTTATAAATTAAATAGTCTCAAGGGGTCAGTTTTGGCAACAGACCACTTTCTCTGTAAGAGAAAGCAGGGGCAAGGCATGTAATCAAGGACAGTCTGCAAGGCATGTGAGTCCATACCCCACTCAAACATCTTGCCAGGCATGAAAACACATGTAAGGACACTTACCAATATAATAAAATCCTCAAGCTGAAGAGATTTGTGAGTATGGCTAGAGACTGCTGCAGATGCCTGGTCCTGACTGGCTTTGGACTTGACCTGACTGGGGTAGTGAGAGAATGAAGAAAACAGACAGCCTGGTGCATACTACAGAAAAGCTGGGATCGAGTGGGCTGTGCTTGCTCGGCTGGAGCAGCACCTATTACACAATATTCCAAAACGTCAGAGAGGATTGTGTACAGCACAGGGGCCCGGGGTGAGCTAGTCTGGGTTGGTGGTCTCTATCAGGGAGCAGTTTCAGGCTGTAAACACTAGGGAGGAGGATCTGCAGTGGCTGGCTTTGTACATACTGGTCACTCATTCCCAAACACTGGTACTTGCAGACCTTCAACATTCTTGACCTGGCAAGAGAAAGGTTTTCCCATCATTTAATTTGAGCCCCAGCCATATGAGGAAAACTACTGTTCCCAATGGGCTTGAGGCACTGGGGTCCCTGACATGGCCATATCCATATCAAACAACACACAATAACTTTGGACTTAATTCATACTTTACACAGTCCTTCAAAGATTTCTCAGCTCTCCAAGCAGAAGACAGCACTCTGAACACAGATGTGTGTTGTGCGTAGTAAAAAATAGTTTCCTTGCATCAGCTGTGGTCTTCCAACTCCTTCCACATACAAATGAACACCTCCTAGCAGTAAGAGTCACCCATCCTGGAAAGCCTACCAGCTAGCAGAGGATAGAATGACCTGTGTCCCAGGAGCAAAGCATTTCTTCTTCCTTTGAAAAACTAAGGATGGCAAACTCTACCGTCTCGTGATTGCACTTTTCTAGCAGGACATTCCACGTAGAGAATTACTCCCTCATAAAAGTGATGGAAATTCAGTCACTTTGACATTGAGAGCTAGATGTCATCAAGCTCCAGAATTGTGATAAAGGACATTCTTGTCCTGGCAGGCAAAGGGGATCAAATCAACAAGCTGTATGAGTTCAGGTGAATAGCAGTAGTTCTCTTTGATGCTGTCTCAGGCCTTCCCTTTGAAACAGGGCTGGCTGCTATTCACAAACTTCTTGGTGTTTCACTTTTCCAAGCAAACAGGAAGCTTTTCCCAAGACAATGAAACAATCATGCTCCCTGCCTTTCTTTCCAGATGAAGCATCTGTCAGGATGGTTTAACATTCCGGGGACTGTGTGGACTATCTCTTTGAAGAGGGAGTCAAAGGTACACATAAAAACCTTCCTGCAATTTGACCACCCACTCCATCACCAGGAACTGCTTAGAAACAGACTCAAATTCCTTATCCTGTTGTATTGAAATGTTTCACTCTGTCTGGAAGGTTGTGTTAAATGATTAGAATTCTCAGCGTCTTGTAGGAATGTGAATTATTGTGCTGTTTACTGGGGTTTTCCTTCAATTTTTTAGGCACTGTAACGAATCCATCGTGACTATTTGAAATCTGCTAATTTCAAGTCTGCCTTTGACAAGCAGTAATTCATGGATCTACGTAGGACAAGGGCTGCAGCCATAGACAGGAGGGACCTACACATTGTTACAGTGTGTGGCATTGAGCTGGGCATCTATCCTTCCAGCCTCACTTCCTTGGCATATAAATTGTTATTCTGTAACTCTAGTGTGTTAGTTTTCTGTTTCTACAACTGAACACCAGAAGCTAGTTGATTCGTAAAGAAATGAGGTTTCTTTAGATGACAGTTATGGAACCTGGGATGTTGCCAATGGCACCTGTGTCTGTCATGTGCTTTGTGTTTGTGAGATGGCCCAGTGGCTCACGGGAAATAAACTGAAAACGGGGGTCACCTAGTTTATAGCAAGCTTCACTGGTAGTAACTAGTCCAATACAGTGATACTTAGCTCAGACTCTCAAGGAAGACATTAATCTGTTCATAACAGCGGGTGTGCCCCAGGAGGTAATGATCTTATCAGGCTCTTCTGTGGCATTGAGAAATTCAGCCTGAGCATTAATTTTGACAGACAACAAAGCACATCAAAGTCATGACACAAGGCTCTCTGGAGGGATAGATGAGGTCAAAGGTCCACATGCAAAATTCAGGTGTAGGAAAGGATGCTGGGGGAGGAACGGGGCCAGTGACAAGAACTCACATGGGCATGTAAACAGGGTAGAGACTTGAAGGCAAACCTGCTTGCTGTTCAACACAGCATTACCTCAGACCGAGGAATTCATGTCAGAGGCCCCCACCCCTCTTCAGAAAAAATACAGCAGGAACCATGAAATGAATGGTGTTTAGTGGCTCACAGGCTGGCTTCTATGTAGCTAGCCTTCTTCCATAGTTCAGAATCACCTGATCAGGGAGTGGTGCCACCCACAGGAGACTATGCACACTTAATTAGCAGTCAAGGCAATCTACCACAGCCACACCCATAAAGCACATCTGATACAGGCGATTCCTTGATTCTCTCTCCTTGCCTGTAAGGGGAGGGGTTTGTGCTCACTAGTGTCTTTGAATTTTTCTCACTGAATTTTTGTTCATGTAATGCATTAACAAATGTGTGTAGCATTTTGCCAACAGTAAACCGCTGTCAACCTGATACCATGTGAGCTGCTACAGTGTGGTCACCACTTTACATCCATGTCTATGATGAGGAATGCATGACAATAACCTCCAAATCTCTTTTCAGATAAAATTTGACCACATAAATAATAATAGCTATTATTATTAGGGAAACCATTTTCATTTTAAATCAACATTTCCCTTAATGTCCTGTTTGGCTTTAAATGTCTACTTCACAAAGCCCAGACTTGTCTGGGCAAAATATGAACTGGGATATTTTACAGATCAGCTTGTCTTGTGGGAATGTCTATGGGAGTTGCCTTGATTGATAGTTGATATAGGGGTCTTATCCTACTAAGGGTGGCTCCATTCCCTAGGCAAGTGCTGCTGAACTGTGTAAGAAAGCTAGCTAAACATAAACCAGTCTATGTACCTTCAAACAGCATCCTCCTTCTGCACAGTTTTGGCTGTGAAGTGATAATTCAGTGTGGAATAGCATACAGGCCTGCCTTGGAGTTCCTGCCTTGAGTTCCTGCTTTGAGCTCAAGGACAGCCTGTGACTTAAAATTGCAAGCCAAATAATCTTTTTCTCTCCTAACTTTGGTCTTTATGTTTTATCACAATGACCAAAATGAAGCAAGCGCCCCTAGGCTGGTGACAAAGCTCAGCAGGTCAGTGTGCTGATCACCAAGCTTGAGAACCAGAATTTGGTAGAATGGGGAAAATGACTCCTGCAAGCTATCCTCTGACCTCCATACCCATGAAGTGGCATGGACACACCCTTCCTCCAACACACACACACACACACACACACACACACACACACACACACACAATAAATAAATAAATAAATAAATGTAATAAAATGTTTTAAAATAATTGTTCTCATATGGTACCTACTTGTACTCTCTATCAGCCATCATGTGGGTGGGGCAAGCAGTCCTGCCAGAACTATGAGGAAGTTAATGGAATTAATATAGAGTGACGTGAAATGGCGTTCCAGGATGCACACTGTCCTCCAGCCCCTTAGTTCCAGGCTTGGTTGTTCAAACTTCACTCCCCTCCACTCTACTTCTCCTATCATGCCCACTATCTGACAGCTTGCTGAAGTCAACAAGCTTGAGCCAATAAGCCAGCAGATTGACTGAACAGGAAAGGGGCTGAGCTTAAGGCTCTGAGTTCAACCATTGGGGGCCTGCAAGGGGAGAGGGGAGAACTAACTCCTGAAAGATGTTCTCTGGCCAGCACATGCACACCCAGGCACACATGCACTCACAATAACTGTAATACCTCGCTTACAAAGTGGGTGTGCTTCCTGCATCTGCTCTTTCTACCACTAGCCCTGGAGAAAGATATATTGTGAGTTATGAAGCTGTAAGCTAACCTATCTTCTTCTCCTCACTTTAATATCCAAAAAGCTCAGATGTGCATTCTGCTAGTATCTCTGAAAGTCTGTTACAAGGCACTTGAGGTAACACAAGACAAAAAGCCAAATGGATTGGAGAGGTGTACTAGGATCTCCACTGCTCAGATTCTATATGGTCTGTGAGAGTTCGTCAGCTCCATTACAGCATGCAGATTTTTTGCCTTTCTGTTTTAAAGTAATTAATTGACATCATAATTGTGCTCATTTCTGGGGCACAGTATTACAATCACAGTATGTAATGATCAAATCAAGGTAACTATCATTTGCATCTCCTCAAATATTATTAATTACCTGTATTGCTAAGCTTCAAATGCTCCTGTGGTTGTTTTGAACTGCCTGATTAATAATAGACAATAGTCACTTGCCTCTCTGTAAACATTAGCGTCATCTCCCCTGCTAACTGCACTGTGCGGCTCCATTCCCTCCCCACCTCATCCAAGACAACGAAGCCCCTGGGTAGTCTCAGATGATTTCTAATCAACTCTCACCTTGCATATGACCAGTGTGTTTAGTGTCCCATGGACGAGAGGAAATATGTGGCATTTGTGCCTCTGCCTGTCTTATTTCAGCACAGACACGGTGCCATCTTTTCCCATCCTGAGGCCATACAAGACAAGGTGTTTGGACAGCATTTCATTTTGCATTTAAACCACCATGTCTTCTTTGCTCGGTCTTCTGAGAATGGACACATTGGTTGATTCCTAATTCGTGTTTTTGTGAATGCTCCAGCAATAAACACAGACATGTATTTCTCTGATGCAGTGTTCTCATCTCTTTTGAATCTATACTCAGAAGTGGGTCAGATGGGTCATGTGGTAGATTTATTTGTAACTTTGGAGGATTCTCCATATTGTTCTCCACAATGCTGTGTTTATTTACCCTCCCAGCAATAGTGTGACTATTTCTGCATCTCTGATGCATTTGTTCCTTTCCAGGTGTTTGGTTCTATGTAATTTTTAGTTTACTATTTTTTTTTTTATTTAGGGATGGGGTAGACCTGCCAGGCATGGAAAATGAGAATAGATCAGAAGACAATTTGTAGGAATCAGTTCTCTTCCCTCCATGAGAGTTTCTAGAATCAAACTCATGCCATCAGGCTTGGCATCAAGTGGCCTTATCCACTGAGCCATCCCAGTGGTCCACTTCTGGATTTTCTGATTGGAACCACTTTAGTGAAGTTTGGTTGATACCTTACTGTGGTTTTTGCCTGCATCCCCCTCATTGCACCCCCCCCCCCCAGTTTTCTCTGACACTGAACTTTATTCCCTCATGCACTTGCTGGCCATCACTGCAAGCCACGATTTTAATACAGATCTCTCATGACCCCCATGATATGGGTTGGAGGCTGTCATTCTGGGGTAGAACACTTGTATTGCATGTGAAAGACACTAGGATTGATCCTTGTGTGCCACTGCAAAAACAAATAATAAGTGTAAATGTTAAAAGGCATGTAGAGAGGGAAGACTGGAATTGTGGAACAGATGGAATTTCTTCTTTTCTGATTGCTCATCACAGCCTATATTTAAACTTAGCCCCACCCCCACCCCTAACATAGTACAACTTGAATGGGCCTCCCCACCGTCAGAGTTTACCAGCCCATATTCTATCCTGGAAACATTCTCAAAGACACCTTATCATCTGATAGAAATCTCTAGGCAGATATCCCTCCAAATATGTCCACAGGCTTACTACTCTTTGCCTTGAATGCCTTTTCATGCTTTAACCCTGCATTAGATCTCATCTTTCCTGTAGGCTCATTCCAAGTCTTGAGATATCAGAGGCACTTCAGTAGAATCCCTGGAGGCAGTGGGTGGGAGGAACAAGGCCTAGACTTAGGATTCTGGTTCGCCATTCTTTAGGGTAAATTATTGGCAAGATCTAACATCCTCTGGTTGACCTTTCAGAATCTCAGTTTCTGCACATGCTCACATCTGACTGTGTCATCACAGATAAGTTAGTGGTGTGGGTTCACCTTTTGGCTTTCTTCTGTCAAGGCAAGAGCCTTGGTGCCACAGGACTCATTGCAGAATCCCACATGCTTCAGGGAGTCGGTGTCTGTTGCTCATGCTGCTGCTGGTGGCAGCAGTCACCTATGATTTTGGCGCTGCCTAAAGCGCTGCTCCACATGTGAAAGGAATATTCCAAAAAAAAAGACAATTTTGTAGTACTTCAAAAGATGATGACCTGCCTTTTAAAGAGGATCTCCTTCCAATAGGAACGATTTTGCATAGACAATTTCAGCAAACATCTTAAAGCCTCTTATTTCAATCAATAGGAAAAGAGTGGCAATCCTTCAGGGGGGCAAAACCAAAACACATTTAAATTCAGAGGTGAGGCAGGGAAGAAGGAAAGAGAGAAAGCTAGGTCTCTATTTGTGCTTCCATCCCAATCCAAACCCAGCATTTTCCATACATCACCTTAGTTAATTCTGTCAATGATCAACGAGTTAAGAAAGTAGCTACTCTTCTTAGGGATTAGGCAGTTCACATGTGCATAAAGTATATAAATCAACCTGTTGGGAAATGGGAAAACTGATGTATTAATTGGGATTGGTAAGGACCCACATGGGTCTGTATAAGGAATTCCTCTCTATATGGGATATTGACACAAGCAGGTAGGTATGGACAGGTAGAAAAAGTAGTTTCATGTCAGTGCAACTGTGGAAGACCTCTGGTCCATGGTCTTGGATGCCCCCCTGGTCTTTGTCCCTCACTCTACTCTATTCAGTGCACCGGTCATGAAGGAGTTTTCTTTGTCTATCAGAAGTCAAGGTGGACTAGAAGATCTATCCATACATGCATCAGGGGTATGGTCAGTAAAAAGTCTACGAGGAAGTTCCAACATGCTGATGGTCACAGAGGTTTGGAGACTTGAAATACGTTATCTCAAGTGATCAACTGATTTCTATAGCTTTAAGAGTAGTCAAGAGAGACATGATTTCTCTGAGAGTTTAGTCACTGGCAACTTTCTCATGCTCCCCTGGATGATCTCTTACCCATTGTAAGTATGGATAAAACTAATTAATTCAGATATATAGATGTAAATTCACTAAAGTTACACACACAATAGATAGCTGCCAATGGGTGACATTTCATGGTCAGGTCAGGAACATGGAATCAGGATTTGAGAAGTAGCCTGAGCATTAGTCCATTGGCCTATACATATGGATATATGGAGGATATAAAGCATGAAATTGTAAAGATATGAGATACAATGGGTGTTTCCAGGGTCCTGAGGGGTGCTGGTGTGGGAAGAGGGGTGAAATGACCAAGATACATGGCGTACATATGTGAAATGTGTGATGAATAAATAAAAAATAAACTAAAAAAGAGAAATGGGGAATGAGAGAGAACTCAGTGGTGGGGAAGGAGAATGGAACCATTTTCTAAGGTACCCTCTCTTAGGTCGTCGGTTTGCTCACCCACATCCTGCTCTCCAAGCACACCGTGCTGGAGTGCATCTACCCATCACTGGGCACAGTATCTTTGAGAAAGAGATGTCAAAGAAGAAGACTCAGAACACTGCATTTTTGCTCTCCACTCATACTTACCCTGTAGAGCCAAGAGTGGTGCTGCCCACAGGATATCTGGTGTGTCACATCCTCTCAGTGTCACTGGGAAAAGCCATCAGAAGCAGAACCCCATTTTCGAGGGAAAGTATGGCTACTCTGTGTGTGTGTGTGCATTTTAAAACCGAGAGAAAATACTTTAGTTAGACATTTTTAAAAATTAAGAAACTACTAGGTAGGAACAATCATCTCTCAGAAGGGGAAATTTCTATAACACCATCAGTGATGTCTTCATCTCCTCCTGATAGCTGGATTCAATGTATGGGAGGGCTGGAGAGTCATTCTTAATTTTTGTCGTCTTCACATAGCTCACCGACTTTTTTTAATGAAGTAAATGAAAGAACTTGGAACCATTTATTCAAATTCATGGAATAGGCTGGTGTAGTCAACAGTATTCCTATGAAGAGAGAGAGAGAGAGAGAGAGAGAGAGAGAGAGAGAGAGAGAGAGAGAGAGAGAGAGAGAGAATGCATATCTGTGTTTATTTTGACTGTTTCTCTTAGTAAAAGTAATTGTTCATACTTTTTGTCATGAAATGTTCTTCCTATGGAGAACTCACCAAGGTTATGCAATAGATGATTGCTAACAGATGGCTTTTCAGGGTCAAGTGAGGAACAGCAAAATGGTGAAACTTGGGATGTGAAGGGAACCAGAATTTAAGAAGAAGCCTACCTATCCATTAGCCCAAATCCTATATGACAGTTCCATGTAGGACAACACAACAGAGTCACAGAAGGGAGAATGACTTTTCTCACAGCTAGAGGATTTCATTGAGCATAGCCCTCCTGACATTCAAGTCTGCTGGAGTAGTGTAGACAGTGGAAGTCTCTGCAAAGTTACTAGTCACTAGCCACCTGTGAGCCCTAATGCTGAGCCAGCATGTATACGTGCTCCCCAGGCAGTGTTTGCTCTGCTAGGGCATCTAGGTCCCCCTTGCTATCCCTCTGTCCTGCAGTAGCAGCTTGGGCTGGTGGATGTGAATGGTGATTCTGTGCTGGGCATTCTTATTGCAAAAGGAAAGCAGTACTAACAAGCAGGCAGAGTGGCCAGTCACCGAGCTGCAGAGGAGCTTTTCAAGCTGGCTCCTTAGGAACATCTGAGTATAAGGCTGCTTTGCAAACTGAACTTAAAAGTGAGAGTAAAGGAATCTTCAGCTTCCCACCTGGGTGTCAGCTGGATTCACCCTTTGGCAACCTGGGAGACAGCAACTGATTTTTTTTCTACACCATTCCCATTTCAAATCTTAAAACATGAGTGGGAACAGCAGATTGGATGCCTTTCCCATTTGGGCTGCTTCTCCTTCTTCCCTTCAAAGGTGGGATAAAGAAGAAAGGGAGAGGCTATCCTTGAGGTTGATTATATGTCTGGCACTGTCTCAATACTGTTTGGTTTCTCCCACACGTCCACTAGGAAGATCTCAGTACATACATTGCAGATGGGGAAACACAGTTAGATTATAGTTGTTTGCATCTTTTCCTGTAGAGAAGATGGTAGATGCATCACTCAAAGCAGATTCTTTTGACACCAGGATCAATCTCTGATACCAGTGTTTCTCAAAGTATGACCTCTGGTGTACCCATGTTTCTTCGGACTTGTTAGAAATACCAAATCTTAGACCTTATCTCAGATACACTGCCTCAGACATTTTGGGGTTGGAGCCAACCACCTGGACTTCAATAATACAGATGACCAAGTTAAGTGATTGTCAATCATGGAGACACCCAGAGTTCATGAAGAGCTCCTGATGATGAAAGAGGAGAATTCACCATTCTCTCATTCTATCCAGTGGATCATTTGTAGTGAGTATCTACCAAACTCTATATGTTACTTTAGTTTCCCTTATCATATAGGCATGCACACAAGCTTGCTTTATCAGAAAGACATGGGAAAAGCTTGACAGATAGCTATGAATGAGTCATTGAAAGCAGCTGTATACATCAGCATGTCATTGCACTCGATCATATGTCCCCACCTTCTTTCAATAGTGGCCTTATGGAATGGTGTATTATGGAGACTTCCCTAGGGGCATATGCGATCTGATATTCCTGAGCAGAGCATTCTATACCTCTCTGACATTATGCCCCTGCCTTAGGATGGTGGCAGAAGCACAGAGGCCAGAGCAGGGAAGAGCCTTGTCATCCATATACATAAGCTCTGCTGTGGCAGAGGGGGCAGATTTAGATGTGTGCAAACACCCAGATCTAGTCCACCTCCTGGCCTTAGTAAGAGGTGGCTTCCTAAAGGTTGCCAGATTTCTTAAAGAAAGAACTCCCCTCCAGCTCTTTCATGACCATCAATCTTTCAAATACAGAATTTAACAAGCCAAACAAACTCATATTTAGCCATTATAGCAACACGCCCTGTTCTCTAAGATTTTCATACACGCATAGCTCTTCAGCTAATTAGTATTCTCATTTGTACATAGTAAAAAAAATATATCTATATTTATCTCAAGCATCATGTTTCTGTCCTCTCCTTAGGTGATTCCATCTCACAGGGACTCTTTGCCTCTTGAATGTTTATGTTGTCATCCTACCCAACACATCTTCATGTGGATGATGCCAGGCCTCAGAGACATCTCCATCCTTCCAGCATGGCAAGGGCCTTTTTTGCTATTTCTTGCTGTACTCCTCCTCGGTGTTGGTCCTGATGCCAACAACGTTCCTAGTGCAGCTTAGCCGGGCTCTGGAGGCTGAAGAGAGTGCTATACTGAGATTGGGAAATGCATCCACACCCATGCAATGGCATAGCCTTTCTTTCCAGTAACTGTAGAGAAGCCCACAGCACTTCTAGGGGTGAAATCTCAATGCCCCCCACTGAGATTGCCTCATAACAATGCCTAAGTTAGAGCCATTTGAGTCTGAGGGAAATCACATTTTCACAACAAATTAGAGACCAGAGTAGGGGGAGCATCTAGACTGCTAACACCAATCTTCATCTATGGCCTGGTAATATGAAGAGAGCAGGTGTACGCTGCAGGGACCTTCCAAGAAGGTAGGTGACCAGAATGGAAAATGAAAAAGAAATGGGATTATGGCTTTCCAAGCAGACTCTAGCAAGAAAATCCAAGCACTAGATGGCAGCAGAGCCCCATGATTTCCTTCTGAGCTGCTTAGCGCCTGAGATCCTGGGTGGGGGAGATTCCCAATATTATCACAGACTCATCCACATTCCCAAATCAGCCGTTTTTCCTGAACAGCCTTTTGCCGTGTTCTCAGACTTATGATCAAGTTGCAATTTGGCAAGGTAACTTCCAGGTACAGGATCTTTCTTGCTTTCTGATTTGACACAAAGTGAGTCCCATTTGTTGGGACTATTGTTGCTCTATGATTTTACTCAAATAGATTCTTCACACCAAAGGTAGCGAAAATGTTTTTAACTATTGTTTTGAGATAAGGTCTCCTTGTGAAGTTCTTTCTAGCCTGCATCTCTGTCTCTAGACCAGGCTGGCCTAGAACTTGAAGTGAGGCTCCTGTCTCTGTCTCCTGCCATTACAGATCTGCGGCCACCATGGATCTGAAAGGAAAAGGGTGTTTAAGCATGTTGCCATGAGGAGGTCATTTTATCTTGACTTGGAAAGATGTCAGAATTCTGTGCAAAGGTGTTTGATTTCTCAGGTGACACTCAACATTCCTGACTGGGACCTTAATAACTTGGAGCCATCTGTGAGTCCCAGCACAAGGTAGTGAGATTTGGAAATGGTTTTTAATGGCAGAAATCCTTCTTGGTGACATGAGTCATTAGGAGTGGCAGTGGGAAGACAGGACACCGTTTCTCATGGGGACTTCAGCTCTGATGCTCCTGAAGATCAATGTGTCCTGAGGAGGAGAAGGAGGTGAACTATTGGATCTTCTAATGGGTCTTGAAAGGCATTTTTGTTCACTTGCTGGGGTGTAGATAACATCTGGGAAATGACTTAAAAGTCACACAGGAGGTGTGGCCCTTTCCACTCCGTCTCCTCCACAAACTGAGGAAACACAGGGAGCCATCCAGAACCCATGTTTTAGAGAGCCATTCTGGAATTTGCTCCCCTACGAATAAGGGAAGTACAATGAGAAGATGGTCAACAGCAACTCCATCTCAGTTCCAACGCAGCTCCTCTGGGAAAACACAGCCCCATGATTCTTCCTGGGGAGCTCACGTCTCCAGGAGAAGGAACTCAGGCTGGGCAGGGGCTCCTCCAGTTGCTTTTGGAAGGCTGAAGGACAGCCAGTAATTCCACATCTTCGGAGTCATTGTCATGTCCTCATGTGCTCTATGGGCTACGGGGGCAAGAAGGCACTAGCACATTACAGTTGAGTGTGACACGCCAGGAATCAGTCCTTGGCAGTGGGCACAAGGCTGGTGTCCTGAAGTCAGCCTGCCTCCAAACACCATGCTCGTTCCTTGGTGTGGACAATGCAGGGTCATCATAGGACGGGTGTCCCTAGGGTGGAGGCATAAGATGTCCATGTCCCCTCCCCTCCAATCTTCTAGAATTCCCTACTCCTTTCTGATTAAGAATGGCACATCCTTTAAATGTACTGTGAAATCTAGCCTTCACCTATGGTTTGGACTTTTCAATTAACCTGCAGCCTTTCCCTAAGACAGTTACTCTCTGCGTGTGCCCAGTGGCTGCAGTAGACCTACTTCTCAGCAGCTGCTCCTGGCTCTGCCTGTTGCCTCTTTGCAGGCTCAGGGGGGACCTTCCTGAGTTTTAGAGTAGATGTTTGGGTTCACTAGAGATGTGCCAACTCTGCTCTCACAACCAGAACAGGGTAGCAGCCTAGCCGTTCACCCTCAATTTGAATTACACATAGAGCTGGGTTGGTATATGGGTAACCCTAACAGGACTCAAAGTGTTCTGAGAGGGAAATTGTCAGTGGCTTCTCACAGTTGTAGACAGTCACCTTGTTAAAGGTAATTTACAATTTCTTGTAAAAGCACCCTTTTCTCTACCTGTTCCAGTCACAGCTGGGCTCATCTTTCCCCACCTGCATTTCTTTCCTAACTTAGGCAGGGGGCTTCTTCTGGTCAGCAGAGAAAGACAGTTTAGAGGATGGAGGCGGGCCCCCGCCTGCCCCCACAGAGCCCCCAGGCTCGCTTGCGTGGCCGATTGTGTGGTTTCTCCCCGGTGCGCGGCGTGGGCTTCTCCCACTTGAGCGCCCAACAAGTCTCCGTGCTCCAGCCTGCGCGCAGCCGCGACTGAGGCCAAACGCAGAGCGGCGGGAGCACGACGCGCTGGGCCCCAGAGCCCGAGGCTGGGCTGAGTCCGGGGACTGCGCGGTGCCAGCCTCCTTCCCCTCTCGGTGGGTAGGATGGTTGAGTCCAGCCGCCACGGCAGCGGCTTCTTGCGCCGCTAGCAGCCTGTCTTCGGCGCTTGCTCCCCGCCTTCCTCCCGCTCCAGCCCGGCTCTCCCCCCCCACCCCCCGCGCGCCCCTCCCGCACCTCCCACTCGCTGGCTCTCTCTCCAGCTGCCTCCGCTCCAGGTTGCTCCCGGCTGCGCGCGCTCCTCTCCCCGCCTCGCCCCCTCCTGCAGCCTCGCCGCCTTGGTGCCTTCCTGCCCGGCTCGGCCGGCGCTCGTCCCCGGCCCCGGCAGCCCCGGGGCTGCGCTCGGTCGGAGCATCTTCAGCCCCGCAGTGGCTCGGACCCGATGCTACCGGAGCGGAGCGAGCCGGGCGCGCAGAGCTGCGGGAGGCGTCGGATGCGCCGCCGGGCTGGGGACCCGGAGCTCTCGCCAGCACGCCTTGCCCTCTGGTGATTACCGGGCTGTGTTTAGAGCCCGGTCGTTCCTTGGAGGAGACCGGCGCATCCCAGAGGAGCCATCCGTGTCGTGTGCGTGTGGAATATCTGCAGACATGACTGCGTGGAGGAAATTCAAGTCGCTGCTCCTGCCTCTGGTGCTAGCGGTTCTGTGCGCGGGGCTCCTCACTGCAGCTAAGGGTAAGACAGGCTGGCTTGGTACCGGGGAGACGGATGAACCCTCAGAGGCCCGGTTTGCGAACGCGAGTGTCTGAATTGGGTACCATAGGGGACCGAGTGACAGGCACGGGCCGGGTGGCTTTCCACCAGCGACGCTGGGGAACGCAGCGCCCGATACCAAGCTTCCATCGCGTTCTTCCCACCCCTCATCTGCCCCCGCCCCACCCCCGCCCTTCCTTCCCCCTCACTTGGGCTCAAACGACATTTCTCTTCTGTGCAGTGTGCTGTGGGTTGTCAAGGAGAAGAGAGCCCGACAGGAGTTGGGCAGAGAACTGCACCTTGGCTCCTGGCGCTTGGTGGGCTTGGCGGGTCGGAGGCTGGGGTAGTTCCTACGACTTCTCCCCGGACCCGGCGCACCTGGGAAACCAACTGGGCACCGTCGGCCTGGCAAAGTTCAAGCTCTCTGGGCTCCGGGGGCCATCAGGGGAAGCTCCTAGCTGACTGATGTTCCCACAGCCTTCCACCTCCTCACACCTTATTCCTCAGCTTCCCCTCCAAGGTACTCTGACTAGCTGCCTCTGTGAGGTCGCCCCCTCTTTCCTTCCCCGGACTTTGCTTCTTGCAAGTTGTAATATCTGGCGAGGTGGATGAATCCAGCAGGGAGTTCTGGCCGGGCTTCCGAATCAGATCAGGTCTCTCCGGATGCAGGGGCAGCCCCTGTCTTAAGTCTGGTCAACCTAAGGGAAAGGGTCTTTCTGAGTGGTTCCTGGGGCTTTGGGCTCAGTAAACTTGACTTTCCCCTTGAAACGAGTTAGGGGATGTTTTCGCCTAAGTCTCAACAAGCTGCAACCTCCGGACTGGCAACAGCTTGTGCGCTCTTCTATGGGATGGGAAGGAGAGAGAGAGGAGGGGAGGGAGGGAAGAAGAGAAGGAGGGAGGGAGAGAGGGAGGAAGAGGGAGAGAGAGAGGGAGGGAGGGAGAGAGAGAGAGAGAGAGAGAGAGAGAGAGAGAGAGAGAGAGAGAGAGAGAGAGAGAGAGATTGATTTTCACATTGGCAAGTACCTGCCCCCATTTCCTCACTCTCCCCTCCTCTGATGCCTCTGAAGCTTCCCCGAGTGTCAGCTTCCTCCCTCACACTCCTGGGCAAATCTATATCTGTATCTTTATAGATAGATTTTTTTTTCTTTTTCTTTTTAAAGGATGGAACTCAGTCTTGTGATTGTTTTTTTTCTTTTTGGCTCATTTGTTCTCTCCTTCCTCACAAGAATGTCCCCTTTCCTCTCTAGACAACCCCATCTTCCATTTCCCCCAGTGATTCAAATTCAAGGGTGATTAAGAAGCTACAGAGGACTCTGTGATCTCCATCCAACTCCACACTCTCCTGGAGAGAGCAGAGGATTGCTGGAGGCTTCTGGCTGGGGGAGACTTGGCCTCCTGGTGCGAGCCCCTCAGCCAAGCATCTTCCTCACAAAGGGTTTCTGTGCAGTGCGCCCCAGTAGCCCACTCAGAGAGAAAGGTGGGTCCTGGCTAACTGGAGAGGTAGGATCGCTCAATTTCCCGATGCTTCCCGGAGATACCTACCCTCCAATCACCCCCCCCCCCCTTTCCATCTAGCCTGGGCCTCCACCAACCTGCTGGCTGTGGAGGCTCCATTGGCCAAGCGGGATTCGGTTGGCAGAGGGCTCGGGTCGCACTTGGCACACTGGGGAATGAGAGGCAAAGCATGAAAAGTTGAGGGTTGTACCGCCCCCCCCCCAACCCTGTGAGAGCATGTGTCAACGGTAGAAGGGAGAAAGATTCAGGACACAGGACCAGGCTTTGTCCAAACAAATCCTCGGTGAAAATGATCCGCTCGTCACGCAACTATGCCAAACTTCTTACCCTTTCCTGCACTCTGAGATGATCCAGGGCTAGGATCCCTGCTTCCCTAAATCTGCAGCTCACCCTTGAAGCACACTCTCTGTTCCCCCGAGTTCTGTGCATTCTAAGCTCCCTTCCCCCGCAATTAACAGAGGTTGCTGCGTGGAGCCCACAGCCGCCCGCCCGGCTGCTTAATAATCCACACACGTGTGCGGGCCGATTCCGCCCCCACGAGGGTGGGCTGCTGCTCTAGGGGAGGCGGAGGCGGAGGAAGAGGCGGGTGTGGACGGACAGGTCTGGGGCAGAGGCTGCACAGGCTTGGTTCAGGGGCTCCGGGGTTGGAGCACGCACGGCGTCCTGGGCCTGGACTGACAGCCTCAGAGAGCAGAGTGACTCCTGCGCACCAGGAAACCCGGTAGAGACCATGAAAGCCAAAGTAGAGCCTAAGGTGCCTCCAGCCCTTGCGTGCTTAATGCTGGGATCGAGAACGCGCGCACGTGCGCGCGCGCGGGGCCTTTGCGCCCAAAGGGACTGGGACTCTGGTCGCCAAGATCTCTTGCGCTATTGTGTGGTCCACGCGGCAGTGGGTGCGCGCTCCTTCTTTAACCCCCTCAGGGCCAGAGCTGCGTCTCCTAGCACCCATGAAGTCAAGAGCAAGCCTCTTCGCTGTGCAGGCTGGCGGGGGGGCGGGGGGGGCTGGTGACGCCAGCATAAAGAGTGGCCAACAGTGTGCTGCTGGGCAGCTACAGCAGGGTCGCAATTCCCCTTGGCAAGCCAAAGTCTGCGGGCCAAGGTCGGGCCTCTGCCAGGGGGTGTCGCCTCTGGGCTCTAAGGCTTGGCCAGAGGGTCCGAGGAAGCCCTGGCGCCTGCGCAGATTAGGGTCCTCCTCCAAGAAGCGCACAGGCGGAGGGGCGCTGGGCCACTGCCACCCTCTGTTTTGCTGCCTGAGCCCAGGTGGTGAAGGCGCTCTTGCAAACAGGTTCAGAGTTTTTGATGCATAGGGCATCTTTCATGACCTGATTGCGGAGGCTGGGAGGCTGGAGGGCCTGCAGTAGAGGTCCTTGGAACCCCCTTCAGTGCCCAAGCATCAGTTTAGAAAACACTGAGGGAAAACAGAATTCCTGTTGATCTTTCTTTCTTTTTGATTATTAGTGAAATGACAAGGGTGGAATCCCAAGTATGATTCTCTTTTTAAAAAAGCACTGCATTTTCCAGGAAGCACAGGAAAGCGAGGAAGGCTCTATGCTTGTACATTTGGTAAATAGATGGAATTCCGGGTTTACGCTATCACTACAGGCTGTCTGAGCAAAGTTCGTTTCTCAGTAGGGTCTTGGGGTTCTTAGTTATTGGCAATGAAAACAATCTGGCCTCTCAGGCTTTGCTCAGAACTCAAGCTAACAGTAAACTTAGCTAAGGCTTCCTTGAAGGAGCCTCACCGGAGGAAGCTTGGAAGTGAAGGCAGGGTTTGGTCTGGCGATTCTTTGGTTGTCTACCTACCCAGCGTAGAGACTTGAAAGTACACATCATCGAATTCCCGCAGAAACCATATACATAACTCAAGGGACAGCGTGGAATGTCTGCCTTTGCTTCTGGATTGTAACTCCTTTGAAAATTCCTATTACCAAGAGGTGCTAAGACCTTTAGTGTGCACGTTCAATTTCTTTAGAGCAAGGCCACTCTGATTTGGCTCCTGATGAAGCCAGGGCCTCCTGTGAATAAGTGTGCCCAAAAGCCACCCCCCAATCCCTCCCCCGTGCATCACAAAGTCAGATTGTTTATTCTCCTCATATTCAAGATGTCTCCATCAAATCTTTTAATCTCTTTACATCGTCAAACATAGTACTGTATTATTATTATTATTATTATTAAAACTCAGATCTGTTTAGCCAAAAGCTTCCTGCTGCTTCTAGAGTACCCATTTAGTTACTAGTTTGGGTTTTTAAGGCCATGAACAAATTAAGCAAAGGAAAACATGGGGCTGGGAGATGGCTCAGTGGTTAAGAGCCAAGAGCACCTGCTGTTCTTCCAGAGGACAGAAGTTTGATTCCCAGTACCTACATCAGATAGCTCACCACTGTTACTTCAACTAAAGGGGGTCCAACACCTCCTTCTGACATCCAAGGACAACCACCACACATGGGATAGACTCATACATAAATATGTATAAAATAAATGGATTTTTTGTTTGTTTGTTTTATAAAAATCTTCTGTTGTCATGACAAGTTTGAGAAACTGGAAGAAGAGAACAATACCATCTCATTGTACACATTCATAGGAGGAAGAGCAGTAGTCCAGGAACCACCAGAACACCGCTAATTCCAGGGATCAAGCACCTTGCTAGTAGAGACCAAAAGGGGGGAAGGGAGGGGCTGTTTTCATATTGGCTTTCATCTGGCCAATCATGCTTAATTGGAATGCAACATACCTCTGGCTTCCAAGTTCCTCCAGGCGAAACATCTCCTTCCCCAGGGCAAGGCTGCTTCAGTCAGTCTCCAGTTTATTGTCTGAAACACAATCCAACTTGGAAGATGTCAAGAAAATGGTTCTGCTTCCTCCCAGAAATAGATCAACAAAGGCTCGGTGGCCACTTAGTGCTTATTGCTGAGGATCTAGCAAATCCAGTGTAGACATTCTAAGCTGTCAAAATGCAAATGGCATATTAAACACTCCATGCTCTACTGAATTCTAAATGTGACTCTGGTAGTTTTTCTGCTGAGCTCATGGTGAAATAAGCTGTTACAACTTGCGTGTGTGCAACTCAAGCTATGTGTTCTCTTTTGGCCTTTTTTTTTTTTTTTTCTTATCCAGTTCATTTCCTTCTATGAATAATTAGATATCCCATGTACCGAAAAACGTGAAGAGGGTATGCCTTTAACTTATATTTTACAAGGTAACTACAAATTCACAGAACATGTCTGGTAAGAACTAGAAATTCATCCACACTATCTGCACCTTTGCTCTTGGGAGCATTTTGAAGACCCGCTCACCCTTAGGCCACTAGAGTAGTGACTTGAGCTCCCAGACCAGGAATGGTAAGGGAGAATCAGGCCAATTTGATTGTATGCTCTCCCCACCACTTGCACCAGTGGTAGATTATTATTATTATTATTATTATTATTATTATTATTATTAATGAGGAGAATGGTTTCAGTGTACAACCCAATGCAAAGAAATGCTTTTGGCTTTGCAGAAATGTATTTGTCCTAAAGGAATCAAGCCTCTGCTGCTGCCTTCAGATGCACAGGCGTGGTGGTCTTTAGCTCCCTGGATATCTACTCCAAAACAAGCTATTAGCCTACAACTCAAATACTCAACCTCCAGCAATTACAGTTAAATTATGAATAAGCAGGTCTTTACCACAGTGACTTCAGTATGACATTAAATGACCTTTGATTATTAATATGACTATATTTAAAGGCAACTCTAGTCCCTGGTGTGGAGACCGATTGCAGAATTAATATCCTCTTTATTTGAAAACAGAGAGAGAGAGAGAGAGAGAGAGAGAGAGAGAGAGAGAGAGAGAGAGAGGAGAGAGAGAGAGAGAAAGGAGGCAGGGAGGGAGGGAGGGAGGGAGGGAGGGAGGGAGGGAGAAATTGTAAAGCAATGAGTGGGTTAAAATGGAGCAGTTCGGGAGCTTTCTGCAGATAATACAAACTCTGTTTATCTCCCAGTGGATCAACTTCTCCAGATCTAAGTAGAAACTGGCTCCTTTTGGTGTTCAGCTGCAGTATTTCTTAAGCCACTTACATCAGGTAGGGGTCTGCAAGAGAGGAAAATGCCACTGGTGCTTTAGAGAATTTCCCTGGTCCTTCTTTATGATCCAGCTTATCTAGCTTAGTAAGTAACCTGAGTCACAGGTGATGCTATTTCCACCCACCTTGCTAGTGTTGTGTCTAGAACTTTTTTGGTGGATGAAATAAAACAAAACACCACATAGACTCAAACACACCTGCCTAAAATAACTCTGGGCATCTCATGATTTGAATACATTCGAAGTTCATGGCTGCCCACATTGGTTTGATTTTATCCCATTATTTGTCATGTGGTAAATCAGGAACATTTTACTGTGTACATTAAATATTGTCACTGACATGAGACCAAGGGACACAGAACATGCAGGAGTCAAATTTTTGGCACCACTTCCAGATTGTTTTTGCCAGGGGGTCACACTGGGAATATGATTACTACCTGAGTGGGGGTAGGATGTGAGCTACTGGTCAAATACTAAATGTGTTCATTTCTTCAGTTTGGTTTTTTGGAGAATTTCAACTGTAATAAAATTCAAGACAAACTATAGGAATGTGGGTTCTTCAGAAATAAAAATAAGATTGTGTGTGGACTATCCAGGTAATAAGGCACAGGGTCCCCAATAAAGCTGGGATAACTTTAGAGAAAGAGTATTATGACATGGCTACACTCCTTCCCCATGCGCATAACATGGGAGGTTTGAATGTTCTTATGAACACTGATTTCAACTGTGACTAACTTATCTCTGTCTTCTTTCAATTATAATTCGTATACTTTGCCGCCAAGTGAGTCTTCAGACGTATGTGACATGAAGGCACTTTTAGTGCATCAGCATCCCCCATTCACAAATTATCCAAAATTATCCTGATATGGAGAACACAAGTGATCTCAGATTAAGGGGACCCTATAATGAGGATAAGAGAGCAAGGAAACTACAGGTCTAACTTAATCTATGCGAATTCAAAATGTACACCCCCTCATTATCGGGTAATAGGATGTAGATTAATTACATTGTAGATAAAAGATATACCTCACTTTAAATACATATAGATTGCATCTGGATGTATCCCACCACTTCTTCCCTTTCAATAAAAGGCATGGTGATCTAATACTCAATTCATTAATCCTTCAAAGGCTAATGAGCCCACACAGATTTCAACGCGAATTTGCTGTGTCATGAAACTGTGCAATTATTTCAGATGATCCCTCTGTCTCATCCATGCCTCCATTATCACTATCCATCACCTGGTGCCGTTTAATCTTTTAAAAGCATGAATTTACGACAAAGCCCCAGCCTGAGCTCCTTGTCCACAGTGTTTGTATTGTGAACAGACTTCAAGGAATAATTATAGTCTTTCATGTGAAAATACCGTTGCAGGGAATTATTCAATACTTTTCCCATTACTGTTTAGTATACTCTGATGTGATTGGTGTTATGTAAGAAAGAGCTAAATATTAGATTAAAATTTGCATTATTTGAAGACTGATCCATAATGATTTAAAAGTCTTTGAAATCAATTGTGAGTTCAAAGCACTCTTTTTTTTCCTGATGCCTAGAGAATACCTATGGCTTTATTCAGAGAAATATATTTCTCCTGTGCTTAAGGGGAATCATCTTCATTGGTCTCTTAGTTGGGAATTTGCTTCATGGGGTTGATATTCATGGACAAAATGGGGGAGGAGTCTATGCACCCACCCTCCTATAAATACACAATCTGTGAGTTAAGATAATTTTTTGCTCTTTCTTCCTACTTTGGCCTTCTTGCCCAGAGGGCATTTCCACGCCTTTCTGATGTGTGAGCTCACTGTCCACACCCAACCTTTTGCTGTTGAGTGTATCTCCATTCTTATCTAAAGGTAAAGATGGTTTCTCCTGGGAGGAAAGGTACCTGTATGATCTTCTTTTAATGAATAGCAATACAAGCCTGTACGGAGGCTCTCAGCAATTTTTGTTACCACGGTTCAAAATATTTTTTGTTAAGTTGTAAGAAAATTGCTATCTCACCAAGTACAGTGCTGTTCTGGTCACCCAAGACTTACAGGCTGTGTGGTTAGCACTTCTATGAGGAAGAGAGCCCTTGATTACAAAGGAATGGTCACATTTATATGGGAAATTGTCATTTTACAAATTTTATTTTAAATAAATAACATTTAATTAAGTAAACAGAAATATTAGTTATATAAATGATCTAGTATAACAGGTGGGACAAGACAAGACAACGCAGAAGTTCCTCCATCTTATATACTTTTATTTTTATAAATCTATTTATTTATTTATTTGTTTTACATCCCAGCCATAATTTTCCCTCCCTCCTCTCCTCTCAGTCCCTCCCCTAACCCCCTCTCAATTCCCAACCCCCAATCCACTCCTCCTTCCTTTATGTTTAGGAGAAGACAGGTCTCCCCTGGATATCAACAAAACAAGGCATATCAGGTTGTAGTAAGACTAAGCACCTCCCCATGTATTGAGGCTTCAGCAATGTTACACAGTATGGGCAGTAGGGTTCTAAAAGCTAGTAAAAGAGTCGGAGACAAACCCTCTTCTCACTGTTAGGAGTCCCACAAAAGGGCCAAGCTACATAAGCGGAACACACATACAGAGTACCTAGGTCAGTCCCATACAGGCCCCTGGTTGTCAGTTCAGTCTCTGTGAGCCCCTATGAGCCCAGGTTAGTTGATTTTGTGAGTTTTCTTGTGGGGTCCTTGACCCCTCTGGCTCCTACAATCCTTTCTCCCCCTCTTCTGCAGGATTCCCCAAACTGCCTAATGTCTGGCTGTGGGTCTCTGTTTCCAGCAGTTGCTTAATGACGCCTCTCTGATGACAACTGGGCTAGGCACCAATCTGGTCACAGGAGATGGCAGGTTCAGGCTAAGTATTCACTATTGCTAGGAGTCTTAGCTGGGGTCTTATGAGAAATCATCTGAATTGATCATATAGTTTCTTAAAATGTAAATTTTGGGGAATCAATTATTTATCATTCTGTGTCATTCTTACACAAATATAATTATTGTGGGAATCTTGAAGTAAAACCTGTCAGAAGGATTTTCTTTTGTTTTACAGGGTGATCTGCTCAAGTGATGGCACATTAATCCATAGAAAACTAGGGATTTCATTTATTTTTATTTTTATCTTCTAGAGAGTAAGATTGACTATAATAGAAGCTATCTATATATTCACTATAGAGCTGAGACTGGCAGTGAACTCTTGATCCTCATGCCTCTACCTTCCAAGTGCTTGTATTCTAAGCCATCTGGTACCACAGTGGATGAAAAATATGAATTTTAAAAACAACAGCAGTAGTTTAATACATTAAAAGCAATATTCAGAGAAAATCAAGTGAGAAAATTACCAGGGTTGCCTTTGTGGGGAAACACCACAGCTGATTGACATTCTTAAGAGTCCAGCTAGAACTACTATCCCTGTCCAGATGCAATTTTGAGTTTGTTGTGAACCTAAATGATGAACCTTGGGGATAAAGTCCCAGATATTGGTTGCTACTCTCTGGATAAGGACTGTAGGGGGGCATTGGTGTAGGTAGAGAATGATGGAATACCCCAAGCAAAAACACTGATGGGATAGAGCCCTCTTTCTTCTGCTAGACTGCAGGTAGGAGAAGTTGCTATTTGCCTTCCAGGAGTCTTCTCACTGCAGCAGGAAATGGGCTTTTGACGTAATTTTCATTGATCCAAATAGGAGTCTGTGTAACAGAGACCTTGATGCCATGGCAACACTGGCATCACTCGTGTAAGAGGTGAAAGGTTTTGGAGACTCAAGGAACTGAGGAGTAAGGGGAGGGACCACAACCAATGAGTGGAGAATGAGGGTCTTGCCTAGAGCAGGATACAGACAGGTGGAGACCTTGCCTTGTACCATAGAGAGGTCTGGTTGAAGTGTGCAGTCTACGTGTGAACCCATAGATGCTCAGTTGTCACCATGGGAATGCATGTGAGGCTCCTTAAAGTAGAAAGACCAGAGAAGAATGTGGAAGGTGGAACTAGGGTGGGACCATTTCCCAGGACACACAGGGTGCATGTTTGAAGCCATACTTCCACCTTCTGCCTCTGCTTGGTCAAGCACTTATTCGGATATCATTTATCTCTTGAGAAATAACCTGATTTTGTTAATGCCTTTAGAGATTAAGACTAGTGGGGAATAAGGTGTCAAAAGACAAAAATACTGGGGATTCCTACATAAACTTCTAGATAACACATATAGCCTTCTGCAGGTCTCCATAGTCCACAGTCAGGTTCGGCCTGGCCTTCTAGGTCTTTCTCTCATGCTGTCTGCTGAGGTCTTCCACAAAAGTGGGCACATCGTACCTTGAGTTACACTGGGTTGTTTCTGTTCTTTGCTGTTTCTGTTTCTTAGCTGAGCATGCACAGCTTTTATTCTGTGTCCGGTTATCTCGTTAAGGACTGCCAAACTCAACTCCCTTGTACTTTCTGTGTCAGTGGTTATACTTAGCAATCGTTAGCCAGTGGGTAGGAAACAGCATATCTAGGAACTTTGGGAAGATGCCATTTGCTGAAGTTTTTTGCTTTTTCCCACCTTTCCTATTGCATTGGATCTTAAGGCCTTAGAGGACAGAAGGATACTGGGCACCCATATTTCCTATGCCCATGCTGCTGCTTTAGTGAATAGAGTTATGGAGCAGAACACCTTCAACGCACTCCTTTTAGTGGATCCAAAGTGTTTTTTAATGTTCTGTAGAAAAGCACAGGGCAGAAATGATGAGAAGTACCTCCAGTCTCTGCTTCAGACATTACTCACTCATGATGAAACTTGAACTTGTCCATATAACTAGCTGTAAAAACATTAATCTGAAGTGTTGTTTCTTCCTCCTTATTTGATTCACTGAGGCTCTTCTGGTGACTGTTTCTCTTTGTATATCCATAAGGGTTCAGAAGTGCTTGCATTTTTTTTTCTTTTCTGGTGACAATAATTTAATATTAGAATGTGTTCAGCAGATATTTCAACCTACAATTGTCATTTGATCTTCACAACTATTTTATCTTTCAGCCTTTTAATTTAAAAGAATTACATAAGCGGATTATGGAACAGAGATGAAGTAATCTTGCTCTATTTTGACAAATACATTTACAACATTACATTTCTGGGGGTCTTTAGTGCCAAGGAGAGAACTATGAGGGATGTGCTATTAATATTTTGAAACGATAAGTGGTCTTTTGCCTTTAAAGTATAAGGAAAGTCGTGAAATTGAACTCTTGTTTTTTGTATCTCTTCCAGTTTTTTACATAGATGAACAGTATAAGGTCTTTCAGAGAGAGTTGGTATAAAATAATATATAAAATGTGTCACAACAAGAAGAAACAGCTGTCATTTCTTTTGTAAAGTGGGTTCTAGTAACCTTTCATATTTTAAGAACAGAACCTATGTGAAGAAAGAGATATATATTAGTTACAAACTCTGGGATACTTGCTGCAGACATAATGAGACACTTGATGCATCTTTAAGAGCCATATCTACCCATATGTTGTCCATGAATAAGAAGGGAGGGGGGCCAAAAGCCAAAGGCAGTCATAGTAAGCATGGTGCTTCAGCACTTCCCCCATGTTCATGCTTTTCCTCTCTATGGGACCAGGTGCTACAAAGGACCACTGGAAAGGGGGATGTGCAGAAGAACAGGGTTGGTTTCCATCCAAGTCGGATTTATTTAGCTAGTGTTGCTTCATGGCACCAGCTGGAGCTAGAAACATCTCTCCATTGTCTCTGCTGTGGAAAACAATCTCTCCACACTTTAGGTCCCTAAAAAGAGATCCACCAAAGTACAAACAAGGGCTGATGGGGACTTCAGTGTCATCTGAGGATCAACTAGGGAAGAGTCCACTTTTAAGATCACTCTGGGGAGTTGGCATAATTCAGTTCCTTCTGTGGCAAGACTGAAGTTCTTGGCTGGCTCTTGGCCAGAGTTCACCATTGGTTCTTGGAGGCCACTCAATGTTCTTTGTCCTGCAGGGCTTTCCAATAAGACACAAAGCCAGAGAAGAAAAGGCAGGAGAGAGAAAGATGGGGAAAGAAAGAGAGTAGAGCTGGAGTTGGGAGCTAGAAGCAGAAAGGCTAGGCAAGTTGGATAATGCATCCTTGCTTGCAATTCCACAGTGCTGTGAAAACAGCCATGTATTCCTCATCATTTTTGCCCTGTTACAGCATATCCCACATCATGCTTAGATGTAAGACAAGACTCATACTAGGCATAAGTAGTAGAAATAGTAGGCCAATGGGGACTACTCAATGTGTTTGCCCACCACTTCATTCTGGAAAAAGTAGAAGACTTCTCAAAATGAATGAACAAGGGTTAAGTAACTGACTAAACCTAAATAATAAATGAGTATGTGTCTTCATATTAAGAACAAGCCTAAGAAATAAGTGTAAGAAAGGTTTCTGAATGACTCTAAAACATGCATAATAACCGTTGTCCCTCCCCCAAATATATCTGTAAAGCTGCAAATGGGGCCAAGTCTCATCAAGATCCCTGGGGAAACATTCCTGTATAAACTTTGTTGTTGTATATCTGGAAAAACAAGGATAGGTAAGAGGAGATAATTCTTCCATACCAGTCAAACATCTAAATTATGAGATTTCTAACTGAGAAATGCGATGTATTTTGCAGTATTGTGTGCTTATTCTTTTCAGCCTTCGCAGTAGTAGCAACAATGACAAAAAAATCGACCAAGCTTAGATGTCCATCATCTGAAAATAGCTGAATGAATTCTTGCATAACAAATTGTATTGCTTACATGAAAGTCTTTCCAGATAAAATGTTGACTTGAGAATTCAAAGTAGCATGTTTATTTCATCTTTGGGTGGAATGAAAGTGTGTGGTACTGTTATTATGTGCATGCATAAAAGTACCTACGCCATAGTACTGGTGCATGACAGTGGGATTGTTTTCAATGACAATGTGAAGTGTAGTCAAACACAATATGCCTTAAATTAATTATTCAAAAACCCCAAGAATATTTAAGCTGTGTGTCTTTTATGAGACTTACTAATGGGCATAGTAGAGTTAGATTGCAAGATTTTTGAACCTCAAGTCATCTTCAGGCTTATAGGTTCAAATATCTCTTTTTATTTGTGTTCACCATGAAGTGTCTCACCCAATTTCACAGGGGCAAAAATGAGGAAATCTTAACCTGTGAGCCTTCTGCCTTGGTATGGGCCAAACTCTCTCCCCAAGACAGCTCTATGTGAAAACCATGACACCTACCTCTCTTGGACTATACAATACCCTGCCCAGCACCTGTGGGCTTTCTTGTGATACAGTGAACCTTTGGCCCTTCCACTCTGGCTGAGGCTTCTGTCTGGGAAAAGCAGTATGGCTCAGAAAGTCTGGGCTTAAGTTTAAGACTTAAGATAATCCAGACAGCTGGAGAGGCAGTTATCCAACCTTGAGGCTCAGGAGAGCTCAGAGGCACTGCTAGTACTGAACAACCTTTGCCAGGGTTAAAGGATTTTGTAACTTGTTAAATACTTTACTACAGTAATTTCTTTTGGTCCTCTGGAAAGCACTTCCCTCCAATGTTCTTACCTTCTTAGATACTTTGTACCAGTAGAACACTGTAATTGAAGAATGTTTAATTCTGAAAGTCTCAGCATCTACATTCTCACCACACTAAAATATCTTTTTTAGACTTCTTAAATAGGTACAGTGAGAGTTTCATTTTTGAGTTTCTTAATGTTTAAAATGAATTCAGTGTTAAGTTGACTTGGAAGTAATGAAAGCCAGTGTGTTTCTCTGTTTACAAACTAATGTCTCAAGATACAAAGAATTCACCCCAATGTCGTGTGCTCATGGGTTCCACTTTGGTGAGGACAGCTGTATGTGAAAACTTTCTGTGCGCACGAGCAAGCTTTTGTGACAGGCTTTGCAGACACATCCAGGAATCATCCTTCGGTGTGTATCCTAAGAAAACATTAGACTCTCTGGTGCTCGGCTTTCTGGTTTCTACAAAGGGCCATGAACAGTGAAACAGTGGCTTAAGGATTGTGTAGAAAAGCATATATTAAAAGGTCCTGGAGAGATGACTCAGTCAAGAAGTACCTGCTACACAAGCATTGGGACTAGAGTATGCTTCCTGCACCCACTTAAAAAGCCAGGTGTGGTGATGGCATGCCTGTGACCCCAGCTTTAGAAAGATGGAGAAGCAGAGTCAGGAGGATCCCTGGGACTTACTGGTCACCTGTTCTAGATGAGTTAGTGAGCACTAGGTTCAGTGACAGATCCTGTTTTAAAGACTAAGGTGGAAGGCAATTGAAGAAAACACCCAATGTTGACCCCTGGCCTTTACATGAAAACCCATACATGTGCACACATGCATACATATGCCACATATATAGATGCATATACACACAAAGGAAAGGCAATAAAACCTGGTGTTGGTATACATAAATGAATTGGAAAAATGAACTATTCTGTTGCAAGGCTAAAAAGTTAGAGTCTCAATTCTATTAGCTGTGTCACCAGAATCTAAGTTGGGCTAAGGATTATTATTCTGAAGATAATGGTTTATAAGTGTAAATCAGTAATCATGTGTGGATAGCTATAAGAATAATCTTAACACCATTCTCTCAGAATGCTCCAAATTCTGCAAAGTGATCTTTACATTCTATAGTTTATTTAGAGACAGTAATATGCATTGCCAGTAAGTAAAGGGAAGGTTCCTGTCAAGTGACATTCACCATTTTAAAGTGGGCATCAGATTTGGCTTCAGTGACCAATGGACTCAGAATTATCTGGGAGAAACATGCATTTGAAACATAATTTAAGAGCATGAAGCTCTCCAAGTTGAATATGACCATGAGGAGAACTATGAAGAACACTACAGACAGCTTTACAACAGGCTTGGAAATGGGAGTGGCACTCTAGTTTGCTGGTTGTAAATGCTCCCACAAGCACCACAGGATTTTGTAATCCAAATGAATTCATAACATTTTCTAATGACTCTGTTAGAAAGTGTCTAACCCCAAGAAGAGTATCTGTGGGTCCTTTTTCAAGTTTTAATTAGCACATATTATGCAGGATGATGGGTATCATTATGATATTACCTTCCATGTACACAATGTATTTTGATCATATTCACCACCCTCATTATTAGCCTCTCATGTCCACCTCCAAGTTCTACTGACCCCTATCTCTTTCCACCTTCCCAATTAGTTCCTATTCTCTCTCTCTCTCTCTTCTCTCTCTCTTCTCTCTCTCTCTCTTCTCTCTCTCTGTGTGTGTGTGTGTGTGTGTGAGAGAGAGAGAGAGAGAGAGAGAGAGAGAGAGAGAGAGAGAGAGAGAGAGAGAGAGAGAGAGAGAGAGAGAGAGATCCAATGAATATCAGTAGAGTTTCTTACAGGAGCATGAGAGAACTATTGTTTACAGAAGCATGAGAACCTTGCTAGTGACTACAGTACTGAAGAAACTCCCCCTCTCCCTCTTGCAGCAATGATTAGCTGCCTATAGACCCACAGAAAGGTATGGGGACTCGTTAGCTTCTCCCCTCTGCACCCTGTGCCTAACATGATGTTGATAGACCCCAATCTTAAACCTGGAATCACAACCACTGCCATGCAATGTCTGGAATAATGTATTCTGTGACACCTCACACCATTCCACAGCACTTACATTCTGACTCTCTTTCTACTGCTGTTTCATGAATCTGGGGGTAGGTAGTGTCACAGATGTCCCATTTATGCCTGAAAATTCAAAAGTCACTTATCCTCAATAATTTGACCATTATTGAGCATCTGTAGGTTCTAATGATCACAGAAGCAGGAAGTTTCTCTGATCAAAGCTGAGAGCAGTACTGATCTATGAGCATAAACATAATTGTTAAGAGGGCAACTTGATGGACATATTATGTCCATTTAATAAAACAATAGCAGTGCCTTCCCCACTAGGGCCTGTGACCTCCCCAGCCATGGACTTTTGACCAGGTTTACAGTATTAGACATAAATTCTGCCTGGTGGAGGGGTGCTCAAAATCAGAAAGTGGTTGGTTATTCCCATAGCTGTCACCACTATTGCACCAATAGCTGTGTCTTGCCCAGCAGGTCAGTTGTGGTGGAGTCAGGTCCACAGCTGAGCAAGACTGTTAACAACAGTGCCTCCCCAGCAGTCTTCAAGAAGCCTCCTGACACCATGATAGCTAGCTATCAGAAAGAAAGCTTCCAGATGAGTCCAGCTTGATTTCTCTGTATTGGGGGACCTGAGTGTGTGATGTCTTCAGCAAATAGTGGTAATTTCTAGTATCATTTTGGGAGACTTGGGGATCTCTGTGCCCAATAATTTAGAAGGAGAAAGCCCTGCTCCAACACCTGTATTTTTATTTACTATTCTGTGGCTTCTGAAAGCAGTTTTATCTAGCCCCTTTAGGTGAGGCTACTTTCATAAAAGGCTGTGACTGGCCAGTTCGAGCATGGGAAGCATTGTTGGATTAGGATATTTGGTAGGCAACATGGGGAGTCTGTTAATATTCAGTCAGCAATTGAAGAATCAGTATAATTGCAGTTCTTAAGGGTTATTAAAGATGGTGTGGGCCAGTTCACCAACAAGCATTCTTTCCCCACCCCCTCCTAAGCTAAACATACACAAAGTGTGAGACATCCCTACTGATGAGGCCTATCCTTCAACTTATTCTTCAACTTATCCTTCAACTTAAGTTTCTCAATTCCAGGTAGATGAACTCTGAGCAGACAGTGCTGTTCTGCCCCATGCCACCTCTTCATTCCATGGTTCCCATGAGGTGCTACACCGTGTGACCCTGGGTGAGATCCATGATATGATAACAGAAATAACCCTAGTTAGTGTCATTGGAAGTTGATACCACTTTCAGGGTCATGGCCACCCAGAAGAGATCACTGGAAGTCTAGTGGTCCTAGATCTCATATGCACTTCTTGATAAATTTGGAGCTCTCACAGCTGATTTCTGTCTTCCTTACTCAATGTTATAAACATAGCAACCACACAGAGAATACCTTGAGTGAGCCTCAGAGATCTTTTGGGTATAGCACACTCTGTGAAGAATGAGTGGATGTATCCACGTGTTGAATGGAGTGCATATCCCCTACCGTTGCCATTAGTCTGTTCCCAGTGGAGCACAGCTGTATTTGTTACTTCTTTTTGCTCAGTGAGTTTTTCTGGCCCTTGTTGCTTTCCTTCTTCAGGCAGACTTGGCTGCTCAGGACCAATTGGTAGCAACTAGCTTGTGGCTGTGTAGCTTAGATTCAAGGAGATGCTCACTCAGTCTTACTGCAAACAAGTGTGTCCTGTGGGTTTAGCCTATGTGTATGTGACACAGTCAAAACTGCTGAGTGGATCTAGGTTTAGAGAGTGACTCCGGAGAAGTCACATGAGCAGTCATTACTGAGATGTCACAGTTTAGAGACTTAAATTATTAACAGACGTATCTAGCTTGAGAAGAACAGAATGGCCGCTGATCTTTATGAAGGCATGAGAAGGAGCCCTCTCTCTATGTTCCTGTCAATTCAAATATGGAGACATCTGGCAAATGGCCTAATTGGAAACAAACAACAAACAAACAAAGAGCAACAAGAACACAATGACCCTGTCACAAGCCCTAGTTCAACCACCTCAGAAAGCCCTGGAGCCTGATGGCTTTTCTTTATGTCTCCAGCCAACTGGACTCCACATCTCTCTAAGCACAGCAGTGCTCCAGGAGCACTTACTCCAGTGAGGATTTAATAGCAAGAGAAATCACCGAGGAAAGTGATGGGCACTATGCCTGCAGTATCAAATTTACTTCTTAAGCGAAACCCGATTCTACCAAGGGCAGAGAGGACATGGAGATGGGGTTTATTAAAACAAATAAAAGTGCTACATTGAGATACCATCTTGGCATCTTGTGGGTGGTGGGGTAGGAGAAGGTGAGTTTGAAACATGATATATATAAAAATTATTGGAGGTTTTTGTTTCTAACTCATTGAAAAGCAGTCTGGAGAGTTATTTTATGGCCTGAACTTTGTGACTGCAAAGATCTGGCAGCTGAATACTATGTGATATTACAGGAACATTTTGCACCTTTATAGGTTTTTATGCAAATTCTATTTAAGGAAAAATTGTGCTTACATTTTCATTAAACTCCCTTCACTCCTTTGGTGGTGAGTGTACTTAGAGAGAGTACATTAGATTAATGAAAGAAATCTGAGATAAGGTAGTTGTCACTTTGACACCAAAAGTCTAAGTACATGAAATAGTTACAGGATGTGCAATCTTCCACTGAGGATGGTCAAGGAATTCTTGGCCTTATTAATTAATTAGCCACAAGTGTGCAGGAAAGCATAGATACCCACCAGACATCTGCTTTTTAGGTGAAAAGTTTCTTAGTCAATAAAATTATTTTTCATCAGATATAGACAATTTGAGATACACAGGAAGCAATATATAATCCTGGCTGGATGGCTTTGAACTCTTTGTGCAGCATCTGCTCTTTTTTCCTTTCTTTCCTGTTATTGTAAATGACGTATACACAATTTATGGTTCTGTTACTGAATTATCAGTGTCTTTACTTCCGAAACAGCCACTGAGTTAAATCACACTGTACATCACAGGAACTCATGGGGAGCTCAGGGTGGGCAGGGATCCTTTGGCTAATCTTAGGCTACCCTCACCTCATTTCAAGCATTATGTGCCTTGTGCAGCTAAGTCCTTTACCTGCAGCAGACTTGGGGGTGGGGACTCTTGTTCAAGCTATGCTCTGTTCTCATCTTACGACCTTCTTAGACTCCAGTGTCTTCCTTTGAGAAGATGTGGTTTGAGCCTTCTACTTTCAGACATTCTTTGACTTCTATTCTTAGAATAGTGGTGATTGTGCTAATCAATAAATAAGCAGATTGGAGCAGAGTAGGTGGAAGGAGGAGGGTGTGTGTGTGTGTGTGTGTGTGTGTGTGTGTGTGTACTTGCACACACGCTTTCCCTGATTTCCTTTCTTAGGTCCCATTAATTAAACTTAGTATACAATTTCTCTTCTCATTGATAGGCATATACAGTTTCTGTCCTCATTGATAGGCAGCAAATATTTACTTTAATTGCTAAAAAAATGTAATTAATAGCACTTTGAGTCTTTTTCTGGTGACTTCACAGTAAATTGGGGAAATTGATACCAGCTCAGAGCTTTGAAGCCACCAGGATCTTGGTTCTACATGAATCCCTGGGATGCTAGGCCAGACTTAATCATTTTAGCATCCAAGTGTTTATTGTAGATTTAGCATAGATACTTCTAATTCAAGCTTCTAATTCAAGCTACTGGAAGTGAATGCCTTCTTGCAACATTGCAGGAAAAAAATCAGTCCCTTTCTCAGAGATTGCCTAATAAATATAAAATATGGACCTGAAATTACCATCTACAAACATCCTGTTTTTTAAACTTCAATGTTAACATTAATGATCATATATTATTTAGAAGAGAGTTTATACCACCATGTTGCAGTTATGATATTTTTCAGCATACAACAACTCTGGGAGACAGCCCAATGTTATCGTTTATCATATCATATTTTCCTGACAAAGATTTTGAGGCCCAAAAAGTCACCTTGTCAGCCACATTCCCTGGGTTGTAAAACAAAACCAAGGACACTGTTATCCAGCCTGTCTTGCTCTTCACTGTGTGAGTGTTGTTGTCATTTTGTGAATGTCTCCGTTTGATACTTGCTGTATCAGAAGATGCTGACCCAGGTCTTATCCTGAAGAATCATACATGTTGAACCAATTGCTTCTCACATTATTTCCTTGAAACCATTACTGCAGATGATGATTCTCCTTCCATACCTAATAATGAGCCAAGTGTGATGTGGCATTTTCTAACAATCTGCCAAAATTTTAAATTTCACCAGACTCCAAGCTAACATATTGAAACAAACAAGGCTCCTTTAATTGCTGCAGCCAAGTATTAGCAGGAGTGCTAACCACTGTGACATGACCTTCGTGGAAATCAAGCTATGTCCAGAAGGGTCTTCAACATTTCTATCTGATGCTTTTTCCATTCAAAGTATTTCCCCCAGCCAGGTGTTTGGATTGGATTGGATTTATTGATATGAGGTGTGTAGAATGTTGTTCATCTTCTAGGAGATGCATCACCTCAGCCACACAATTCCTTTACATGAAGCAAACATGCGACATTCAGGGGTCATGAAAATCAGGCAAACGGGTGTTTAGGAAATAATCTATTGACCTATATAGGGTTTTTTTTAGTCCATTTTGGAGGGAAATCTCTCTCTGTAGATGTAACCGAATTCTTCAGTCTTAAAAACCTCTTCATCTGAGTCTCATTTTTATCCAATTTACTACTTGAACTCATCAGATAACCCTGAAAATGTTGGAAGACACTTGAATTTTTCCTCCAGCCCTCTGCCCTTTCCTCAACTTCCTTAACACCCCTTTTCTACTGTTGACTGCTACTCTGAAGATGAAAGTTGATCACAATTATCTATTTATTACCCCTGAAAAGTATAATGGCTGTCTCCAGTAAAGTGAACTTATGGGTCATTACATATCAGATTGTATGGCCTAACTGGAATTTACTGGTTATCCTCACAAAGGAAGGATAAGGAGGTCAAATTATCCTTGAACTCTATATATTCACCAATAATAATGTAGATTAATTATAAGAGAAATATTAACTTGATAACATTTAGTAAAAGTGATTATAAAAATTGAATTATATATTTTTCAAAATATTTTTTCAGTCAGATATGTGTGAGGAAGTAAGAATAATACCACAAAATTTTTATTCATGCATTTGCAATTAGAAATTATAGTCTTTGAATGTGTGATTAAACACAGCCTCCTGCTAAATACATTTCTGACTTAAAACGAGAAATTATGTCAGATAAAAATAAATCTTCCTTCCTTTCCTTATTTAGTCCATAATAATTATGGCAAATAGCACCTGTGTGCCAGCTTTCATTCCAAAAGATTAGGGTTATGCAGATTTGAATTATTATAGAGTTAGGGAAGAGGGTCTTGTCCAAATATACCTTCAAAAAATGAATTTGGTTTGCCACAGGCTTTCTGAAGTTGAGTGCTTTTCAAGATCAGAGTAATTCATGGTTCAAGTGTAAGTGAATTGGGGGTCAATGTAGGAGCCACTCTTAAGAGGTATAGGAAGCATGGCTTTTATCTATGACCCATTCCTGTTACAGGTGCTTCTTATGATTGAATCTTATTTTTTTTAAAAAAGGACCTCTTTATTTCAGCATCTTTGGTTCATTTATTTATATGAGTAAGAAGGTTATGTATGTAGGTGTTTGTGGTTGAGGTCAGAGGACAGCTTGATGAAATTCATTCTCTCTTTCTACCCTGTGGGTGCCCAGGATTGAACTCAGGTCATCAGACATAGTGGCAAGTGCTTTTACACATTGAGTCATCTTGCCAGCCCTATTATAGTGTCTTTTTTAAAAACAGATGATTAGAACTGGAACGGTCCTTATGCTCAGGTTTGTGAAGTCTTAATTTGACTTATGAGACTGATGCGACACTTGTAAGATCATGTATAAGCACCAGTGAGCTGTGAATTCTCTAGGACTCTCTGACAGGTCTCAATTGAATCTTTCCTGCAAGAAACACATAAGCATGGGAACATTTAGGCTACCTCCTCCATCTGCTGTTTTCTTGAGATAAGGTCTTTCTTCACAGCCTAGTCTGACCTCAATCTCTCAATCTTTCCTGCCTCAGTCTCCTGACTGTTAGGTGACCCCATGAACCTCCCTGTTAACTATTTCTGTTGAATACACATTTGTTGCAGCAGAACATGGAATCTTTTTATCATAGTGTATTTCATTAGTTTTCTTAACGAAATAGGAAAATTTTATAAAATGTAATACTCTCATTTTAGTGTCTACAATCAGTTTTATCTCTTTTGAGATCCTATGATAAGAAAAAAATGTGACTCTTCTTTGATTTAGTAAATAAAAATTCATGGGGCTGAGGTCATAGCACAGTCAACTGCATGAGATGAGCGCCACTCTGGCAGTGCAACAAAAAGAAAAAAAAGAAAGAAAGAAAGAGGGAGAAAGAAAGAAATGAAAATGCAAATCTGTGATATTTGCTTTGTCAATTAATTTTGTGAGTTAAAATAGTGTTTTTAGAGTATCCGTAACTTTTTACTTATTTTTTTAATGGCATAGTCACATGAGCTACCATCTCATGTATTAGAGCAATTGCTGTTTATACATCAAAATCATTACTACATATTGTTCAAATTTTTGCCAAATGCTAAGGTGATAGACCATATGTATGGTTATAGATCATGGCTACACACTGATTGCATCAAAGGAGTCTTCCTTACATGAAAACAAGATTGTGATGTCTCATGAGGGACATCATCTATTTTGTTCAAAGAAGCTTTCTGGAATTGGATGTGTAAATTTTTTAAAAAGGATATTAGCAATAAGACTGAATAAACACTTCCAAAATATTCTTGCTCTGGGTGTTTTGGTATACATCCCCTTATAATGCTCACTTATCTCTGTTTTGCAGACAAGTGATCTTTTGTGTAATAGACAGATCAAAAAGCTTCGTGTCTTCCCAGATCCCGAGGTGAACAAATATGAGAAGCAGGAGTGAGCTCAAGTCTGAAGTTGGGCTTTCCCACTACACTGTGGCTTCTTTGCTTTCTAGCATTTTAACATGTAATTATGTGCCACATTCATTTTATGTGAAATGGAAAAAATATCACTATTTCTATACTCTATTTCTGAGTATTGAATCACATTTATTACATGAAGACATAGAAGAAGCAACTGTCATAAACACCATAGAAAATATGAATATCTAAAGTACACAAATGCATACTTCTATGAAACATTCACCATAATATAATTAAATTAAAAAACCCTACTAATACCCTAAGGTATTTTGGCTATGTTGTGAACCCATAAATGAGATACTGAGAACATGTCCAGCACTTATTCTGACAGATACTAGACTTTACTGGGTGCAGAACAGGGAAAGACTTGCTGCCAGGCATTTGAAAAAAAGGGAAGATTTGATGAGGTCTATTAAACACACTAGCAAATATATCTTCACCACCTGGGATATGTAGCATTACAAGCAGAGAGGTACCAATAGGTGAGCTTTACCATCATCACTCACAGGAGTCAAAGTGATTGCAGAGTCCTCTTGGGATTAGGCAGGGAGAGGGTCACACGTTCAGTAGCCCTCTCAAGCCCTCTGAAACAATTTCTGACATGATAGATAGCAGAAACTTGGTCATGGAGCCACCAAGGAAATTAATGGGCCAATGAAGAATTGGTGAATGTAAGAATCAGAACCAAGTACCCAATAGAGTCATAGGGAAAATGAAGGGTGAGGTTAACAACTGTTTTTTTCTCTATGAAGAATTGGGCCAATTTGAACCAAATTCACATTAATTAGTTCATAGGACTGCAGGTAAAAATAATTCTTGAGTACTGCATTTTCTTACATCTTATGGCACTGAGCAAAGATCTCTGTACTTACAGAATCTTCTTACAAAACACAACTTTCATATCATTTCTTCTTTGTACAAGCCATTTCTCCTTCATATTCGAGTAGAAATACATCATGATTCAAATATATTCCTCAGCTAACATTAAGAAGTCTAATTTAGCAAGTTTGGTCTGTTTTCCCAGATTCGAGTATACAGAATGATGCCATTTTGAAACCCAGCGTTGTATCTCCCTGTTGTCTTCAATGTGAGAAAACTACACCATTTTCAATTATTTGGGAAAGTTTAGACTCTTCAGCTTTCACAATGCAGTGTGGCACTAGGGGCAGGCATGTGTCTTTTGAGGTGTGAATTTGTTATTTCTATTGTTACATCTTCCTTTTATCCTGGGAATCAGCTGCAGTCCTAATTCCTGACAGTTCTTTAGCTATGGGAAGCATGTGACAAAATAAGTTTCATTGTCATCGTGATGTTAACTTCGAGGGCTGTGCACAGACTTGTTACCATCTGAGTAAGAATATTAACTGAAATCCATGCTAATGGAAACTGAGACTAGAGCCATTGAGACAGCTCAGATGGGAAAAGCACCTGCTACCTGGCTTTATGATGTGGGTTTGATCTCTGGCATTCACATATGGAAGGAGAGAATTCCTGCAAGTTGTCCTCTGATGTGTACATTTATGATGACACACACACACAAATATGTAACACAAATTAAAATCTTTATACTAAAATAATTCAAGGCCCTGATATAGATTTTAAAGGTTGTTGAGAGTATTAAACTATTTTTAAATTAAAATTTGCACTGGGGCTGGAGAAAGATGGCTCTGTCGTTAGCAGCAGTGGCTGCCCTTCTTCTGGAGAGGACTTATGTTTATTTCTCAATACTCTCATGGTGACTCACGACTGTTTATAACTCCAGTTTCAGAGACTCTAGTATCCTGTTCTGGCCTCCATGGCCACTGCACACACGTGGTGCCCATAGATACATAAAGGCAAACACCACACATACATACACACACACACACACACACACACACACACACACACCTTAAAAGCATTGTATGGAAGTATTCAAACTATTCTGGAGGTATAAGACTCTGCCTTGAAGTTTAGGTGTCATGATGGAATGATTTTAGGTGAGATTTACAGTGTAGAGTTTTGTTGGCACGAACATAAGAAAGTCCCTCTTATTTCAGCAGTAATTATTTGTCCTGCAATTACTGGTAGGTGCAGTGGCCTTCTCATGCTAAAGGGTATTATCTTGGCTGTCAGAGTACTGAACTATCTTAGAGCTAATTGTTGAGCAGAAGAAAAAGATCATTGAAAAGTCTAAAGATGACAGCAGAATTGACACAAACTCAATTCAAGTGTTTTCTAGTGCCAGTTCTTTCCAGTCCACATTCTCTTTGCAAACAAATGCCAAGTCACAGCTCATAGTCTTCAAATTGTTCTCTGAACACAAGGACTCCCTCTCTTTGATTGATCCCTAAAAAAAAATGAAGATAAGTTTATCTGCTCAAACATTTCCAATCAATGGCTAATTGAGTTCGCTCTTGCCCTTTGGAGAACTCCAGATGTCTGGTCAATTTCTTTCCATGCAATAACATCAGAGGTTCAAAACGGCATAAAGCAAAACGGCAATTTGTAAATGGCAAAAATTCTCTATGGAATTTTCAACAGTAGATTGCCAATGCTTCAGTCACTCTGGCTGATATTTTTAAACGGAGCTTGTGAAAAAGGAAAGGATGCTCTTACATAATCATTCTCAGTTATTTGAAGGCTGTGTTGACAGCAAACCATAAATTCTCCAGGTTTTTACAGTTGAAGTAGATCTGAGTTATTTTTAATTGAGGCCCATGTTAAATTCAACTCCATAGTTCTTTTTAATTTTTCCCCAAACAAAAATTATTAGAAGGATAATTTGCATGGCATTACTTAGGAACCACAAGCTCATAGTACATCTGCTGCCTGCTGGTCCTTTGATTTTGTAGTGAGTAACTCTATTAGGTGCTGGTCTTGGGTCTCTGAGGGGTCGGGAGGAGAGCTGGCTGCTTGGGGTCTGTACTTGGGAGAGCCTTGAGTTGCACCCTGCTTGGATCCTAGAGTGAACACAGCCATGTGGTTCACAAGCCAGCTTGGACCATATCTTGGCAGGTCCTTCAAGTACTTCCAACTGTAGCTTCAAAGGTAATTTTTTGTTCAGTTAAACATCATTGAGTTGTTTGTCAAGTGATACCCAGTGAAAGATAAAGCAGATCTCTGTTCACAACACTGTATGTAATTAAATCCCATTTTTGCTATTACCAGAGGCCCAGCATGATATCGTGGTCATGATGAGAGTCATTCTTAACTTTCATGTGTGACCCATGGTAAGCTTCCCTTCTCTCTGATACAAACACAGACATCCTTTGTATTTACACCAAAACAGAATGCCCTAGGCTGGGTAACTTAACCATGAGAAGATTATATGGATCATGGTCCCAGATGTTGGGAAGTTTCAAATTTAGTGCTTAGCTTCTGGCTATAGGGGAAGGCAGTTAATGTGTGTATACTATAGCCAGAACCAGTGGACGCTGGACTTCATCCTTCTATCCAGACTCTGTTTCTGAGGGCAATCAACCCATTTTCTAGGTCAAAGTATGAAATTGGTCTGAGGGTAGAACTTTCATGTGCTAATTATTCTCTGGGGGTCCCACCTCCTCACATGGCCATAGTACAGTTTAATTTTGGTGTGAGTTTTGAAAAGCAGATTTAGACGACACATTTTTAAGAAGTAAAATTCAGTAAACTTTAGGGATAAATCCAAATATTTCATTCATATGAAAAAAATGTAACAGTCACCCTGGCCCTCAAGCACTGATGTGTGGTATGCCCTAGTTCCTAGTATCTGCTGAGGAGAAGCTCAGGTATTCTTCTCACTCCAAAACTCAGACAATCTGGAATCTCCAGGACTTGCTTCCTACCCAACCAAATCATCTGTCTACATGATTTACCATCAGGGAAGAAAATGAAAATGCTTTTGGGAGCCCAGCTCTGTGCAGAGTTACTTTAAAGTAGCGCATGCAGAGGCCTGAATCTAAGTCATTTGTAACTATGTCCAGCACACAGCAAGGATTGAATAAGTGTCAGGTAACTATTACTAGTGAATGAATCATTTAACTTTAAATATTTCACATATTTATTTTAGAAGTTCTTTATATTTTTTCTAAGGCACTTACCTCATGATTTTTCAAGTTCTTCAACAAAACTATTGGTGTATATCCATGCTTTTTTAATTTGCTTGCATTCAAGAGCTATTTTGAGGTCTCGCACAGATACTTTATTCTGTCTTTTGAGTAACTGCGGTGCCCATCATGGAAGCAGCTGTTGAATGGCCCAGGGTGAGAAGAGTCAACAGATGAGTGACAAAGCATGAGGAAGGGCCAAGAGTAAAGTTTAAAGGGCCAATGTGCAGAAACCTCCTGGTTCCAAATTCTATTTCAAAATCATAACATGTATTGGTGCAATCAAATCAGGCTGTGCTAGTTCTGAGTGAAGGGAGTGATGTCTGCACAGCAGAAAAGGAGCTTCATCTCTGAGTTGATTTTCGTCTCATTGAATGACAAAGCTGTCACTTATCTGACTTCAGTTAGGGACTATGGTTGACTTTTCTAGACTTCTGAGAAGAAGGCATCTCAGAGAAAGTGATAAGATAGCATTGAGAAGGATATGTATGCCCTGCTTGTGTTCCTAGTCAACTCATTCCTGTTTTTTGTAGTGGTTGCTACTGATTCATTCATTTTGTTCTATGTTTACTATGGCTCCTTCTCAACTATAGGAATTGGTACTCAAGTCTTTGAGAGAGAGGATGGATGATGTCAATGCCCCTAGAGAAAGTGAAGAATTAAAGAAGGCAATCCTAGAGTAAAGAGATGGTTTCTAATTCCTGATGCCCATAGTGGCCACACTCAAGTGCCAGGATTTGGTAGGACATGAGCTATAGAGCCCTCAGAGTAGTGAAGGTCATTATTTAAATACCAATAAGCTCAGAGAGCAAGTTGTATGATAGGAAGTGAGAGTGGACATATTTTTGTAATCTTCTGTGATGCAGAATCCACAGAGTTTAACTTCTCATGAGTAGTCACTAATTCAATCAGTGGTTTACCGTATAGAAATGGCATGAAGATGATGCTGTTTCCTGAAGAGACCCAAAGGATATTTTAGGGAGTCATAATTATAATCAGAGAGGCATTTTAGACATAGGTCACTACACAAAGAAGTTTCAATAAAAACACTCTTCCTAGTCACTTCCCTCTGAACTCCTTGAGGTATAGAAGTAAATAAAAATAATAAAGAACAGGATGGTGGCATTTGTGTACTTCTGGTTGAAGGGGTTTTAGCAGGACCTTGTGTAGCAGGACCACAAGGAAGCATTGTTGTAGGAGTGCAGGAGTAGAAAGAATCATAAGACACCCCAGCTGTGGTGGTATTGTGTTCCCCGAAATATTGTGCACCCTAATAAACTTATCTGGGGTCAGAGACAGAACAGCCACAATATTAAACATAGAGAATAGGCAGTGATAGCACACACCTTTAATCCTAGCACTTGGGAGGCAGAGCTAGGCAGAAATCCATGTGTTCAAGGATACAGCCAAGCATGGGGACTCACGCCTTTAATCCCAGAAAGCAGAAACTTTAATCCCAGGAAGTGGTGGTAGAAGGCAGAAAGATATATAAGGCATGAGGACCGGGAACTAGAAGCATTTGGCCTGGTTAAGCATTTGGCTGGTTAAGCTTTCAGGCTTTGGAGCAGCACAGTTCAGCTGAGATTCATTCTGGATGAGGACTCAGAGGCTTCCAGTCTGAGGAAACGGACCAGCTGAGGAATTGGCAAGGTGAGATAGCTGTGGCTTGTTCTGCATCAGATCTACCAGCATTCACCCCAATAACTGGCCTCAGGTTTGATTTTATTAATAAGAACCTTTAAGATTCCTGCTAAACCTCAGCAGCCTTCTCCATTTTACTTTAATTCTTATTTTTTAAAATTATTTTGCATACCAACCATAGTTTCCCCTCCCTCCTTACCTCCTGTTCCATCCCCCACCTCCTTCCTACTCCTCCATCCACTCCTCAGAAAGGGTAGGGCCTCCCATAGGAATCAACAGTGCATGGCATATCAAGGTGAGGCAAGACTAAGCCCCTCCCCGCTACAGCAAGGCTGAGGGAGGAATCCCACCATAGGGAGGAGGTTCCAAAAAACCAGCCCATGTGCCAGGGATAGATCCTGGTCCTACTGCTGGGGGCCCACAAACAGACCAAGCTACACAACTGTCATCCACATGCAGAGGGCCTCGGCCGGTCCCATGCAGGCTCCCTAGCTCCCAGTCTAGAGTTTGCATTTTCATACTGTAGTCTTCATAGTGTTCTAAATAGAGCACCCATACCAGAAGCACATGTGTGTATAAATACGAGCCACTCCAACATCATGTAGAGTTGTATTTAAGTTTGCCTGTCCTTTTCCTCTAGTCATGTGTGTATTACTTACCTGTCATCCTTTGCATCTACAAAAGTTGCCTATGGGAGTAATCCTTGAACAATTGAGAGTATATTGAGGCCTAATGAATATAAGATCATGAATATAATTTAGCTTTCCCAAAACATAATCATTATTTGGCAAATATTTTTGCATGCTCCTCTGGGGCCAGGCATTGTTTAGCTAATTGTCAGTTTTGCAGGCTGGAGTGACATACCTTGGAGGATTCAGAGCTGCACCAGTGACGTGGGCAGGAGTATAACATGTTAGCATTTATGAGGACAATAATTGTTGTCTTAAAAAGGGAAATAAAGGAGATTAATGAAGAGAAAAATTCCAATTTTAAATAAGGGAGGTCATCTCACTAGGAAGTTGACCTTTGGAATGTTTTTCAGAGGGTAGGCATTTAGAAACTTCTATCAATAGCAAACAACAATAACCAAGTTGTACCCAGGGAGCTATATAGCAGAAGGCAGTTTTTTTGTTCTTTAGTTAACTGAAGTGATTGGTTGATTTGAACCAAGGTAGATATAATGACTACTTTAACTGTCAACTTGATGGTCCTAGAATCATCCCGGGAAGGTGACTTACTGAGGGATTGCCTAGGTGAGGTTGGCTTGTGGGCAGGTCTGTGAAGGTTGTGTTGATTAGTGTGAAGACTTGCCCACTATGGGCAGCACTAGTCATTGATCCTGTTTTGTGTAACAGTGGGAAAAGCAGGCTGAGCCAAGTGTGCAGGTTTGATTCCATGGTTGTCTGTTTTTACCTGTAGATGTAGTGTTTTCTCACTCTCCTGCCTCTGGGACTTTCCTGCTATGATTAACGGTAACCTGGAACTGTCAGCCAAATAAACCTTTTCTTTCCTCTACATTGCTTTTGTTCAGATGAAATGAAGACCACAGAGAAGATGGTCATGGGGTATAAAGTAGATCAATATCTACAGGGAGGAGCCTGGAACCTCAGAAAGCCAGAAAGAGGTCCCCAGCAACCAGAACAGCAACTCTGCCTTGTCCCAAGTGAGCATGCAAAACCCCTGGAAACTGGTCAGACTGCACAATTTGGTGATCTACAGGGTATCCCTATATAACAAGCCTGCTGGCTGCATAACAGGGTCCAAAGAGGTCCTGCCATCAATATACTCAGGACGTTTTCATCAGTGTTTCCGAAATCCCCAGCCTCTGAGTTCCTTTAAAAATATACATGACAACCAGGTTTCATGGCAATAATGTTGAACAGAACTTACTTGGAAGTGATGTCATAGAAACCAAGGAAATTTGCAATTTTTTCCACATTGTCATATAACATTTACAATCTATATTAAACTAATCCAGAGCTCCTGCTGTGGGTGAGTTGCCCTCCATTTAATGTGCTATCGGCCAGGTAGTTGCAAGAGGGTCTTAGCTGGGACATTCAGTCAAGATTTAAGAGTACACGAGTTTCCTATTTTTAATTTGTTAATTCTCACAAGAGCCAAGGAATCACTTTACATAGTTCCCCCCCCCAAAAAAATGACCTTTTCTCTTTGTTGAATTCATGAGAAGTCAATAAATTATCTACTTCCTTTGATGTAAAGGACGTGCGTTTTTGGGCATTTGTTAGGAACATGGGTTATGTTTTCTGCATGAAAGCTTTGCTTTTTCTCTTTGCACTTTAAAACAGGGGAAATTGGTGATGACTTATAAAAAAAAGCTTCATTTATTTATTGAGTCACTAAATCTAATTAGGTCTATTATTCTTAAGAAACTCCATGGTAACTCACCAAACCTGAAAGACTGATTCACATAGATCCCATGCTAGAATAGATTATTAGTGCTGCAGCCGAGCTCAGAGCTCTTCCTCACTTAAAAAGCTGTCAGAATTTCTATTCATTTCAAGAGTTGATAAATTAACCCTGGGAATATTTCTGGCTGAACTTTCTAGTGCCTGAATCCATAAGCCTTGATATCTTCAGTGCCTGCTACATTTTACCCTGAATACCTTTAACCTCCCTAGACCTTCCTGAGGGGCTTTTATCAGAGCCATGTGCATTTGTCAGAGCACCTCTTCCTGGTGGTGAAAAGCAGGCACATGTGAAATAGTGACATCCACCTTTTGTTTGATTTTTACAATTGGAAATATGTGTGGAAAAGGAAAACAAGGGTAGATGTATCAAACAAGAGGACTTTCGTTGAAATGTGCTTTCTAATATTTGCATTCAATGTGTTGAGTATTTGAGAAGACTCCATGATGTGTAAATTGCATGACCTGCAACTAATAGAGAGAAGGATCACTTCTAGAATGTAGGTACAAATGCATGAAAGCCCCTCCCCCAGATCCCCAGAGAGGCAGATTACTGATCAAGAGCTATCAAGTACTCTCTGCTCTGTAACAGCAAATGAGTGCTGAAAATCTTTCTCTCTCGACTTCGTGACTGGTACCATCTGTTGACATCACACAATTATGGAAAAAATAACATCTTACCGAGGAGAGAGGAGCAGAAGGCGTACTCAAGTAAGTGATTCAAATGCTCCTTGCTGTAGACAGTGGTTTCATCAATTCACATGGTCATGGCACAGAACAAAGATTTCTGGTGGTACTATTGATTACTTAGCATATGCTTGTCCTGTTTAGATTACTTCTGAGTTTGAAGGCAAGCATGCTGGACCCTGGTAGGGAAGAGGGAGAGGGAGAGGGGGCATGATAAAGAGTAGCTACCTGATAGTAATTATTTTCCTTTGCTTCGCCACATTTCATTCTAGAATGGTAAGTATATTTCCGGCTCCTCTTTGCATTTTCTTTCACATGAGGATCTTTTGCTAAGTTATTTTTAATCTTCTACAAAGATACTGAAATTCCAATCATTTTCTCACGTGAAACACTTCACTGAAGTTGGCAAAAGCAGTCATCTCCATTCTAATGTATTTTCCTTCTCTCAAGTTGTTGAAGTCCAGCCAAGGAGCAGAAGGGATCCATTAGATGAGGTTTCCGATCTTGGTGACAGGGGATTTGTATTTAATTATTTATTAAAAATAAAATTCTCAAAGATTCCTAATCTTTATCTGGTAGATACCTTGATTCTTATTGTTTGATGAAAACCATCAGCTCATCTTTTGGGGGTGAGAATTTCAAGTCTGGCCCTTGGATTCCTAAAGGCAACACAGTGACACACATGTTGGGGACCAATACAGTCTTGTGACTCCTGACAGGCTTCCATCTAACTGAAGCTTCAGGTCCACATATCAGTGCTTCTCATATGTCAGGAAAAGCACTTCATGTAATTACCAGATTCCACTTTCTTTGGTAATTCTTGGTGCTTTGATACATATTTTACAGTTGTGTTTCTGATTCATTTAGCTGAAGTCCCCAGTGGATGTACTTCTTCCCTCTCAATGAGGGGATCATTTCGATTCCATATTTCCTCAAATCTCTACCTGGAACTGGGATCCTGCGTTGGCTGAAACCAGGACAGAGAGTTCATTTAGGGTGTCCGCAGATTTGCTTCCAACTCTTCAATAAATCTGTGAACAGTTTGTAGACAAGAATGGGCAGACCATGTCCTACCCCAGGGAATGTCTTGACTCCCAAGGGATTTTCTTAGATGCATAGCCATGAAGAGCCGAAGCTAGGTAGAGAATATCTCTCTCCCAGCAGTGAAACTGTCACCTCCTCAAGCCTCTTATCCCTGGACTACTTTTTAAAAAGTGCATATAAAAGCTTTATTGGCATAGGAGACCTTTATACCATGAGTAGTTGAATGCTCATTTTGTTCCCCAGTCTCCATTTCCTTATATAGTATCCTACAGTTCTCTGTAATGGTTACTATTTACCTATTTAATCTCACATATTCTGTGTAAATTATTTGTGTCTAAAGTTAATGATATTTGTGTCTTAGTATGTTTTTGTTGATTATGAAGATGTGTAAGGGTGAATTTGTTAGATATTAATGAGGGCTCTAAAAGTATGGGACACCTTAACAATGGCCCCTCAGAAAATCTCTTTCTCTCTATGTACAAGTGGCTGATAATTAGACTACCCTTTTCTGCTTTCTAGAAACTAATTCTTGATTGTTTTGCCAGGATAAATCTTAAGGGTTGTCAGCATTCAACTGGAACATCCTAACAGTGGAAGTCAGAACATCCTAACAGTGGCAGTCAGAACCCTCTGTGGGCTATAGATCACCAGCTCAGTCTTGAAAACATGAGCTCTTCACAGCACCGTGGATCAAAATTCAGATTCATGTTGCCAATGTGTAAAATTCTGTGGAACACTGAATGTTTCCTATGGTGTAACATTCCCAGTATGGCCAGTTTGTAGTACCATCATGCCACCTATTTACACAGAGTTTGAACTTAAGGCACAGGAGGCCAGCCTCATATCCTATGTCTGCTGGACTCAGTAGCTATCAACCACATTGAGAAAAATTAACAAGTAAGAGCCAAGGGTCATGAGATGCTTAAGAAGTGGTGTTTTGATTACCAATGACTTTAGTTCTTTAAAAAAAAAAATGTGTAGTGATAGTTCTCAACACTCTATGTTTTAAGTACTCTATTTTATTAACGGATGGCAAAATTTCTGAAAACATCTGCTTTTATGAGCAGGTCAGAGCAGAGTGGACAGACCATGGGGTTTCCTGACACAGAGAGCCAGGGCAAGCCCAAAGATTTCTTTTAAGACCACTTTCTCCGGCACTGTCAATGCTATTTAGGATGCATCTGCATACAGATGTGGAGACAGGAAACCTGAGCTGAGTTCTCTTCTTTCAGAGAACAGTGAAAAGTGAGAGCAATCAGGATCAGGTTTTAAGGACACAGAGAGCCCATTTTTCCCTGACCATTTTAATCTGGTAATTTGAAATAAAGACTCCAAATTCCTCAAGTGATAATGTTAATGTGTCCATTCTGGTCAACACCAGAAGAAGGGTAAACTAAGCAGACACTGAGAACCTTCTCTTTAAAAGCAGTGTGGAAGTCCTGTGAGGTGTGAATTGGTGAATGACATGAAAGCTGCCATATCCCTAGCTGTTCTTCCTATCTGTCGCCACACTTGTAGCATCTACCACAGTTTAGAAGGGATGTCTGCAGTACAATACACATAATTCAAATGAGCAATAGAGCTCAGTTCTGAGTGCATTCTTAATATGTACAGAGAGATGTTAACTCTCATGTAAACTACTGTTTTATCAAAAGAAAGCCAATCAAGCTTGAATTGTGGGGTGGTTTATAATCTATTTCCTTATGGGCAGGTGGTTGAATTGAGTCACCCTAAAAATCAACAGTTGACGTCAACTATCCTAACACTGTGATGTGCACAGGGTGTTAGCCTAGCATCCAACAGCTTCTATACAGAGCTAAAAAATAAATAAATAAGGGGGGTGGGGAGGAGAGGGAGTTGTAACTTTTGAGCTTCAAATGGAAGTACCACCTTTTATAAAAACAAGTTTCTGCTATTTAAAATCTGTTAGTCTCTCCACTGAGACACTTATCATGATGTATTGTAATTGGTAATTGTTGGTAAAAATAATTCCTCAAGCTGTGACTCCTTGAGGTTGGAGAACTTGTTTTTGTTGCTTGTTTTTTTCCTGTCTCGTACCAAGCAGTAGATTCCAACTGTTCTTATTTGGAGCAGATCTGTGCAGAAATACATGGAACAATTACACTTACAAAATTGGAGAAATGGCAACCACACCTTTCTAACTGACAGGTGTTGGGCTAAAATGTTTCTCTTGTGCTGTGTTTCCTAACTTTAGTAGGCATTCAATACAACAGGGGAGCTTTCAAATACTGAAAACCTTGACCCAAAGTAAAGTCAGGGCAAGCTGATTCACAGCCAAGGCTGTGTACTGGAAGTCTGCATTTGACCAAGATTTCGGAGAACTATTCCTGATCCACATTCCGCATAACCCATATTTCCAGAAAGTTGCTGAAGGCAGCCAGATAGATTCATAAACAGGTATAGGTCTCTACTTATTCCTGTCAAACTTAGCTTCACACGAAGATGGGATACTTACGGTTATGTTGAAAACAAGTTTAATGCTTATTTCTGATAACTTCTTTGTGCTTCTCTTAGCATTGTAAGTTGTTTAATTTTTTTTGGGGGGGTCAGGGGTAGGTAGCAATTATGTGCTACTGGTAAGCTGAGAAAAAGCTTTATAAGGGCAAATTTCTGGTTTCTTAGCAACATCAAGTATCATATTGTTGTTACCAGGTGGTCTTCCTGGTAATGGAGTCATTAAAACCATCATCATGCATTTATTTGTCATTAGTATTGATGACACAGGCCTGACCTAAAAGGTCTTTCTCTGATTAGTTGATACATGTTGATAGATAATTACAGTCATTTTGATTTCAAATTGTCGTGTTTCACAATGACTGAATATTAATTTAGTGATTTGGAAATACACATTCAAGGTGGAGCATGGGGCTTCTGAAAATCTCATTATCAAACATGTCTTGGGTCTTCAGGACTTTTCATCTTAGGTAGTGAGAGCCTATGGGTTCATTTTGAGTCATTTCAGTTTTTCCCAAAATACATACTGATTTATTCATTCTTTGTGGATGGTTTAAAGGGCTCATTTCTAGACTATGGGATGAATATTTCTTTTAAGAAGTATCATTCTTCAGTCTTCTGTCTCTATGTTACTGACCACTCCTCTATTACTTGTGGAAAAATATAAATGCATATATGAAGAAATGTCTATGGCATAAAAATTCTGTGCTGTTTATTAACAACTGTGTTGTCTGGTCATGACTCAGAATTTTTTTATGTATCTCATTTCTAAAATTCTGTTACATCACAACCTACATAGAATTGTTTTACTTGCAAATACTCAGTGTTTAATCATGTATTATTTATTTTACTTTCATGCTGATTCCATACATGTATTTCATGTTCACCCCATCACCATCTCCTACTTCCCTCCTGTCTCTATTGGTTCTTCCTTGATCCCGCTGTTCCTATTGGCTCTTCCTCGATCCTCCTGTCCCTATTGGTTCTTCCTTCTTCCCCTCCTGTCCTATTGGCTTCCTAGTTCTCCTCCTGTGCTTATTGGTTCTGACTAGTTCTCCTCTGTTCCTATTGGTTCTGACTAGTTCTCCTCTGTCCCTATTGGTTCTGCCTCATTCCCCTTCCACTTTCAGCCTTTCTTTCTTTCTTTATTAGTTTTCTGATGTCCCATTGGGTTTTAGAAAAAGGTGAATACAGTGTACAGTTTTATATTTTCTTAAGCATTTAAACTAATTTTTTGTTTTGAATCCATTTGTTTACTGTGGATTAAACTCAGAAACTTGTATCTGATAGTCAAACATTCCATCCCTGCAACCATATCCCTGTATGACAGTTCAGAAAAAAAAAAAAAAAAGATATATGAAATTCTCAATAGTTGCTATTTCCACAGTGAATACTCATTGGAATGTTTTGTTTTATTTATTTATTTATTTTTCTGGTTTTGCTTCAGATCGATCTTAAAACTCACATTTGAATTTATATTTGAATTGTACTATTATAGCAATGTCCAAGTGTAAATGGAACACAAATCTATATAACAGATACCTTTATAATTAAAGTTTCATATTCTTGTTAAAAGAAACATTAAAGCAAAAATAGGATTTCAATACTTATTTGAAGATTTATTAAGGCAACTCCACATAGTTAAAAAGGAGGTTTATTTTGGGGGGTAACTTACAGCTAGTAAAGGGGTTGGTTACAAGATCTGGGAGAGGTGAGGTGCAGTACAGCTGGGTTCTCTGGCGAACTCCACTCAATCTACCATCCAGCATCCAGGATTACCAGGAACCAAGAGAGCTGGCATATCTGGATTTTGGGTTTTAAGGGCTCCTGTCTTGGTCCCACCTCAGGGGCAGGTCATAGGTAGGTTTGACAGTTACCAGAAGCCTCACTGGGGATAGTACTTCCAGGTCAAATACTACAAATACTTGGGGGGGAAAGTAAGCCTTGATTCCATTAAAATCTTGTATTTCCCTTTAGACATAAGCCATTGGAATCCAGAACAAATGGCTCACTAATTTTATCTTTCATTTTTATGGATTTTAAATAATAACATATGTGCCTTCTTGAATCCACACATTCATTATTCAACAATCCTCTTTAACTCAAAGGTTTTCTTCCATTTAAGAGTAGGTTTAGCTCATTAACATTCTTAGAAATTAAATTCTTATTGTCCCACCTGTGACCACACATAGTCAATTACTTTTTTTCTTACAGAAATGACATCACCCAAAGAACAAGCAATATTTCTTAATTTATATTGTGATGAAATTGGTTTGAATAGTATTAATTTCATTGAATATTTATGCAAACTATCTAATGAAATTAATGTTATTCAAATCTATTCATTTTCTTAGAACACTCTGCAGAATACATTTTGTTTGTACATGTTTTCTGTTTGTTATGTATAATTCATTCTAAGGTAGATATTGTTTGGGAGTTAGCATATCAGGGATCTGGAAGAACTTCCCTCTTTTTCTGAATCTATGACTAAAGAGAATGTGAATATTTTATAGCACATAGTAAAAATCAGAGCCTTTCGCATGGTTAAGGAACTCCACTGATCACCACCTGGCAGGCTGAGAAGAATATGGCTTAGAAATAGCTTCAAGAACAGGCTGTAAATAACTTATGAATAACATGGGGGGAATGTTCTAGAAATGTCACCTCTGAGACAATTGCCTATCAATAACAAGAAAACCAGGTAAAACACTTTATGACTGGCTCCACACGTCATCTAGGAGTCTCTGCATCCATATCTCAGCAGACTTGTTTTATTTTCTCAGACATAGAGAAGGGATCACACCCTGGCACGAGGATGGCTGGAACAATTAGCAATTAAGAACAGACATGGCAAGTGTGATAGATGGCGGCTTAGAGTTCTGGGAATGCAGACCGTGCTGAATGGTGATCCCCAGTCACCAACCGACAGAAGGTTGCATTCCTCTTAGGTGAACTTGGACCAATATGGAAGAGGGGAGGCCACAGTGAACCTAGGACCAAGATCAAAGCTTGATGGAGAATCAGGGGACCCTGGAGGAGAAGTTTAATGTCAGAAAAGGACACTTTCCTTCTTGTGTAGCCTGGCTTCATAGTTCACTAGTATCTTTGAATGAAGGGACGTGTGATTTTGAAAGTCATTGCTCAACAGTTTTATTCCCTTACTTTCTCATGTGTATATGTTAGATCCATCCTCTTTTAGGCTTTAAACTCTTTCTTCTCCCATTCTCTGTCAATGTTTTCCTTTTGTTAGGGAGCTTCAAGTTCAACAACCACTTCAGTTTCCATGATGAGTGGTACTTGAGGTTTTAACCTGTGCTTACAAATCTGGTGCTCATCTGCAGGCTGGGGTGGGTGGAGCAGGTGTGACTGAAAGAGTCCCCAGGATGCTGAGTGAGTGACATGAGCATGGGGCTTACTTAAATTTCAATTCTGTTGCTGTTTAAACTGTCCCTGCAATTAAGCAACTTAGGAGAGAAAGGGCCTATTTTAGTTCCTAACTCCAGGTTACAGTTCATCACTACCAGGAAATCACATCAGCAGAAGCCTGAGCTAGATAACTGTTTATATCCAACCCACAGTCAAAGGCAGAGACATGCATGCATGCATGCATGATTACTTGTGTTCAGCTCACTCTCTAACCTGAGCTAGACAATACCACATGGAGAATCTCTTCCCACTCTTCTCAGGTAGTTCTGACTTGTTCTTCGAAGATGTTTAGAAATAACTATTGAGATATTCAACACAAATGCTATTTCACTATTTAAAGAGCATGACATTAAAAGGCCAGATATTTTCATTGGCAATGTTGTGAAGGCAATTTCTGTGTTCTCTCACATTATCAACAAATGTAAAATGTTGACACAGACTGACTTCACTTTGAGCTTAATTTATGTAATTTGTTTTACAGTTAACAGGACTTTACTAAGGACATTCATATTGTTCTGTAACTAAAGTAACATACTTCATAGACTGAGGCTATATACATCTTATTCTTTATTGCACTACTTCCTTAAAATCAAATCATTATCTCTGTTAGCATCTTCAACTCTATTCTGAAATGTTATTATCCTTTGGACTAACCATTTTTTCTGCTTAAATTTTAAAAGAAATAATACTTTTATAGATTTTGTATGGTGTTATAGGTGTTCTGTTGAAGAACAATTCACTCCCCACTCAAACTAACTATAAACGACTGAAAATGTTTGCTTAGGGAGCTACCAGTTTTGTATTTTTATATCTCTGTGTTGTGTGTGCTTATATAAACATGAGTCCAGAAGATGGCAGCAGATCCCCTGAAGCTGGAGTTATAGGTGGTTGTGAACCACCATATGTGGGTGCTGGGAACTGGAGCTACATCTTCTGAAAGAGCAGTAAGATAGCTTAGCCCCTGAGCTCCAGTAATTTTTTTTTTATATAAGGCATTTTTTTGTTGTTTTTTTTCGAGACAGGGTTTCTCTGTGTAGCTTTGTGCCTTTCCTGGAACTCGCTTTAGAGATGAGGCTGGCCTCAAACTCACAGAGATCTGCCTGCCTCTGCCTCCCGAGTGCTGGGATTAAAGGCGTGTGCCACCACCGCCCGGCGATATAAGGCAATTTTATAGCTCATAGCAAACTGCAGTCTAGATCCTAAGTACATAAAAGATCATGCAGCTGCAGCATTGAGTTATGAACCTTTATCTTCATGTATCCCCTGGAGTATGGCTATATTCTTCAAACCATTTTGCTTGAATTCCAAAGGGCAGTTGTCATGAATTGGATCTAGGTTTTACTATCCAAAATCCTGTTGTCACAGGAGTAGCTAAAGTCCCTCAGTTTTGCTCAGTGTTGACTGGAAAATAAAATTAGAGAATACTGTGAAGTTTTGTATCAATTTATTTGAAAATTAAGATAGTGTGGACCCATTTCTAGGAAATTCTAATTTACCACAGAGATCCAATTTGGTTGTCTTTGGTGGTTCTGTTGACTCTTGGGGATGGCTCTTCTTGGTTGAGAACTTCTGGAGAATTTTCCAGACTCTTATGATACTTAGTGGTACCACTGGGCAAATAAAAGTGTCTCACATGTGACTTTATGAGTTCCATGAAGCAAAATGGTTCCTGGGTGAGAGATTTTGTCTAAGGATGAGGAATGAGTGGAGATTACTATAGACACTGTAGAGAACTCAGAAAAACACCACAGAATGAAAGCCCAGATGAATAGTACTATACAAATGTTTTTCAAAACAGAAAGGAAAGAATATCAAGGCATAGGGTCAAATGAACTTTGACATCAAAACAGATGTGATTCATATGGAAAATGGGGGCCATCTAGGCCACCTTCATTCATAAATGCAGTTGTAAAACAAAACCAGAAACACCCCCAGTTACTTGCAATTGAATGTAATGTCATACCAGGTTCTTTTACAACATTTTTTTTTTAACCAAGAATATAAAGGAAGTTTAACATTAGGAGGCTCTTACATTTGCCACATTTACTGAATAAAGTAAAAGATAAAAGTCATCTGACTGATCCAGGAGGAGCAGGGAAGTGTGTGATAACAATTTTACACTTGTTTAGAATTGAGACATTTGCAAACTAGGAACAGAAGGAAGCTTCCCCCAAAGTGATAAATTATATCAGCCTTGCTATATAAAGAGTACCTAAAATTATATCTACCCAAAATCTACAGGAAGCATCATTCTTAATGGAAACACATGGTCCTATTTAAAAGTCAAGATCAAAAATGATACCTACCATTACCTTTTCAAAGCAACTGTCAGTGGGGCTTCATTTCAGGGCCACCAGGAGTTACAGAAGCACATGGAAAGTCTTAGAGTTATTAAGAAGTAAAGTAAACTATGGTCATTATTATCTGAGTAGGGATATTCTAATGTGTATCCACACCAGTAGTGAAACTGTGAGATTATCAACCTTGCAAAGATAACATATTTGTAATCCACTTCTTCAGTGATAATTATTTTATTTTATTTTCTTACAATTTTGCATGTGTACACCCTACATTCTGACCTTGCTGCTCTCTCAACACCGTCCACCCAAGCTTCTTTAGACAGATGTCTCTCTTATATTCATTCATTTGGTTCTGTGACCCACTGAGTTTAACCAGGGCCACCTGTGTGACCTGCATTTGGTGCTGTCCATTGGAGCTTGATTGACTGAGCAGAGCTACAGTCATGAGTTCTCCCTCTTCCAGAATCTATCATTAGCTAGTCATTCAGACATGAAGGTTAGGGTCCTGTGAGACCTTCCCCTCCTCTGATTGATTGTTGGCAGGACTGGTCCTGTGTGAGCCCAGTGCAAGTCACTTTACCGTTGGTGTGAGTTGAAAATTGCACTGGCCATATTGAATTCAGAGAGTGTAACCTTTTGTAGGTCTTTGCCCTATCTTTATCCTTCTAGCTCTCCGATAGTTCTAGCTCCCTCATGTATGGTGTTCCCTGAGCCCTTGGGGAGTTGATATCAGTAACTTGTTTATGGGTGGATCCCCAACTGTCATTCATTCTCTGCATCTTGGGCAGCTTTAAGTCTATATTCACCACTGTTCACAGTAGGGAGGTATCTCTGATCCAGCTAGGAGCTGCTTTTACTATGATACAAGAATAATATTTAGAAGGAAATTTGCTGCTGCATCAGTTTAGTTAACAATCAGAAATACACACGGGCCCACTACCTCCCCAGACTTGGGTTGTTAGCTGAGTTGTAGTACCGGGCATTGGTGCCCCCACCATCATGGAGCAGGTCTTGAATTCATTCAGAATACAGTTGGTTACCTGCCCCCAACACTCAAGCTGCTATTGTAAAGGTGAGCATACTTTGAAATTAATTATAAAGTCACCATTTCAAGTGGCCAGAAAATCTAAAGTTACTAGATGTAGATTTTATATTTACGTGAATACTATTTACAAAGATTATAGGTGAAATTCAAAATATTACTTGTGAAGAATTAGAATATATAAAATATAGAAATAGTTGTTGCAAAGATTTTAGTATGAACAAAAACAGACATCACCACCTACTTTCAGTATGATCATTCAGTTTTGGAAATTCATCAGTCACCTAGATGGGCAGGGTGATACATGTCTATGCTTCCAGTACTCAGGAGGCTAAGGCAAGAGCATTGTAAACCTGAGTCCAGCCAGGGCTACAAAGTGAGACCTTATTTCTAAACAAACTATCTTCTAAGTCTCCCAGTATATGTATGGGTTAAATGCCATTGAAAAAAATAACAGCAAGAATTTCTACTGGAGACTCATAACCAGGTTTAAAATCATTTTGTGAGGGTAAATATGTCAACAATATTTAAGATAAAGAAGCACAAAAAGAACAGGCTTAGGTAAAATACCTACTGTGAAGTTACAGTGGGAGCTGGAGAGATGGTTCAGCAGTTAAGACAACTGACTGACCTTGCAGAGAACTCACTTTCAGCTTCTAGCTTCCACATGGCAGCTCCCAACCTTCTGTAACTTCAGTTCTGGGGAATGCAATGCCCTCTTCTGGCCTCTACTGGTGCAGTACACATGTGGTGTACACATACATGCAAGCAACCCCTCATGTACATATAATTAAAATCAATAAAGTTATAGTGATTGAGAGTGCACTTCCTCAAGCCAGGGATAAACAAGTGCTCCAATGACCCATGTAGTGGTTCACACATATATGGATTTAGAGATAATGCAAAGTAGAAAGTCATTTCAACAAACATATGGTAGCAACTGAATTTCAGATCTGGAAATCAAGATCCATGTCCTAGGTTCCTTGGGCTTTTGACCTTATTCTGACTCTTCATCTTTTTTTTTTTTAAAAAAAAAAACTTCTGAAATAAAACAGCCAACAATTCTCATCAATTTCCCTTCCTCAGTGCATCTTCTTTTCCCACAATCAATATTCTAGCCCATTTCTCCATAACCCAAGTTATGTTTGGCATTGAGATTCTATTTCACCTCTTTCTTTTCTATGTTGGATCCTGTTTGCTCTGAATACAGATGCTGCCAAATCTTTCTCCATAAAAGACTATTTTTGTCATATAGCTTTTTTTTTTTTTTGAAAAGCAGCTACAGAGCCTCTTTGCTGTGACATCAAGGTACATTCTTCGTATTAAACAATTCAGTATGGGACTTAGTTGAAGTGGTTCATGAGGTGCCAGAGAGGATCACTTGGATGGAGTTATGGAAATTGCATAGGCAAATTTTGCATGAGACTTGGAATATGTGTCCGTTACCAGGATAAGTATTTATAACTGCCACTGGTTACAGAGAAATGGTAATTTTCAAACCAATGCAGATGAGCTTTGTGCACAGAGCATCTGCTCATGTACATACTGGCCAGTATCACATGTATTTTAAATTCATTTTTTATTTATTTCTTGTGTGTTAATTTTATCTCTGTGTGGAAGTTATATATGATTAAGATCTTACTAACTTAGCAGAAATAAAATTAACCTTTGTTCAAACTGTGAATCTGGGATTCCTCCAATTCTCTGTCTTTTCTGTCAATGACTGTTGTGTTGACTTACCTAGTGCCTTGGCTTTGCACAGTGGAAAACCAACCTGTAAAGAAAGAGCCAGGCTCCCTGGAGAAAATCCCTTTTATATATGCTCCTGATCCTGAATCCAAGGTCACCAGCACTCTGGCCCAAGTTATGACCACAGTGTACAGACTTCTGGTGAGCTATTTCAGAGAACATAGATATAAACATACTTTCAGCACCTCCAAATTCCTTTACATATATACTTCCCATTTATTTTTTTTGCTATGGACTATTATTCCCTAAATCTGCAATGTCTGTGCTACAGCTTGCCCTGTTTATTGATGTACTAATAGGGTGCTATGCTAGCTTTCTCTCAATTCACCTGAACTTCCTGATACATATTTGATATAAGGTGTGGTATGAGAGTGTTAATTTTGGATAGTTTATCCCTTAGAATAGAGTTGCACTTTTCAAGATTTATGATATCATTTACTTATTTGTATGTCGTATGCACACATGAGTGTAACTGCCAGCAGAAGCCAGAAGAGGGTGTCTGATCCCCTGGAGCTGGGGTTACAGGTGGTTGAGGGACATAGTACATGTGTGGTAAGAATTGCGTTGTGAGCTCTTACCACTGAGCCGTCTTTCCAGACCAGAGTCATTTTATTTTATTTTATTTATTTATTTTTATTTATTTTTTTTCGAGACAGGGTTTCTCTGTGTAGCTTTGCGCCTTTCCTGGAACTCACTTGGTAGCCCAGGCTGGCCTCGAACTCCCAGAGATCCACCTGGCTCTGCCTCCCGAGTGCTGGGATTAAAGGCGTGTGCCACCACCGCCCGGCAAGGGAAAACATTTTTTAAATGATGGGCTTGATGTAAGTTAAGATATCAAAATATAGAAATACTGCATATACCCTGCAATGCAAAGTGCACTGTACCTATGTGTTGGTGTAGGGTCTCACAGGGAGTCATGCTTGCTTGAATGTCAGCAGGGAACTATGGGGATGCAGAGAGAACAAAGGTTCTCTCTGGGGAGATTGAGACAAGACTGAACAGAGGGACTGTGTTGAATCCTAAAGAGCTGAAAGTGCTCATTTCAAGAAAAGGGAAAGCAGAGGCTTGTGCCCACTGGTGGGCACAGTGGTGGGTATATCTGTGTTGAATTTAAATAATTTTGAAAACCAAAATGGTAGTGGTGTGAGAGTTTAGCTTGAGGCAGGATTGACATCTGCTCAAGGCCCTCCTTACAATGGAGTAAACTCCACACTACTTTGGGATGCATATTAAAACCCTACTCAAAACATAAAAAGCCAAACAAATAGTATGCAGATATTAGATTATAATTTGATGGAGATAAACTGAATATTTAGGAATTTGGTGGTGCTATCTATAAAATAGGAGGCAAATATTTCTTTAAATTATACTATTTACTTTGATAAATTTCAAATGTACAGTATTTTGAATTCTGTTCTCTTTAGCATTTAAAACCATTAATACATGCAAGCCACTCAAATAATAATGTTTATATAACTGTAAAATTTAGATTTCTCAACCTTTCTGGTGGTTTACATTCACACTGGAGAAAAGAAAAAAATATCACAAAGACTGCAGAAAAGTCCCCAAATCTACAGACAACTGATTTTTGTAAGTCAAATCTTCTTTGAATTATGGAAAATAATTGGACAATGTGGCTTCAAACAGGGTATCTTTGGAATAAAGTGAGTGTCACAACCATCTTTTCCTAGCACAAAAAAATGGTTGTTATCTTGAATATACAGTTTGGAGTCCAAAAGCATTTATTTCAAAGTCTGTACTTTCCAAAGGCAAAAGTGTTTGCATAAAAAAATGGAACCAGCAAAAGAATATAACCGGGCTTCCTAATAAATATTTTTATTTGATTTTGGTGAAATGGTTGAGTTGATTTTTAAAAGTAGCTAATCATAAACACAGCACAAAGATAAACTCTGGGTTTCAACATGATAATAGCTGAAGTGGTTTTTCTGTTAGATTATAAAAACAAACAAAATCAAGGGGTGGCAAGATGGCTTAACATCTAAGAGCACACACTCTTCTTGCAGAGGACCTGGGTTGGTTTCTCAGTACTCACATGGTAGCTCACCACCACCATTAAGAGTAACTCCAGAGGGGCTTGGACCTGCCTAGGCTCAGTGTGCTGGCTCTGCTGACTCCCCATGGGAGACCTCGATTTGGGGGATGTGGGGTTGTGGGGTGGCTTGAGAAAGAGGGCTGGAGGGTGGGAGGAGGGAGGAGGGGCGTTTGTGGATAGTATGTGATGTGAGTAGAAAATTTCTTAATAAAGAAAAATGAAAAAAAAAAAAGAGTAACTCCAGAAATCCAATTGCCTAGCCTCAGTAGGCACCTGCACTCAAGTACACATATCCCTCCCACCACCACATACACATAGTTAAAAATGAAAATAGAATCTTAGTCATTCAAATGAAAATATTCTCACTAATTAGACTCCCAGCGCTCCACCAGGGGCCCAGCCGTGGATGTCTGCATCCAGATTCCTCAGTCCTTGGATGGGGTTTATGGCACAACTATCAGGGTGTTTGGCCATCCCATCACCAGAGTAGGTCAGTCCTGGCTGTCTCTCGACCATTGCCAGCAGTCTTTTGCGGGGGTATCTTTGTGGATCTCCGTGGGCCTCCCTAGCTCTCTGCTTCCTCCCCTTCTCATGTGGTCTTCATTTACCATGGTCTCCTACTCCTTGTTCTCCCTCTCTTTTCTTGATCCAGCTAGGATCTCCCGCTCTCTTTCCCTCGACCGTCGCCCTTCATTGGTCCCACTCATGTCCAGACTGTTCATGTAGATCTCATCCATTTCTCCATGTCTTTCTTGGGGTCCTGTTTTCCAGGTAGCCTCACTGGTGATGTGATGTGATTGTTTTCTTTCTCAAGATTGATAGTGTTTTATGAAATTGCTTAAAAAGAAAGAAATGCCTTTCTCAAACCTGGCTTATAAAGAGATTTAGGAGATAAAGAGTCATTTTCTTCTATGGTGGACCATTGATAAATTGCCTTTGGTATCATAAATAACCTCAGACTCATACTCCAGCAAGAAACTAATTAAACTTAGTGGGTCACACATAAAAACAAGACAAAATGTAGGAGGGTGAAATTTGAGAGGTAGAAGTGTTTCAGTGGGAGGGGTGTGATGACCTGGGCAAATGGGGTGAAGTGTCTAAAATTCAGTCTATAAATGTATTAAAAATTTAAACTAAAACTTTAAAACGGAGATGCTGTGTCAGTATTGTCAAACTGCATCTCAATTTGTAAACTAATGTAATAGCAGCAATAACATCTAAAGGAAACATCTTTGAGGCTGTGAATCCCTGGTCATCCCCTGGTAACCGACCTGTGACACAAAAAGAAGGATTATGCTGCAGAACCTTGTGCTGTCTCCTGACCTGATGGCATTGTCCTGCTGTTACCTGGTATTGCTACACTGAACATTTTCTGAGCAGGACTTATGTAAATTTACCTGATTGATTGACCTTGCAGTGTATTTGCTGTCTAGACCATTGGAAAACATGAACACCTTTGAAATCTAAGTAAGAATATATCTCCGAAGGCCTGGGATGGAAACACCAATAGACAGTTCTAACATTTAGGAGTCAACTATTCCCTAGATCTACTCCAAGGCTGACGCACTAAGAGTGGGAGGAGGGGCCTGGCAGCAGGGTGCACTGCCTCCTCCTGGCTGTGGGTGACAAGATGCCCTCAAGTTAGCTGCAACAGAAATACCCACTTCTCACATAATTGGAACAACGTAGTCTGTGTGACCCAGCTGCAGTTTCCCACTTACTTCACATATTTTAAAGTGTAATTGAATATAAGCTGATTAAAAGTCAACTGAGACCCTTAGAGTTTCCACTCAAAGGTGTTCACTGTCTTTACTTATTCTTCCTCAAATATCCTCTCAATATATTGGTCAAGATAATCTTAGTGTGGAAGTGTCTCCTCCAAGCCCAGGCTTCAGACACCCACTGAGCGGTGCTTGCTGTCATGATTGAGCCTTGCCCTCTACCGTGAGTCCAAGAGTTTCTGTAGTGAGAAACCTTTCCTTGAGTCTCCCTTCTCCTGCTTCTTTTCTTCCACTCTCCAGCTCCTCTGACTTGGAACATGGCCACGGGGTTTAGCTTCCCAAACTCTCCGCCACACCTCCTCTGAAAACTTTTGAGATGTTCCAGTCTTCATGAATTAATCATTTTTCATTGACAACCAATGGGGGAATTTCCACAGGTTCTAAACACTTTGGAGAACACTTAAAATCTATATATTTTCTATGCCTACCCATACAATCACCACACAACACAATAGACACTGCAACTTGCCCTTCTGGGGTAACTGTAACTTTGTATCTTTGGACCAAGTCTTGACACTCCCTTCCAGCTGAGCCCCTCCATCACCTTTCGCTTCTATGAGTTCAGCTATTTCATCCACCTACTGATGACATAATATTTGCCTTCCATGCCTGGCTTATTTCATTTAATCTAATTTCCTTCATGTTAATCTACTTTAGCACAAACTGCAGACTTTCTTTCTTTTTAAATACTGACTAGTATTCCATTATATAAATTTGTGGCATTTTTAATCAATCCACCCACGGATGAATTCCTAGCTTGATTCCACACCGATTCCACACCTGCTGCACCATGAAAGATGAGCTGCAGTGAATGTCAGGGGCTTCATTGCATGTGGCTGTGTACACAGCAGTGAAGTGCCAGGATAATGTGATGGTTCTATTTTTAATTTCTTGGGGAATTGCCATTCTGACTTGATAATGGCTCTTCCAAGGTAAGCTTCCCACCAACAGTGCATAATGGCCCCCTTTGCCCAATAAAGCAGAGGTTGAAACGAGTGCTGAATCAAATGAAGAAACTTTTATGTGGTCAAGAAACCAGTCACAGGGCATAGAGGCAGCCCCTGAGGAAGAAGTATTTACAAATTATGCTATAAGAGAATCATAGCTGAAGTGTGTAAGGAACATAAGAGTGAAGTACCAAGAAACTAGAATCTAATTAAAGTGGACAAACTCATATATATTGATCCAAAGGAGTTGTATGAGGGGCCATTGTGTGTGTGTGAGAGATGCCTATCTAACCCACCAACCAAAAACCACAATGAGTAGTTGGGCAGTGGCGGCACACACCTTTAATCCCAGCACTTGCCAGGCAGAGCCAGGAGGATCTCTGAGTTCGAGGCCAGACTGGTCTACAGAGCAAGATCCAGGACAGGCTCCAGAACTACACAGAGAAAACCTGTCTCGAGGAAAAAAAAAAAAAAAAAAAAAAAAAAAAAAAAAAAAAAAAAAAAAAAAAAAAAAAAAAAAAAACAAAACAAAAAAAAAAAAATCATCAGTAAGATAGTGTTCCATACTTTTTGGAGTATATGTTGTGGAGACTGGAGACATAACAGCCATTAAAGTCCTTGTGCACTAGCATGAGCACCCATGTTGGGATCCTGAACACCTGTGTAAGAGATGAGTGTGGTGTATGGGTTTCTAAACTTTTTGAGAGGAGGCAGAGACAGGCAGATCCCTGGAGCTTACTGGCCAATTCCATTCTAGAGGAATTATCAAGCTCCTTGTTCAGTGAGAGATGCTGTCTAAACAAAATAAAGTGAAGAGACTGAGGAAAGCATCCAGTGTTGACCTCTGTCCTACACACACACACACACACACACACACACACACACACACACACACACAGGAATACTTCCTGTGAGTGTTAGGAATGTCCATCTTATTAAACATGGGAAATCACCAAGCATCTTCATAATAATCTATTTTTCTGGGCATTTCCAGATTCATATATTTTACCAGAAAGCAAAATCATTTTGTGTGTATCACTTGTTCCTGGGAAATAGTGTTTCATGGAATTTTTTTATGATCCTCGGATAACTGTACAAGGAATCATTGTAGAGTTACTATAATTCATGAGAATATTATTCTTTTCTTCCCTCCCAAATCTCTAAACCCTTAAATACCAGCAAAAATGGTCTTGAAAGCCACCAAAAGCTCTTTTATAGTCCATTATTTGTAGAAATCCATTAGTAGTCCAAAATTATAATAATAATAATTCTTCTTAGTTTTACATTTCTCTGACATTCTTGTTGCTATGCTTTGGATGTTATTTTTCTATTATTATCCTAAATTATCTGTTGCTACTAACAGCCATACAAGTTTAATTATTTGAAAATTTATACTTTTTTGCTCAAGTAATATTTTGAGTATTTTTATTATAAAAAACTGGTTCTGGGTAGAATGAATCACAGATGCCAGGAGAGCTACTTAAAAGAATGTAGTGAGATAAATAAAATAAAAATTTTGAAGAGGAGATGGCTAGCCTTTGAAAGGGAAGAAAAACTAGCATAGAGTAGCTGAGTACTAATACTGACTTTTTGCCATGACTGTATTTTCCCTTGATTTACATTCTGGGTCTTTATAGTTAGTTAGTTAGTTAGTTAGTTAGTTAGTTAGGTTTTTTTTTTTTTCTTTTTTTTTTTTTTTTTGTGTGTGTGTGTGTGTATGTGTGTACAGAGCAAGCATCTTCCTCTGGAGAATATCATACTTGCCTCAAGTTGAAAAGTTATGACACCATCCTCATTTCCAAGAGCTAGTATTGTGTTTGAGTGAAGAGTAAATATCTGTGTTTTATTTATTTCCTTCTTCCTTCATAGACATTGCCACTGTTTAGACACAGAGAGGATGGCTTCTCCTCTCATTCTTGATCATACTGACACATGGAGGAATTTGGTGCAGTGGGGACTGACCATCATATCTGTCATTCTTTTGTGTCACATAAGTCTTCCTTATCCAGTTCACCAGAACCCCTCTGTCCCCACTATTACTCATCACAGAAAAATAAAATCTGTCCTATTAGTGCTGCAAACTGTACAATTTTCTTTCAAAAGTCCCTGTATCAGAACTAAACAGACATTGTATTAACTGCTAAAAGTAACACTAAAAGGAAAACTCCAAGATTCTGTGAACATGAGTAACACACATAGGCTAGTATCATTATAGTTTTCCTTTTGCATTTAAAACACATCTTTCATTAATAAAGCCCAAAAAAGATTACTTTGAGCAAAACATGCAATAAAATTTATGTTGCATCTTCATGTGAATGTGTGTGTGTGTGTGTGTGTGTGTGTGTGTGTGTGTGTGTGTGTGTTTAACCAAGTAAAATTTTTCAGTAGCCAGAGCAAGCATAAGGTTAATCATTTCAATAAACAACTAGAACTAAAGTCCATCTACCAAATCTAAGGTAACATAAACAGTTAACACAGATATTCCCCTTAAAATATTTAAAACTCCTATCTTCAAACATGGATGTGGTAAAGCATAATTATGACAAATATTTGGTACTTAAGGATGGTGAAAACAAGTTAAGACTTATAGGGATCAGGGATTACAGAAAAAAAAATCTAATTTTTTGTTTACTTTTTTTACTTGAATTTTTTTCTTTCTATTAATTTAAGCATGTTTTCAGCTCTTAAATATCATTTTTGTTGCCTGTTTCATCAGCCTGGAGAAGGCTAATCCATTATTTCAGTTTTTTTTCTGTCCATATTCATTTATTTGCATTCCGATATATTTGGTTTAAGAATTAAAAATGCAATATAAAATCTGCTATATGATGATGTAAAATAAATGAGTGAGTACATTGTAGCTGATCTCTCCCACATGGCATCCTAATGGATCTCCATCTCTGACTGCTGCTCTTTGGGGGTCAGGACACAACCAGGAAGATTTTGTACAACAGAGTAGGAGCCATCTTTATAGCTGTAATTACCTCTCCTGCCTGCTCATGATTATTTCAATTTCCCTTCACTGTTCCTTTGATTAAGCCTCCACTCCCTAATGCATTGTGCCTTGTGCTCCCATTATTTCTCACAGTTTTGCAGATCCATCACTGGAGTTTGTGCAAAGGCAGCTTAAGTGCCCCTTGTAGGAGCCATTTGACATCCAAGGCTCCCTTCTGGGAGCAGGGCAAGGACACCTCAGCCCAGTGCCTCTTCCCACCTGTGGTCATGTTGTTGGTCAATGCTGAGCAAGGCACTCACTTGGTGTCCTCTCCTGTCTCTCTCTCTGCCTGGTCACAGAGCTCAACTTTTATTTTCTTCTCCTAAATTACCTGTAGTCCATTTTCAATCTTATTTAACCAAGACATGAAAATCTATGAGACTACCTTCTTTAATTTTATTGGAGATATCATGTGGAAATATTGACTTTACATATTTGAATGTCAAAGCCAATGAGAAGAGGCTTATAGCTTTATTGCTTCAAATATTGAAATAAAGTAAAACTTTTTATCATGTAGAGTTATAACCATTCGTTTGTTCAATACATATTTAGATACCTAATATAAAACAGATATTGTTTTGCTGTTTGATTTATTGTATTCGGATTTAATTGTCATAGAGTCTTATGTCTAGTAATTCACAGTCATTCAGGCCAACAAAGTGAACCAAGACTTACAGCCCAGAGTCCTAGAACAAAGGACAAAAACATCTGTGATGGTGGCATGGCCATTTGGGCAAAATGAAGGCACCAGGACTCTGGCCATTAGATGATTTACAATACTGATCTAGGAAAGCCCTATTTGAGATGGTCTTTTCTCTGCCCTAATCTGCAATGTGAATGCTAACTGCAAAGTTTGTTCTATGTAAAAGTTGGGCCTGTGTCGTTGTCGTCCCCCCCCCCCCCCCCCCCCCCCCACACCAGGTGTCCCCAGAGGAAATAGGCAAGAGAAAGCCTGGGGCTTACCCTAGGTACCTGTGTCCCAGGGTGTTTGCCTTTCTTTCACAGGGGCTCATCCAACACCTTAGGATTCAGGGCTTACCTGCATACTTGCACCTGGGCTGCAACTTCCCAAAAGAATTTCCCTTCCTGTCTTGAAGCTGAGAGTGAGGGCTGGCATTTACTCACCTTCTGGGCTAACAGTCCTCTCTTTGTTGGTTTTGAAATTAATTTTCGTTATCTTGACACAAAGACCCAAAATATGACTTTTTTTTGTTCCCACAGGAACAGGCGGTGAGGAGGCAGAGGCACTTACAATTTACCAAAAGGGGGGATACTATATTTAAACAGCATATTAATACACCATGATACAGCTGGGCAGACTGTGTTCCTCCCAGTGAAGGCTGCAGCTCTCCTCAAACTTACTAGTGCTGTCAAGAATGCAAAGTGAGAAAATATAGCTCAGAGTATGCAGGCAAGGAAGGAGAGAGGGAAGGGAAGGAGAGAAGCTGGGAGAAGGAAAGGGTGAGGGGGAAGAAGGAAGAGAGGGGAGTGGAAGCAGGGAGGAAGTGGGGGAAGCTAGGAGGGAAGGGGAGGGAGGAAATAGGGAAGGGGAGGGAGTAAGCCAGGAGGAAAGGAGTGAGTGGGTGATGGAGAAGGCAAGAGAGGGGGAGAGAGACTGAAAGAATTTGAAATGGAAGAAGGAAGGGAAAGAGAGAAAGCCACACAGGCTTCCATGCTGCCCAGACAAGGTTTAAGCTGCTGGAGATCTCAGCTAACTCTGTTAGCTAACTGTTGCCCTCGGGTACGAGAGAAAAGAAAAGGAAATGCTTGTCTTCATCAGTGCACAAGGGGATTTTTCTTTGGTTTGTAAACTCCATCTTCAGTTCCTGCATTTTGCTAGTGTCATGTCAAGGACGTGACTCTTCGGCAGTGACCTGCTGAAACTGGTATTGGCATCTTAGAGGCAAGAAGACATGCAGGCAAGGATCCGAAGTGGTAGAGAACAGGATGAACACCTCTGATAAATATTTACAACTTGAGGTTGAAATTACTTCAAAGGTGTATTGTTTTAATGATGACTGTTTATGTAAAACTGTTTATGTCCAAAAAGCCCTCACTGGTGTCAATGGGATCAGACTCCTCCAGAAAACTCATAAAAACATGTTAACCCTCACAACTGATGTTTTTCTTTGCCAAAATGTGGAAATACCAGATTTCCAAGCAAAACTGTAGGTACATGGTAAACAGAGAGCTTCATTTTCAATTAGAATCCAACTAAATCCTTTCATTTATATCATTTTAATTGAACACAGCCATAATGAGATAGTATTTTTAAAGAAAAACTGCCAAAGAGATTTTGGAAGCCTGTGTCATGAGTCCCCAGAAGGAACAAACCAAGCACGTGGATATTCTCTGCTCTGAAATCAGAGTTTCTGAAGTGTTTCTTTTTATATGTCAAGTGGGTAGTTACTTGATACCAAATGTTACTTTTTTAAAAACAATTTTATATAAAAGCTAGTCTTTTAACAAGAGACAAGTTATATTTAAGAAGCCTCTGAAAAGAAGGGGAAAATTTTCAGTTTACAGTTTTAAATGTAGCAGAGATCTCACTATTGGCTAACGCATCTATGTGGGAGCAGCAGAGCTGAGCTTGAAGAGTGAACCGTCCATCCCATGTGAAAGTGACTCTAATGACTGCAGCCCTGCCATTACTTAGTATACACTGTGTAGACCTTAGCAACTTGCATTTTATCCATTAATACTGATATTATTTTCTCAAAATAGTTGTAGCCTTTAATATTTTTAAGATGTATCTCTATTTTGTGTGTTTGTGTGATACATACCATGATAGTGTAGGCGTCCACAAACCCAGGAAGGTGGGGAGACACCACATCCCCTGAAACTTAAGTTACAGGAAGTTGTGGGCTGCCGATATCTGTGTTAGGAACTAAACTTCAGTCTTCTGCAAGAGCAACAAGCACTTTTAACCACTAAGACAGCTCTCCAGCCCTATAGTCCTTCATTTTTACCTTGGATTTGTACTACAGACACATGGTTTATAAATATTTGTTCCATAAGAATTCTTGTGTCCAAAGGACATATATGAAGCACATCTGCCTGTATGGCAACCAATAAAACCAGGGCTAGAAAACAACTAAAAATGATACCACATCATAAACCATTTAGCAAGGTGAAAGCTGTGAATGGGCTTCTGAGCTTCACCTTATCTCACAGGATGGCCACACTCTATCCATCACTTGTATTATTGGAGCATGCTGGAAACAGCTCAATACCGTACATCATCTAGCTTTGCTTTACACGGTCTTACAGACAGAAACATGCATTGAATTCTTTTCTCAAAGAGAGACAAGATTTGGGGAAATGCTCTTTTCATCCTGCATGATAAATCTAGCTTAGAGTGAAGCCACTAAATGATCATCTGTTTTTCTAGTAAAGTCAGCAGCAGGCCAGGCATTGCTCTTTGGCCACTGCTCCCCATTGGCTGAATCCACATTGCATGCTATTTAGAAGAGTGTCTCCCCACCAGGGCTGGATGGAGAACCAGACTGTGAACTTGACACTGGCAAAAAAGTGCACCAATGAGCAATAATATTGCTGGGTTTTGTGATGTGATGTTGGTCTAAGACTAGCAAAGGAATGACAGGTTTACTCAGCCCATCAAGAGATAGAAGAGCTGAATGCCATATCAAAAGTATTTCTACCACAAGCATGTTTAAATTTGAAAGCAAATGCACTATTTCAAGAAAGGGGGTGAGTTATATGTCAGTCTTCTGTTTCAACCCCAAATAACTTGACTACATCTAACATAAAAGTGAATGTTAACCCATTACAATCAATCATACTACTCCAAAAGGAAATCTTTGTACTTGTGTAAGTACCGAGGTCAAACCCGTCTTGAATGGCCCGCTTATGCCAGGCTTACTTAGCTGTAAAATTCATCTCTGTATGGCCACCCATGAAAAGCAAAGATATATACTTAATGTATTTTTTATTTTAATTTCAGCTCAAATCCCATTAGCAGCTGTAAGATTGAAGATCAGGGTATTGCTGCACACTGTATCAGTGGCAGAAAAGACAAATGTAAAGGCAGTAAATCTACCCCTGCTGTATTCTAAGGTAAAAAGGCAAATAGGAAATTTGCTATTGAAATTTCCGTTCTCTACATTTATATTCACAGTCTATCACAGCCTACTAAACTCCTTTCATTAAGGATATAAAAATTAGTTGCTAATATCTACTACATAAGTGACCTCAAAAGTGATACCCCGGGTAGGGAATATTAGTATTTGGGATTTGGCAGGAACTAGTTCTTGGGAAGACAGGTGATAAATGTAATTGTATTCCCTTCCTCACCAGTCATAGCAGGAGAATATTAAACTAACTAGAGTGTGCGCTGGTGTGGTGTGAGGTGTTGGCACACTCAGCAGCACACTCCAGGGCATTGTCTCTGAGTTTCTACACAGCTGTGCAGAGCAGATGCAAAGATTAGAAGAAAGTCAAGGTTCACTTCATGGGCCCTTTCCTCCCTGTTAGTGTTTGCGTCTCATGGAGTTTGTTCAAGTTCACATGTTTATTAAACAAACATTCTGTGGCCCTGAAATGTTCCAATTCCAGGATTCAGAGATGCATGCATGACAGAAATAGACTCCTTTCTCTTTGGATATAATGCTTAGTGACTAAATCAGGGGTTCTCAACTTGGGGGTTGCAAACCCACAGGGTCACATGCCAGATATTTACATTGTAGTTCATAACAGTAGAAAATTAAAGTTATGAATTAATAACTATATTATGTTGCTTATGAAATAATTTTACAGTTTGGGGCCACCACAACATGAGGAGCTATATTAAAAGGTCTCAGCATTAGGAAGGTTGAGAACCACTGGACTTAATGATCATGGAAGTCTATGTAGATGGTACTAAGTGTACACATGGGTGGAGAGATAAAAATTTCCTGTGCAAAGGGCTTTTTTTTTTTTTTTTTTTTTTTTGACTTGTGACCCTGGGAGCCATGGAGTGAGGGGTCTGGTAGCCTGCTGGAGGAAAACATCTAGTTTTTACAGATGGCAGAAGCTGTGGGATGTACTCTGCAGGTCTGGGGCTACACTACAGCTAAGGAGGCACAGCAGAGAGCTGAGGAGAAGATTTGCTATAATGGAGTTCAGAAAATGTGGTAGTCAGCTGCCCATGCCTGTGGCAAATGAGAAAGAATTATTTTGGTTCACAGGGTCATGTATGTAAGTCCATGGTGATTTCAGGCCTATGTGGAAGCAGAGCATTATAGAAGGGATCCTGTGACAGCAGAGATGCTTATGTCATGGTGGCCAGGAAGAGAGAGAAAGGACAAGACAGAAGCAGACTTCATAGTCTGAGGATTCCCTTCAGGGCTGCACCTCTAATGTCTTTACCACTATTGGCCTCACTACTGAAAGTTCTACTCCTCGATTGTACAACAGGCTGATGACTAATCCTTCAACTTAAGACTTCTGGGAAATATTTGAGACAAGCCATGTGGGGGTGGGGGGAGCAGAGCCCAGTTGAATATTTGTACAGTTGAAGGAATTCTATTCTTTCTTTCTTTCTTTCTTTCTTTCTTTCTTCCTTCTTTCTTTCCTTCTTTCTTTCTTTCTTTCTTTCTTTCTTTCTTTCCTTCTCTCTTCCTTCTCTTCCTTCTCTTCTCTTCTCTCTCTTCCTTCCTCTCTTCCTTCCTTCCTTCCTTCCTTCCTTCTCTCTCTCTCTCCTCTCTCTCTCTCTCTCTCTCTCTCTTCTTTCTTTGTTTCTTTTTCTTCTAGAGACTTGGTGACTGGCTAAGGATTTTCTATTACAGTTGCTTTTGAAGGAATCACTCTAGATGTTATCCAGATAATGTCTAGAAGAATTTTCAGTCTAGCGCGAATGTGGTACACTGAAATATGCTGAGACTTCTGGGAAATCTCAGCCCGATTCTAGGGACATCCTGATATTAGAGGTCACAGGATTTGCTGGTTAACATGATGAAAGCAGGAATCAGGTAGAAATTCATGGTGTTTAGGATGTTTGAGGGGAAACATGGCTGCTAGATGTCTGCCACATGTCTCACCTGGCACTTACCGCACTTTCATTTCATGCCCTTGGCCCCCATCCTTGTTGCTGTTTACCTGGCTTAACCAAGAGTGGGCCTTATGCAGCCTCTTCCAACCCAGGAGAGCCTAATGCCAATTCGGGGCCGTTTTCTAAAGTGTTGCTCTATATAGCACCCACAATCCTCAATGGTTAAGTTGATATTTGGACAAAGGACTGTCATCACAGATGGATGGATGGGCATCTGAGTAAACTTGATCCCGGGAGCTCCAGTATTGAGGCCCACATAATCATTCTATACTGCAGGCTGCTGGCAGCTCTCTGTGCTCACGTGAGGACTAAGTACTGCATTTAAACCAAATGATACAGTTCCATTTGGGGCTTCACCAAAAGGCATAATTAGGGGTAGGATGTGTAGTTCCTGGTCCTGTAGGAAGAAAATAGCATGTCCTGTGACTGAGTAGTGCCTTTGTTTTCAAGCCTTTGTTGGAGTCTAAGTAAATGGCTTATAAGTCAACTTAAAGCAATATTTGCTTACTAAATCAAAAACAAAAATCCTAAAAATCTACTGATAGTAAATTATTTAAATAGATTTGTAGACATTTCTGGAGGGAAACACTAGGCAAAAACAGGCCAGTAGGAAGTAGACAACACAGATAGAGGAATAAATACATTGGGGATAAAACAAGGCTCAGTGTAGGTTGCAAAATCTCCACTTGTTGTTGGTGCTAGCTAAGGAAAGAGAAAGCAGAATGCCTGTCATATACATGATTTCACGGGGATTTACGAATTTGGGAATTTGGGGACATATACATTCCTTTAATTTTATATTTTGATGTCCTCTAGCATCCCTACCACTTCTTTTTTTTTTTTTTTTTTTGGTTTTTCGAGACAGGTTTTTGTGTAGTTTGCGCTTTCTGAACTCACTTGGTAGCCCAGGCTGGCCTCAACTCACAGAGATCCTCCTGCCTCTGCCTCCCGAGTGCTGGGATTAAAGGCGTGCACCACCACCGCCCGGCCCTACCACTTCTTAATATATTTTATTTCTATTGTATATGTATGTGTGTATTCGTATTTGTATGAACGTGTACATATTTGTGTACAGTGCTCAGAGAGGCCAAAAGAGAGGTGTGTGGTCCCCATGCCCTGCATCTGGATTTAGAGGTGGTTGTGATTGTCCCAACTAGGGTGCTGGGAACTGAACTCCCGAGTCCTCTGCAAGAGCAGCAAGCATTCTCAACCACTGAGTCATCTCTATAGCCCTACTATCACTTCTTTACCAAAGTAAAACATTTAACAAAAAATGAAAATGACTCGAGTTGATGCGCGAATATTATATGCAGTGTTGAGATTCCCAAGTTTCCAGGAGATGTGGCTGTGACATTAAGGTGAGAGAATTGCCTTGTTAAATGTGCAGATTTTTCAAATAGAGAAAATATAGTAGAGATAAAGAGCTTATGACAGACTCAGAGGGAAGAATATTACAGGGAATGATGAGTATTTTATTACCCCTGTACTCAAGACCATAAAACATTCATGTTTACATCTGATGCTTCCATTTATTCATTTTTTTCCACAAGAAAAAAAGTAGACATGATAGCAATTTGTTTTCTTACCCTGCAATTTAAATATTTCAGTCTTGATGTGCTGGGCTGTCTTTTCGAGTTATGATGTGATGGTCTCATGAATATCAGCATTAATGTCATAAAGCGTCATTTAAGGAAAACTTATAAGCAGAAGTTCTCCCCAAAAGAGGTGTTTGTTTGTTTGTTTGTTTGGTCATTTAGCTGTGTCTACGAGCTCTCCCTTTTGTGCTTTCAAGGTCTCACCTGAAAAGAATAAAAAGCTGAAAATGTACTTGAACACAAATATGAACTTTTGGATGTCAGTGAGTAAATGGAGAGAAAAAAAGTGTCTAAGTATTTTATATATTGGATGTAACAGGACTTACTTCCCCATATAGAGAATATCAGAAAGAGCACAAGACTAGAAGTAACTGATTACAATGACATTGTTGATTTTTAAGTTATTGAAATTAATTTCCATAAAATATGTACATATGTTTATGTATATCTATCTCTATTTCTCTACTCTTTCTATAACTATCATTCTATCTATTGTCTATTTATCTATCATCAATCATGTATCATGTATGTGTGCATGTGTGTGTATGTATGTGTGTGCATCTGTGTATGTATATGAATATGTCGTCAAGGATAAACACAAGTTCCTGGTCTTCCTGCTTCTACCTTCCAAGTGCCAGGATGGCAGTCATACACCACCATGCCTCCTTTATGTGGTGCTGGGTATCAAGCCTGAGGCTTCCTGCACCTTAGGCAAGTACTTTCCCAACTGAGATGTATCTGCAGTCCAGAACAATGTATTTTAGATGTTTACTACTCAGGCTAAGTTTTAATTCAGTTACAAATGTAATATTCTCTAAACAAGAGTCTTATAACTATAAATACATCTGACCAAGTTATGCACAACATGCTAGCATCTGGAAATTAAGGTCTTTGTGTGAGCCATTTGCACAAGTACAAATCAAATCACAATGAGTCACACATCTCAAACTGTCAGTGATCTTGTGTGTTAATCTCTAATAAAGGTATCTAGGAGCTTTTCTTCATGGTTCAGAGTTCAGAGATTAAAAATACTTCAAAATCACAAGCTAGCATTCTCAGATCCAAACTCAGGATTTGGTTTAAAAACATGAGGCATTCCAAAACATTTGAATGCACCTCTTGTATATAGTTCACTCATATCATTCATTACAGAAACATGTTTAAATGATTTGCACAACATTCACAGTATGGTGAGTGTAAAGATCATTGAATTCCATGATGCAGAGTGGGTGAGATTTTCAGAGAAGATCTGGGTTCATTTCTCTACTGTCTGTTGCTGTGTGTGAAAACATGGGATAATTATCTTCCTTCCTCATCTTTGAAAATTCTGATGTTGGGAAGATAGTTCAGTTGTTAAAGTGCTGGCCGCACATGCTTGAGAACTTGAGATCACATTTCCAACACCCACCTGAAAAGCCAAGTATGTAGACCTGCACCTGTGATTCCAGCACCCAGGAGGCTGATAAGTGGATACCAGGAGCTCATTGAACAGCTTCTTACCTGCATGGCTGAGCCCTAGGGTCAGTAAGAATCACCACAAATCAGGTGAAGACTAGTAGAGGCAGACACCTGACAATGTTGACCTTTGAACTCCACATGTGCTCATGTGATCACACATATGAACACATAACACATGAGTAACACATATAGATACAAATCCTAAAATTATTGATTCTCAGTAGCATCCCATCTATGCATGTTCTATGTGGATTTCCTGTTTAACATATTGGGTGAGATATCTTTTATTCAAAACTCCATATACATTGATCTCTAACAAAACAAAAAAAAATGGCATGGAAACTTTTCAAAATTTTAATAGGAAAGCTCTGTTTACATAAGATAGTTAAATTTTTTATATGAGATGAGATATTTTGACTAAATTACCTTATAAAGTGTTTGCAATTTTCTTAGTCATATAAAGATAAATAAAACCTGTAAATCTTAAAGGAAATTGTACCCCATATTTGCATTAATAGAGCATGTCAAATCCTTGCTCAACGTAGAAACTGCCAAACACTTTTTGCTGTATGAGACTGGTTACTAGCTCAGCTAAGAAACTCCAGGATAAAAGTGGCCCCTGTCAGTTCCACACCCCTCCTCTGATAATGATGTCCATTTCAAGTGAACTGTGCTGCTGAAGGAGAAAGAAGAAAGAAAGTATATGCGAAATGTCTCTGAAATTATTATTGTTTTCAAATTTCAGTGTGGCTTGCTAGCTGCTGGAGTTGCAAACCTGAGGGAGGTAATAGTGTAGATGTGACAGGGTTCATGCCAGGCAGAATTTGCCCCATCCAACTGAGTATTGCAAAAAGTCCTCTGCTGTAGTTACTTTCATCTTCCTTACAGTTTCAGAGCATTAAGCCTTAGGGCTGCAGAATGGCTTTTCCCCTGGGACAGCCACCTGAGCTCCTGCGATGGTCTGAACCCTCATCACTGGTGTTCTTTTGGGAGCTTTTCCTTGATAGTTGTGCTTAAAGGGAGCCTTACAGGATGAAAGCCCACAGTCCACAGCCTTATCCTGTCCACAACTACATTAAAAGAGGCTTCGTTCTAACTATCAAGCTTTTTTGTACTAATTACATAAGGCAGTTCGTGTGGTAATAGGATACACTTGATCATTTTGCAATGTGCATAGGCTTTTAAATCACAAGGTTGTGTACTGCAAGTGAAAATATGCAATGCTAGCCATCAATTAAAATAGATCATTGCTAAACAGGAGGATGAGGGAATAGTAGTGGAAAAAGGAGTGGGATGAAGAGAAAAAGAGGAAGAAGAGGAGAAAGAGGAAGAAGAAGATAAGGATGAGTATGGGCAGAAGAGGATGATGTTTAGGAGGAGGAGGAGGAGAAAGAGGAAACAAAATGTGAAGAGTTTCTATCCACAGTTAAAACTCATGCAAGATATTTTGCAACACTGAATGCCAAATCCATGCCAGCATAGCTGATACTCTTACTCAATTCCATTTATGATATTCTCCCAAATTCTAAACCTCTTAAAATTCTGCCTCCACAGAAGCTCTCCATGTAACTTTGGGCAAAGGTGGGAGAGTTATGGATGTGACTATAATTTGGTTACAGAAAATGTTTGCTTCCGTGTCCATGAGTGTTTGGAATAAGAGGAGGATCAAAGGGAGGGACACTAGCTGCAAGGAAGACTCAATCAACTAATAGCTCAAGTTGCTGCTGTATTGATGAGTAACTCTTCCTGTAGAGTTCTTGGTGATGCTTGGCAGCCTTCTAGAAAGCCTAGAAAAAGTATAGCTTCTCATGCTACATGTGCCTGTCATTCAAGGGTTTGTAGGTCTTGCTAAGACAATGTTCCCTGTACTTGGCAAAGTGTGGGAAAAGAGGTCACTACCTATAAGTGCATATATATTTATGCAAAACACTACATATTTAGGGGACAACATAGGGAGATGCCTGTGTTTCTTTAAAATGAGCTTAAAGAAGATAAAAATCCTATAAAATCACATTCTACATCACATTTCATTCAAAATAATCATTACCTTTTAGGTAGTTTTGGAAGACTGAAATAGATTTTAGGGTGTAATTTAGTTTTTCCCAGTATTTCTATACAATAGACCACTGTGTTCCACAGTTCCAATTGGTGGGAAGGACTGACAGCACAATGCTTTTGGCTAGTCCCAGAAACCTCTGTGTATACATGACATGGAATAGTATAGGTTCTTTGGGAGCTGGAAAGTTCTGAGCCTTAGCCACAAATACAGTGTCTAAGAGATAGTTAAGTAATTCCATCCATGACCATCAAGTCAAATGATCTCATGGGAGAGTGGCACTTCTCTATGGAATAATAATTATCTGACTTGATTTTAAGACTCAAGTATGTGTTCTAGATGTGTAGGCTAACCTTTCCAGTGTGCATTTCATGTCTTTTTTAAGATTTAATAATTAATATCTCAATTTTGCACTGTGGAGATTACAAGATAGATTACAAAATCTATCACTCAGGGAAGTTGTTTGAAACTACCATGAGAAAAATTATTTACAATAGACTTATTAGAGAAAGAGATAACTACTTTGTGCAGTCTAAAAGATTGTCCTTCATGGGCACAAACTTGTCAGGAAATACCCCATCCTATCTTACAAATACTGCAGGTTTGTGCGACACCTGCTTCATGAGTGGCCTTCACTGAGTTCTACAGATTCTGGTGATTATTTCCTTCAGTTTCAAATACTGCTTTTATTATTGATAAGATGCATTAGGGGCCTGAGAAGATGACTCAGTTCTTAAAGTTCTTGCTGTACAAGCATGAGGACCACATGGATCCACAGCACCGTAGAAAAATTTAAGAATGTTGGCATGCAACTGTAATATCAGCACTAGAGAGAATGAGACACTGTATAGTCAAGAGATGTGAGGTTGATGGTGGTAGAGGAACATCTTCTTTAGGAGTAAAATGTCCTCAGGTTTCTGGAGAGTATGTGGTCCACTTTCAAAACGAGTCTAGAGCAGTGGTTCTCAACCTGTGGATCTTGTGACCCCCTTGGGGTAGTCTAAGGACTCTTTCACAGTGCCGCATATCAGATATCCTGCATATCAGATATTTACATTAAAATTCATTACAGTAGCAAAATTGTAGTTATGGAGTAGCATTGAATAATTTTATGGTTGGGGGGGGTTGCCACAACATGAAGAACTATATTAAAGGGTCTCAGCATTAGGGAACTTGAGAATCACTGCCATAGAGCTTAGTTTCTACCCCAGGTTCAGGAAAGCCTTACCTTTCACATAATGTCCCCACAGCCATAGTCACATAGAAGACTTGATTAAATACAATCACCCTTAAAGATAGTTCTCAGACTTTTCTTTTGCAACGTATTTGCAGTGGGGGCGGTCATGACTGAAGAGTCAAGGCAGGAGACTCTGTTAGTTAAACTTTTCCAGTTCCTGCATCGTTCCACTCTGAAGGTAAGTTCTGATCACCACATCCATTAAGAAAAAAAAATTACCTTACAAGGAATTAGGTTTCATTATGGAATTTTTGAAAATGAAATTTCTTTTTGCCATTTACTCTCCTTCCCACGTGTCTTTCCCTCCTCTTGTGTTCTCCTCTGTGATTTGGTAGTAACCATCTCTACAACCTTTCTTAAAACATATACAAATGTTAAAGTTTAGGATCCAAAGATGAGAGAAAAATGTGTGGCTGTGTCCTTCTGGGAATGCTTCCCTTCTCTGTGCCCCTCCACAGAGACACTCACCATCATTGTTCATGGCTACACTGACAATAATAACAGGGAGATGGCACTGGTCTAGATGTCTGCCAACAGAAGAGTGATTAAAGGAAATGTGGCCTATATACACAATGGGATTTAAGTCAGCTGTTACGGAAAACAAAATTATGAAATTTGAAGGGCACATGTGCATTTTCTATTCCTAGACAACTGCCTTCAGTCTTCAAATTTCAGTGCAAAAGCAGGAAGAATCTGCACTCTGCGAATGAGCAAAACCATCTTTATGGGCACACAGTTGACTTGAAGACTGGACACTGCATTTGGCATTCCAGTGCATGCAGTCCTGTCACCAGGACATGCTTTACAAAAGATTGTGTCTTATTTTTAAGTCACCCTTGAGCACCGCCAACAATATCTGCTGATGCTGAGAACAAGCCCTTAATTCAGAATTAGCCCATGTTCTTGCAACCCAAATGTGCTAACATTCGATTTAGCTCCATAATTGTGGCCATAGACAGAATGCCCTCAAAGTGTTCCTGTGGAGAGTACTCTACTTTCTTTTATGAAAACATTTTTATGCCCTGAGTTATCTTCCTGACTTCATCAGATGCCTGCTGAACACCACCTGTCTTTTTGGCATCGGGATATCTTTTGAAGATCTGGCTTTGCCTTTCCAGGGCAAATGGAGCTCACTCTGTACACAAGTGGCTACAGGTGTGCCTCATTTAAGACACTGGGCAGGGTTGGGTGGCAGGAGAATGGAGCTTCCCAGGAAAAGGATGGCACTTGGGATTCTACTCTGACTCCCTGCGATGATCCACTCCCGCCTGGTACCTAGAATTTGCTGAAAAGATTCAAGCAACTTTGAAATCGGCAGGATGCCACTGTGACAGATGGGTCTCCATGTGGCCACAGTGCCAAGTCTTCTATGCATCAAGTGTCTCTGCTGAAAGTTTGAGCCTCCGCCAGTCATATCCAAACGGATGTCTGTCTCCAGACCTGGAGAAGGTGTGTGTATGTGAGGCTCCGTAATCTTCCCAGCCCCACAGCCTAAGGCTCTAATTCTCCCCTCCCTTGGGTCTGCTCAGGAGGCTTGGGAGCTCATAATTGAGAGTTAAATTGATGCAGTCATCATCCCTGCTTTCTGCTTCACCTTCTGCTACAGACGGCCCAGGAAACCTCAGTGCTGTCTCCCCGGTGTGTGCTGGTTCACGGAAACTCTAGGAAGAAAACACATGCTGGGACCAGGCATGAGCAAGGAAGATAACATGCAGATATGCTTTTTCTCCTAAATTTGATGTTTCAGTGCAAACACTTCAGTGTCTAAATGTATATCAGAATCTGTGGTTGTTAGTCTATATGTAAATGTTTAAGACACCCCTTTTCACAAACATAATAAATCCACGGAGGGAACTCTGCTACTAGAGTATGTTAACAAACATCAGTGTTTGTGTTACATTTTCTTTTATGTGTGCATGTGCATTAAATATAAATGATTATGCATTTATAATACATAGATATGTGTATATGTGTGCTTATATATTTATATGTATATAAATAATTCTCCTATGTGTGATGGCGAGCTTTTTGATCCCATGCCCTTCATTTGGCAGCCACAATCTGTAAGACCTAATTTAGCATGACCTTATTAGACACAAGGAGCTAAATAGCCTTTAGGACATTTATGAAAATGAATTACAGTGGCTCCTGCCCAGCATTTTGACATCAGAGAGAAAGCATCCCACTTTCTTGCATAAGGTACCTTCCATCTGTCCGGGGGAATATCACTGGTCTTTCTTGTGATGTTAGTCAAAGTGTGTGGAATAAAGGTGGGCTAAGTTATGAATGTTCCAGGGTCTCCCTTGCAGAATTTCTCTTATGCTACTCTTGTATATGAATTGAACTTTTTTTTTTAGCTTGTTCTATAAGCTTAGAAAATCCACCATACTCCTGAAGATGAGAACATCTAATTTTTATTACATTTTGCCTTTCTGGGCTCATTGGTATGGACTGGAGCCTAGCAGAGGATCTGGTGGGAACCAGAGACAAAAGGGGAAACTCCACCATTTATATCTTCAGTGTAGAAAATAAAATGCTTTTGTGTCCCCTAGAGTATGCTTACCTCAATAATATTAAGTCCCTGCTACCCCTTTCTTTTCATATCTGTGTCACAATGTTACATTTTTTTCTAACATGTTTTGAAGGAGAAACTATTCTTAGAATTAAACTTGAAGTTCAATAGGTTAAATATAAGTTCATATTTATATGTGCATATATGTGCATGCATTATATATTTACGTATTTGTAAATATTTCTCATATATATGATGGTGAGTTTTCAGGACACCTGACCTTCATTTGTCAGCCACAATCTTTAAGACCTAATTCAATATCCAAAGGTTTAAAAATTTTTCTTTCTGCTAATTTAAGTACCAAATTGCCATTTGTCTCCTGCAGGAGTATTTCTCATGAATTGCAATATCACACCTAATACATGAAATTATAATCACTGGATTTATAATTTTAAATCTTAATTGGATACAATTAATTAGAGCCCTATTTTTATAGATTCCTTTGATAATTACATTAATTAAGAAGGATGCACCATAATTGGGTTCTGTCCAAACAGTAATATCCCTGGCAGCTGCTGGCTAGAGGAGCCCTCCTCATTACGATGCCCTGAAGAATATGGTAGAAGGGTTGGTGTGTGACTTGGCACTGTGTACACGATTACGGAAACACGTGGACAATCCCTTGCCTCCTAGTTTGTCAATGGTTCTTCCTAAGATTAATTATACTCAGGAATCGTCTGAGAATGGAATTCTAATCTACAGCATGCATCTGGTGAGAAAGAACTTTGTCTTGGTGCTGAAACCATGTGGGTAAAGAATGATGAAATGACCCATAGACACATGCTGGAGACTTGTCCCTGTAGTGTCTCCTGATGGCATAGGTTTCTGTTGGAAATGAGACTCTGGGAATATTCATTCTCTAGCTCATACTGATGGATGGTGGTTATCATTCTCATCAGGGACATGGTATTTATACAGCCTCTATCCAGGTATCTGGGATTGGGAAAACTATGAAGACAAGGAGCCATTCCAACCCACAAAAACAGTCTGTAGTATGGAGATCCGGGTTGAAATAAATGCTGCTGATGTTCTTGGTGCCTTGTGCCAGGTGCGGCCACAGAGCCCACGCATGCAGATTCAGAACATGGAATCAAGGAAGTAGCTGGAGATGCTCTTCAGAGAAACACTTTCTACCAAACCCACTGCCACGGCCCTGTCTAAATATCTAATTCTTTTCCTTTTTCCCATGTTTCTCCTACAGAAGCTGTGGTGTACCTCTTGGGTCTGCAAAACTTTCAAACTACTTGAAATCTACTGGCAGTTACTCTGTTTATCTTGAGGGGGGGAGGACTAGAGTTAAGAAAAGTATGGTACTAGGTCTACATGTAGTCAGCATCCAGCAGAACACAAGAGGAAGTTGAGCTAACACACAGTGACTGGCTGGGAAAAGTGAAGGCTTGGGGTGCTGGAGATGGGGCTGAGAAGCGCTCTGTCACTCTGTCACCTGGCATGAAGGCTGCGATGTCCAGCTCATTGGATGAGCCTCTCCTCTTCTTACCATCTTTCCTCTGATGAAAATCTCCAAACCATGTCTTCCTCCCTTTCTAGTGGCTTGTTCCTAAGCTCTAATGTCATTTTGGTTCAGTCAGCTGCCTCCACGTGTTTTCCTCAGTGATGTCAGCATTAGCTTGGAAAGCAGGCCTCCCCCTAGCTGGGTGAGAGAACACACTAATTCTGAGCAGCCTCTCTTTTTATTCTCTGAGGCTGTGATAAGTACTAGAAAAGCACGGGCTTTGTGACCGGCCTGTGAAGTGCTGGGATTCAGTTTTCTCCTACTAATTATCTCTTTTTTTTTTTTTTTTTTTTTTTTTTTTTTTTTGGCAAGCTTCATTAACTTTTTGGAAGCTCGATTTCCTCATCTAGAATGTGCAGAGATTAAACTATTTTTGCATACTGGATGGGACCTAAAGATCTCAGATGGCTGATGTCGCTAACAGAGGGCCTGGAACACTGTAGAAGTTCTAGAGTAGTATCACTTGTTCCTACTGGCTGAGAGGATCATAACTGCTTCCTCTCTCACATTATATATTTAAGAGACTATTGGTGCAACTTGTTCATCAGGGGCAAAGACAAGCACCAGATTCCTGTTGGGGTTAATAACCTTAAGATAGAATTTCTTGGCCCATAAGGCTTATTCATGCATTTATTATGAATAGCAAAAAATACCACTAACATCTTAGTAAAGGACAAGTATCTGGCATTATGTACATCATTCATCATTATACACAGTATGTGTGTGTGGTGTGTTATTCGTGTGTGTGTGTGTGTGTGTGTGTGTGTGTGTGTGTGTGATTTTGTGATCAAAACAGAGCAAAACACTTTTTATAGAACAAGCAAAATTAAGAACCTGAGTCATGAGCTATAAATTAGTCTTCCTCTTCCTCCAATTGGACTAGAGGGGGAAGAATTAATATATGCGGATACCTTAAAGCCATTATTTTTCCAACACCCAATATTTTCAGAAGTACCTTCCACAATAGTGTTGGCTGAGGGTGGATGTTGGTAATGGTGACTCTTCAAAAACCAAATTGATTTCTACCCACATGTTGCTGTCAATCTATAGATATTCATGTATACATTTTTTTGTGTGTCTGTAGAAGAGTTGATTCAGGACTGGATTAAAAACACCCACCTCCCTCCAAGGTTGACTCAGCTTCAAGGTGATTTGGGGATTTGCCAGATCAACCCTCTTCTGGAGGTTTTGAAAGAGTTATTTATTCTAAGAATTATATAATCAGTTCCCCACAGGAGCTCAAAATGCTTCTGTCAGGAGGAGTCTGCCATCCCTGGAGGCAACTAAGGGCAGGTGTTGGTCATAGACTTTTTACTGACTTGATATTAAGGGAAATTACTATGGACTGTTGGTAACAGTGACATAGGCCTAAATATTAATCTTGTAAAATCATAGAGGACTATTTCTGGGAAACAGATACTTATGTTGTGTCTGAAGTCATCAAATTATCTAAAAAACCTGCACAACAGCCAGTAGGCATCTCCCTGGCGACCTTCAGGAATAGCTGCCATCCACCTGCAGGTCTGTGCAGTCACTCTCCAGTAGCTGGGACCTCGTCCATACACAAACAGATGCAGGGGAATGATATAAAGCAGAACTTCTGAGGATAAACATGTACTTTTAACATGAACCATCAGATTACTAGAGTTTCATTTTTTAAAAGAATGAATTTTTAGTATCCACAATGCTACATTTCACATTAATTTTCAGAAAACCCTAAATGAATGTCATTTCTTCCCCAAATCTACATTTTGAAATCTAGACTCCAAGGTGACAATATTTGGCAGAATACTGGGAGGTAGTTGTGGCACAACCTTCAGGAATGGAAAATGTGTCCACAGAGAGAAGTCCGAGGGCATCATTTGATCTTTCCACCATATGAGAGTTTGGTCAGAAGAGACTGTAAACCAGGAAATGGCCTGTCTCAAGCACAGATCTCCCAGAATCCTGAGCTTGTACTTGCAGCCTCTGTAACCAAGAAAAAAAACTGTGTGCTGTGTTTAAATAACCTAGAAGTTGAAGTTGTGTTTTATAATAACCTGCATAGATTATGATGAATATTAATATATAAACATCATAAGAGTTTATAAATCAAGTTACAAATAGTGATGCTGACTGTTGCCAGTCAGTCCATAGAGTGAAAATATAGTTTAAAATACATTTCTAAAATTGAGCAAAAATTTGTCCAACACAATACTACAGAGCATATTTATATAATGTAGTGCCCCTAACATTACAGCAAATTTTAAACATGGGAATTTGGAAATCCAAATTTCATATTAGTTCTTAAGTAATTCTTGAATTTGTTAGTCATAGAAACAATCAGTTACCCATGAATTATAAATATTTTTAAAATTGTAACATTCAGAACAGAATGTAGGCTGGAAATTAGGCAACAGTGGCAACCATTGTAGTTTAACGGTAAAAGGCTAGATGAAGTAAAAACAGATTAATGGCTCATCTTCATCCATCAGAGAAATAGGGTCTCAGGTAAAAATATACCTGGAAAAGAGAGACATGTTCCATGAGTCATTACCATGATGGGCTTGTCAAGAGAATCAGTCACAAGCCACATATGAAGGGGACACTAAGATAAGAATTTTTGGTTAATTGCTTAGGATAGTTTGAAAGCATGAGAAGACCTCGAAGGCGTACTACTCTTGCTTTTTCTTCTATGCAAACCTCGCCATGCTAAATAGTGAAATTTTGCACAGATCCCTTTCTTATTTTTAACTTATCAAATGCATGATTGATTACTGTGAAAGTGTTCCAGATCCCTTTCAATATAATACATGTTTTCCCTAGGCGAACTTTCTCGATGGAAAGAGTTCAGGGGGAGGAGATCTTCACCAAGGGGTATGCCATCATTGGCTATTATGTCTCCTGAGTGGAAAAGTCATGGTGACTAAGTGTCAGGACTCCATAGAAGCAGATTAAAAACATTACAACCAAGAGAACAGAAGGAAAAGAAAAGAAGTGACTACTAGAAAAAAAGTAATCATAGGCAGAGGAGAGTCCCAAACACTTTACCCTATGGGATCCATAAAACCTCTGCTATGTGTCACCCCACACCAAGAAGTTCCTGTGCAGTGTGCATGAACCCAGGATGAAAATCCTAATGATATGGCTTTCTCTCTGTGGATGGAGTCAAAACACTGGCGCCTGTGGTTCTAAAATCTTCAGACACAGCCCCATCTCTAGCCAGATGAAGACAAATCTCTACACCCAGGTCCTATTTACTTACGTTTCCTATTAACCATTACAGGCAAAGCTAGAATAACCAAGGGAAAACACAGCAAATTAAACAACAAGAAACAGCAAAAACCAAAGAGACTATGTAGCAATACATTCCAATCTGGCAGAAGTTGGTGTTGCTGGACTTCAAAACGAGTCATGTACTAGATAGGGTACTTAAAGTGGTTATGGTTGATATATTAAGAGCACATATGAAAAGGTGGGCAGTGTAGAAGACACACTGGTAGACATAAGCAGAGAGATACTTTGCTAGTTTGCAAAAAGAGTCAAATGGAGTATTAAAATTAATTTATCACTAACGAAATGCAAAATATGTTTATTGGGAATGACCAGTAGATTGGACATGGATGTAAATGAGAGAAGGAATTTGGCAGTTGTTAGCTGGAAATATCCAAGCAGGAATTCAAAGTAATGAAAAGAGAAAAAATGTAAGCAAAGCCACCACCACCAAAACAAACAAACAGCCCCCCAATAAAAACAAATACCTGAAAGAATAAATTGTAATTGACATAGAATGAAGAAAAAACTGAGTTTGCACTGCATGCTCAAATAAAAGCAAAGGTCAGAAAAAATAAATATAGTGACTTCAAAAGAATTACTAGTTCAGTGACTAAGAATCCACCTGAATAAGCAATTACACCTAAATAGCAGAAATAAACCAAGCACAAGACAGAGATGTCCAAAGTACATAAAGAAAACAGTATTTAGGAACACATCATACATGATAACATGGCTTTAATGGTGAGTATTGGGGGTGAAGGCAAGAAAATGGGGGAAAGATGCATTTTGCCCTTTTTATTGAATAAAGCTGACTGGAGATAAGTAGAGGCTGAGCATGAAGGGTTAACACTTAGAGGAAAATGTAATGTTAATAAATGCATGTGAAACACAAAGCATCAAATTATGTGAAATGCTGAAAGTATTGGTAATTAGTAAGTCAAACGTCAGTAAAGTTGGCAAGGCTAGAGTTTGTCTGAGCTTCAGCAGAGGCTCTCTGTGCCTGCCTCTCCCTTGTGGATTGTGATGGTCGAAGTCAGGGTCCTCATTCCCCTAGGCTCATGGCGAATATTCTTCAGGGAAGGCTCCTATCTAGGCCATAAAACAAATATCCAAAGCTCATTAAAGAATAGAGCTTAAACAAGGTATATTCTGAGATCACAAAAAATTTAATCTAGAGCCAATGGTGAAAAGGTGTGTGCACGCACACACACACACACACCACTCTTAAATATTGAATTTAGAAAAAAAAATTTAAATGATCCATAGTGGAAAATAAATCTCCATAGCAATTAGAGATTAGAAAAACACCAAGATAATCGAAAATGAAATCCAAATAAAGATTTATAAGTTGCAGAAAAAATATTTACAGAGAAACATATAGATTATACATAAAAATAATCTAAAATCTGTACCTGGCCCCTGCAATTTTGAATCCAGAGAAAAATAACCGAGTCTCAACCAAGAAGAAATTGGCCATGATCAGAACAGGAGCCACTGACACAGAAAACAGTGAGAGCAGTGGGGAATCCATGAAACCCAAAGTAGAGTCTGGGAGAAAGGATTTTAAAATGGTAAAACCCTAGCTAGGTCAGTGAAGAAAAGGAGAAGGAATTGCCAATATCAGACACACAGGCTACTGCATATGTCTGTGCCTACAAGATTTGATAAAGTGGGTGCCATGGGCCGGTTATTTGACAGATTCACAATAGCAACATTCACACATGAAGCATACAGAGACAGTCATCCTAGTTCTCTTATGAATATTGGATGCTCAACCTTCCGAATCTTACCCATAAAATTTAATATTTATGTTAATATTTGTAAAAGAAAAAAACATATCTCATGGAGTTTTGAAAATTAACTATGGCTTGTCATTTGAGCTGGAATGACCGAACGGTTACTGCCTACAGAGAGCTTCCACAGATCGCTGCTGTGTAACATGCATGAACTGGCATGGAAGCATAGTACCCCCATTCCCCACTTCTGTGTCGTCTTATTCATCAAAACTGAACTTAAGAAAAGGACGGTATGGATCCATTCACTCAATGTAACCTTGAGATTTAAAACAAGGTTTGAAGATGTATTTTAGGGATGTCCTTTCCTTAAGACACACTGAGGTTTATTCCAGGCATGTCAAAAAAGATGTAGTATTTGCTCCTATACCCAATGAGTCAAGAACTGAGCTCCTGGACAGTAAAGTTTGCAGCACATGAACTAGTATAGGATTCACATACCCTGAAACCACATACCCTTTATCTTAGGCCAGGGATTGCTGTGACAAGTTCACAAAGAAAGGCCACTCTTTCAAAGATGACAATTCCCAAATAGCAATCCATTGCTTCCCTGAACTCTTGGGCAAATATTTGTATCCTTTACCTGGGAGTACTTCACTTTAATTTTTTAGCAAATGTTTTTAACTCGTAATTTTAAAAGCAGTTCGTTATTTTTGTTGGCCAAAGATAAAATCAAAAACCACCAACACACTCAATGTTTTAAGGGCATCAGGAGGGTAGGACTGTTTTAATTTTTATTTAACAGATGAGGATACTGTGACACAGGGTCATTTTATAACTTGCTGATAGCATACATACAGTAATTGATGGAAAAGGGATTTGAACTTGAGACCTTCCAATGTAATAAACAAAGAGTTCAATCATTTTACCTGCATGTTATCTGTAGGATGCGTCTCTCTGATTTTTGTAGCAGAAGGCAAAACTGAGGTCACATCAGGAAGTAGATAATAAGCTACTCTTAAAAAAAAAAAAGAAAAAGAAATATTTTACTAGAAAGATTACAAAGCAGTGTTGCGAGACAAAGCCAGCATCCCAGGGAAGTGATCTGAGGAGGCACACTTCACCATTGTGCTTATGCCCTCCATACAGGGAGAGACAGTCAGATCTCAATGGCAGTCTGTTATATACTAAACCTCAAACATGACATTATCTCACTGCTCTGCTAAATCTAGCCATCAGAAGGAAAAGCGTGTAGACAACTAAAGTCTTGAAAAAATACAACCATTGCTTTATTTAGCCAGAAAATCATTTAGGAAAGATGGATAGGAAAATGCCTGCTGATAAAACCAGTCCTACATGAAATCACTTGTAGACATGAAGATGGACTCCACAAAGAAACCCCAAGTGGAATTGTTACTCTAAAATGAAACACTTTGCAATGTATAGAAAGAGAACAGAAAATAACATGAAAATCCTGAAACCGTATGAGAGGATCTTCCACATTAATAAATTACCAACGTGATCCTGGGCTGGAAAAATAGCTCAGAAGGTAATAAACCTGCTCAGCCTGTGGACCTGAGTTTATATCCTTAGCCACACATATAAAACCCCCGAGTGTAGTGGCACATGCATACAATACACAGAGCTGGGGTGGCAGGGTTAGGACATCCCTAGAGATTGATGATCAGTTAGTCTTTCTTGATCAATAAATTCTAGGTTCAGTGAGAGACCTTGTCTCTAAAGGTAAGATAGAAAGAGGTAGATGTCTGGACTAAACACACCAATGTCTGGATGCCTGGACAACACACACACACACACACACACACACACACACACACACACACACACATTCACACACAACACGATGCGTAGCCTATTAAGTCTCTGAACCTGTTTTACCTCTCTTAGTCTTACTGAAGTTTAAATAATAAAGCCTCAGTAACCACAGTACTAATTAGGAAGAACATATTTCCAATTAAAATAACCAAACAAAAATGAGTTTTGATTTGATAAAAACTATTTTCTTCAAGGCATTTTCTCTAAAACCTAGCATAAACCACCTGTGGTACCTTCTGCTGGTCAATGTGTCATCCTTTAGGCATGGGGGATACAGTAGGAAACTTTCATCTGATAGAGCAGTGCAGCTAGAATCCAGAAATCTCTTACATAAACCACCACAATTTGCTCAGAGGGGAGACCCTGAGATGTGATCGTATTATTTTCACAGGGTGGATTTTTAAATATTAAATAGAGTGTTTTCATTTGAAAGTCAGACTTCACCTCAACAAGTATTTTTGTTTTGTTTGTTTGTCTTTGTTTTTTTTGCCCAGAAATTGCTTAAACAGGGAATAATCAGGGAAGAGGGGCTGGAATCAGAAAGAACAGATCCGAGGAAGAGTGTTAGAAGTAACCAGAAACACTAAAAAGTACACAGGAAGGCTTTTATTCTAGAATTATTAGGACTAAAGAGTGCATGGAAACAAGCTGGATCTCATTTAGGAATGTCTAAATCAGATGGTAGGAGCCCTGACATCAAAGTCTTTATTTTTATCTCTCTCTATCTTTCACTCTGCCTCAACCCCCTCTTTCATAACTATCACAGCATCTGAATCAACACGGTAGATAATATAATGAGGAAAAGTCACAGCCTTCATGGTTTTTACAATTTTCTGAGCATTTTTATAAGCTGACTACCTTGAAATGTTTCTGAAGCTATGGAAATCAAAGGCAAGGAGGCATGGTGGGCTGAACACTCACCACACTACCTTTGACACTGTGCTATCCCAAACCTCATCAAATGACCATGACATCTGGGTAATATGTTGCTAACATGTATAATATGGCCTGGCTCACAGTCACAGGTGAGATATCAAATAGGATTTTCCTTTGGGGGATGTATTGGGATAGTCCTCACAAGCTATCATTGCTTCTTGCATTTAGCTGAGTGTATAGAGCTTTAAAAACACAGGAGGAACAATCCTATTATGGCAGAAAAGTGTTTAAGAGCTTCAGAAGGCCTTCAGTATTTTTAATATCCCTCTCACACTAATGAAGAGTGAGGAATTCCTTCACACCTTCTGATGTTGGTTGAAGTGGTGCCAATGAGCCACACCCCAAGGGAACCATGGGCAGCATTCTAGGCCTCCTGCCCCTGAGGAGAATGAGTTTCTTCAGTTAAGAAATTATACATGTGGTACTGACAAAGACCTTCCTGTCAGACTCTCTGGTACGTGAGGCTATAACCATTCACAATCGCTATTGAGGATTTTGTTCATAAAACTTTATTTTCCTATAAATGTTCTTGAAGACTGTGGCTACCATCTTCAGTTTCATTTTGAGAATGTCTACTGTACCGGATGTATGGCTGGCCACATGCAGGCATTCAGTTGCTTACTCTTTTATGTATTTGCAGGTGCTCACAGGGTCCCCAAGGACTCCCAGGGAGGTGGTGTGGTATTACTCTCTGCTCAGGACTCCTAAGTCTCCCACATGCTTTCTATTTTGGGGGTCTCTCTGCTTCAAATAATCAAAGTCATGTATGTAAAATGCTGCTTGCTATACCTTATGTGCAGAGTGTGGTTCAGGGATAAAATTATGAAACAAAAGTTTTTCTGCATGTTGTTGTATCTCTGTGGTTTTAACAAGCTATTGTCACTATTTTGTGGGAAGTATTTATTGTACTTTCAGTGCCTGTGAAACTGAAGACTCTGAAGCCTTTGGGATTGGTGCTTGGTATCCTGCCTAAATTTAATTGACTGCTAATTGTCATTTGGCTAGAATTAGAGACTCAGAGTGTATGGAGATTACCCCACAAACAATTCGAGTGTATTTTACATCAAATTAGAGCTGATTCTTACAGCGTTTTCTCCAGTGAAGACTCTTTCCCTGTCTTACTATTGTGCCAGTCCTCTGGGAGTTATCATGAAACAGGGCATCAAAGAATGAAGGCATGTGGGTTGATTATTTCTGGAACTATTCATTTCATTTTTAATAGAAATTCATAGAATAGAGAAGTCCCTCATCAGGCATTGGCACAGCTGCCAGGGTCAGTGAAGGGCTGAGGGGAGCTTGGACCCAGGGAGCCCACCTGGTCCCAGATCCTACTCCTGAGGCTCCAATTTCTTCTTATATTTTTCTGTCTGTTTTTCTTGAGTGTTGGTCCTTAGAGCTGCAGGGATAAGTTGGACCCTTTTCAATTAAACATTAAGGCTCCTAAAATGTCTTAAATAGTGAAGGGTTGTCATCAAAGGTTACCTCATGATGTGACATCCTTAGACAAACTGGGGTCTGCAGGCATTTTTATTTGACGCAGAGTAGAGCATGGGCTTCTAAATGTATCTCCTGTTGGGGTATTTGTATTTAAGTAGCACTAAACAAAATGGTTCATAAATAATTAAAGGCATCCATCTCCACAATTGTTGTGTGCTTTAGATCTTTATCATTCTCCAGAGGGAAGGCCTCGCCAGGCTACATGGACCTAAAACATGAAGCTTTAGGAACTGGAACCACAGACGTGCACTTAAGAGCTAAGTAGCTAAGACAGTTATTTTACCTGCAAAGCAATAGCTAAATGGAAATCAAAAGGTCAGCTGTGATTCTCTGCAGGGAACCCAGTTGCTGGATAAGCCAGCCTGCAGGTGCTGTAGTATTTAGAGAAAGGTGGTGTTTTGAAGATGGAAGTTTGTGTTTTCCCCAGGGAAGTAAGCACTCCTTAGAGCAGTGGTTCTCAACCTTCTTAACTCTGAGAACCTTTAATACAGTTCCTCATGTTGTGGTGACCTCCAACCATAAAATTACTTTTGTTGCTACTTCTTAACTGTAATTTTGCTACTGTTATGAATCATAATGTAAACAATCTGTGTTTTTTGATAGATTTAGGTGACCTCTATGAAAGGGGGTCATCCATCCCAAAGGGGCTGTGACCCACAGCTTTTTAATCATTGCCTTAGAATTTCCTTAGTTATGTTTATTAAAATGAATAAATTATTGAAATGGTATACAATACTGATAGATGGTATCTTTTTAATTTTTCTATTTAGTGATCTATACATCCTAATGTACTAGTGACTATGGTTAATGTTGACATTAAAATAATTCTGGATTTTAGTTTTCTTTTAACATAGCATTAGAACTTTGATTTCAATTTACAAATATGTTCAGCTAAGCTTGGTGTCATAGGACTATAATTTCAGCATTCCAGAATAGGGGCAAGATCAGAAGTTCAAGGCCAATCTTATCTACATAGCAAGTTCAAGGCTACCCGAGATCCTGTCTTTAAACTGAAATGAAACAGAAGAAAATAAGCATGATATAAATACTATCAAAGCATGATTTAACTAGCTGTAGGATTCCATACAATAACATCATTTGACATTAACTTCTGTGATAACATAAATGAAAACACATATTATGAAATTTATACAGATTAAGATGAAGTTTTACAATTACATTTTGGTAGCTAAGTTGGTCATTAATATTTTATTTCAATGGGCAAGACTTTGACATGGTAAAATAATTGTTTGGTTTAGCTGCTATTTAATACTTTTCTTAGTGAGAGGGAATTATTTGGTTAGGTCACACCCAGACTTGTGTTTTAATTTCTCTAAGTTGTAGTAAAATTTGAATGTGCATTTAAAAATTAAACATATTTTTTTTAACATCCTCACTTCAGTTACCCCTCTCTTCTTTCCTCCCAGCCCCTCCTCCACCTTCTTTCTCCTCCCTCCATTTCTGTCCAGAAAAGGGCAGGCCTCCCAAGGATATCAACAAAACATATCATATCAATTTGCAGTAAAACTAGGCACCTCCCCATGTATGAACGCAGGGACAAGGTGACCCAGTATGAGGGATAGGGTCCCAAAAGCCAGCAAAAGAGTTAGAGACAGCCCCTGCTTCTACTGTTAGGAGTCCTACAGGAAGACCAAGCTACACAACTGTCACATGTATGCAGAGGGCCTAGGTCAGTCCCATGCATGCTCCCTGGTTGCCAGCTCAGACTCTGTGAGCTCCTATGAACCATGGTCAGTTGATACTCTGGGTTTTCTTGTGATGTCTTTGAACCCTCTGACTCTTACAATCCTTCCTCCCTCTCTTCAGCAGGATTCCCCACCCACCCCAACCTGCAAGCTTGGCCTAATGTTGGTTTATGTCTCTGCATCTGTTTCCATCAGTTGCTGGACGAAGCCTCTCTGATGACAACTAGGCTAAGCACCAATCTATGAGTATAGCAGAATATCATTAGACATCATTACATTGACATTTTTTTCTCAAATTGTGCTTGGTTTTATCCTAGGTCTCTGGGTCACCCAGCCTCGGGGTCCTGATGCAGTGTCAGGGGTTGGCTCACTCACTCTCATGGCTTGGATCTCAGGCTGGACTAGTCATTGGTTGGCTACTCCCTCCATCTCTATGCCATGCTTAGCTCAGAACATCCCATGTGTGTTTTATATCTTTTTTTTTTTTTTTTTTTTTTTTTTTTTTGGTTTTTTCAAGACAGGGTTTCTCTGTGTAGTTTTGGTGCCTGTCCTGGATCTCTCTCTGTAGACCAGGCTGGCCTCGAACTCACAGAGATCTGCCTGGCTCTGTCTCCTCAGTGCAGGGATTAATGGCATGTGCCACCACCGCCCAGCCCCATGTGCATTTTAGCCACTTAAATGCTACTGAATGGTTGTTGATGTAGAACTCGTCTTGCTATGTACATCCATAATTTCTGATGTGCTTAAATCCTATTTCTCTGAGATTAAAATAGTTGTTGTGATTATCTGTATTAGTCAGACTCGTGCCTGTACTAAGAAACTGTTTCTTTCTTGATATCTTAGTCCCTCTTCTTGTATTTTTCTCCACTGTGTCTGCATTTGCAGCAATACCACTGTAATAAAATTCACACTCGTGAAATTCATATTTACTCTTTTTAGTTATCCGTGTAACTTATTTAGTGGCTGTCGTAGCAACAAAAAAATTGAATCATGTACTTCCTCAAGTACTCAAATATTTGAGTAATCAAAAAGCTATATGTTTATTGCCTTCAGAATGGGGTGCAATTGAAAAATAGTTGAAGGGGCCGGGGAGATGGCTCAGCAGACAAGAGTGCTTGGTGAGCAAGCCCGAGGATCTGAGTTCAAGTCCCCAGCCCCACGCAAAAAGCTTGGCATGGCTTTGTGTCATCTGTCACGTTAGCACTTTTGGAAATGGGGACAGAAGGATTTCTGGGACTTTCTGAATGACAGCTTAGTTGCAGATTAAGTGAGAGACCCTATATCAAGGCAGTAAGAAGGAGGGTGATGGAGATGGAGCAGGACAAGGCACCTTCCTCTGGCATGCGCATGAGTGTGAGTACACACACAAATATACATATAGACCCAGTTACCACACATATACATGGTCAAGCACACAAAGAGTGGAAAGCAAACCTTATATTCGTCAAAAGAGCAAAACTAGATGCCTGTCATTGTCATTTTATATGACTCCATATAAATCATTAAAAAGAATACTCAAACTTTCTTATTAAATGTAAAGTGAAACATGATAATGTGTTTACTGTAGTGTGTTGCTTGTATGAAATGTTTGTCTGATTTGCATGCCTAAAAATAAAAATCCAATGTTGCTTGCATGAAATGTATGTCTGATTTGCATGCCCCAAAATAAAAATCCAAGTGATAATTAAGATATTGCATATGTATGCCTTGTCCTTAGAAGATAGTCCTTAGAGTCACTGTCTGTCCAGGAAAGTCACAGAATTCTGAGGTGGACATATCAAGCATTTGTATCTTACAATATGTTGACTTTTGTGCTGTGTGCACATCCTACTTATTTTTAAGTTAAATAATGTAAACACTATAAGGTGAGAAATAACCAAAAGGGAATAGGAACCAATCAAAGGAAAAAGGTGGTGACAAACACATGACAGCATTCACTTAAAAGGTTGACTCATATATAACTCCATGGTAAGCTGATAGTTGCATTAGAGATCACCTTAAATATTCCATTAATTTCTTCAATGATAGTGGAGTAATTCCATTTTAACATACTTCACTCTATAATTTCTTTTATTATGCAAATAAGTACCAATTCAGTCATATGAATCCATCTTCTGGATGCAGAGCCACATGGCCACAGCTGGAATAAGTTTATGTTTCCATCTTGATTTCTGGACTCATGACTCTGAAATGATGTCCAGAGTTGAAAGTACAGCTTTGCCTTACCCCTATCTGTGAATGAGATCCCCCTTGACTGATGGAGCTTTTGATATTTTCAGGGAAAAAAACTTGAGTGTCCCTATGGCTAGGGAGAAGTGTGTGTCTTGGTTCTGTGGTAGTACTAAAATTAATTTATCTGATTTCTTTGAGAATATGGGGTCAACTAGCACTTCGCAGGGTTAGGGAGCAGAGAGATGGTTCCTTTCATCATTCGCTGGTCATCTTCATTGCAATGTTACTGCCAATGTGTGCAGTGGCATTTTAAGAAGCTACTGGGAGCTCTGAGGAAATGCATTTTCTGAATTACAGCAGTACTGAAATAAGTCATGGAATTGTCCAGAAAGGTGGAGAATAATGGACATTTACCTACTTTCTCCTGTAGGGGGACCATATAAATTATTCTGGAGGTTCACTTTAAACTTGAAAGTTACAAGAAAATATTTGATATGGCATTAATGAGCAGTGAATCTCAACAAACCATTAAGTTCTATAAAGTTCAAGTAATAGAAGAATCAGTAGACTGAATATAAATTAAAATACTCTCTAGGTTACTGTGTATCCAACTTCACAATATCCAAAATGTCCTGTTGACAGTTCATGATATAGGAAAAGAATGAACATAAAAACCCTCAAACTACATATTTGGTTTTTTTTTTAAACAAAAAAAGAATAACCTTTGAAGATTATATATATATATAATTTTATAATTTATATATATAATTATATAATTTATATATATATATAATTGAAGATTATATATAAATATAATAGTTATCTCACAAAAAAGATTGCTTTGTATGATTTTGGTTAAAAGTATTTATTAGGCAAAACAATACTTTAAAAAGTGAAATTTGTAAAGAATACTGATGAGTGAGTGGCATTTCTGACTGACTAGCCAATGAGATGCAGTATTGAATGGTTATATATTCACAACTGTTTTGCACTTTAGAGAAACATGACTCATTGCTTTTTAAATGATAGAGCAAACCACTCATTTGCTGTGTGTACTGATTCACACAAATTAGGCCTCCTACCTACCCTCTGGATGGAAGGGTGAGTTACAGCTGGGCAGGACCTGCCTACAAGCTGGGTTCTACTGAAGGAAATGTACACTTACCAAGCAGAGGAAAGAAGACACACACTGGTTGCTGTGTCATAATGTGGTGTCAGCAGGGAAATGGAGGAATTCGGTCAAGGAGGGTAGTTCCCGGTCTGAAACTGGAAAGATGCATTGGCCCTTAGGGGCATACGGTCATATTCTCTGACTTGTGACTGCCTCAACAAGGGAGCATTGGATGATGTCAGGAGTATGTGGATCACTGTGTGGAGACCAGCAACCAGGAACATCTTAGACTAGGGTGTCAGGATAAGGAAAGAAGAGAAGATAAACTAGAATGTAATTTAGGAAGAAAGCCTTTAGGAGTTAGTGGTGGATATGACAAAGGGGCTATAGAATAAAGGATACCAATGATGGAGCCCACATGTTTTGGCAAGTGATACAACTATTCAGAGCCATGGTATGAGAGTTTGAAGGGCTACTTCTAATGGTGTTAATATTTCCAGAGGAGGTAGCTAGTTAATAGGTGGAGCTTATAGGAAGCTGGCATGGGAAGCACCCATCATTGGGATGCTTGAACACTGTGAGATGTGTTTGCAAGAAAAGAAGATGAGAAGAAACCACATAGTTGGGTGCAGAAGCAGAGGAGATTCAGAGATGTGCTGCAGACACACCGGTCATCATGCATCTCCACTTTTGACTCCTAGGTTGACCTAGGCTCTCAAAGCTCACCAGACTACTTGGAGTAGCTCAAAAACAAAGGGCACAAGATTAAATTTGTTATGCAAAGTTTTATGAACATTGCCAAATTATACAGGCAGATAAGTCAGAGAAAAATGAAATAGAATCTCATATGTTCAAGAAAACTGTAGTGAATGAAGAATTTACTTGAAATGGCATTTATTCCCAAGGCACACACCCACATAAACATGTCTATACAGCCATATGGAGGCACATGAGAGAAAGCCCTTTATCCTGTACAGCTTATCAGTAGTGTGTATTGGCCAACCTGTTATGACAGATGTTAGTCTAGTGACTAACCTGCTTAAATTTGGCAGGACCAAGAGCTACCCAACCAAGCTCTTCCCAAAGGGAAGAGTTGCCTTTAGTACAAAACTGTGACTATTCTATTTTCAGAAAGGCATGGTTAGCTCAATGATTAAAGATAGTTTCATAGCATAATCTTGGAATAAAATGTATTATTTCTAAATGTAATCTCATCAAATCATGAGTCATATATCTTATGTTCTGTTTAAACTTTTAAAGGGACACTGTAATCAGTTTCCTGTCCAAACTTTTAATTTATATAAAATATAAATTTATTATGCAATTGTATTTGGTAAGTAACCACATATCTTTTGAACAGTACACTGAATTAGCCTCTTTTCCAAAGGGATTTTTTTTTTTAAGGACTGTCATAAAATCGATTCCATTTCACTTTTTCTCAGACTCACCTGCCTGTATAATTTGGCAATTTTCATAAAACTTATCATAAAAAATTTCATCTTGTGCCCTGTGTTTATGAGCTACTCCAAGGAATCTTTTAGGCTTTGTGAGCCGTGGTCAACCTGGGGAGTCAAAAGAGAAGATGCATGGTGACATGGATTACTGTCCTGCATTAGGATGAAACGGGTACTGCCTGTGTATCAGCTGCTGTCAACTCCTCAGGCTTATGTGGTGCCTCTGCACGGATCTCCTGTCTCACCACACTGGAATGCAGACATGTCAGGTGTAGCATCCAAATCACAACCAAAAATTATAAATCAACGAAATGCTTCCAAAAGTCCACTTTTTGTCTCTAAGAACTAAGAAATGGACATTTTGTTCCTTGACTTCCAGCATGCACCACCATCACCCTCCTTCCATGAACATTAGAGAGCCTTGTGCTTCCCAACTAGGTAGGCAAAAATGTGCAGACATACATGCATACAGTGTTTACCTACATTTTGTGTTATAATTAATTCGTCCTAAATACTCCCTAATATTAGAGTGGTTGTTTCAAAACATGGCAAAAGCCAAACCTACTTTCTCACTTTGGAATGAGATGGAGGGCTTCATCATAGCAAGCTCTGTGCTTTATCTCTGGCTGTGTTCCCAGTCCTATAGAAAGAAGGGAAAGGTAAGCAGAGCAGAGAGCTGTGCTGAGAACTATAATGTACATCGTTTTAAAAGCTGCATCTTGTCTCTGTGTCTAGACGATCAAGATGATGATGCTGGGGAGTGGAAGTGAGTGGACGGTTACACTGAGATGCAGACACAGTGAGAGCTTGGGTCCTTGTTTTTAATTCCACTGTCAGCAAAAGCCTAAAAACTTGTTCTCTCTCTTTTCTTCTAATTTGAATTTCCAAAATAAAATAACACAAAGTATAAACAAGACATAGGTATCGATTTATTATCTTTATATGTAGAGCAATATTGGGAAGTACAGTGTAATAATGATTCTGTCAGCAAAGTGATGTTGTCACTGGGAACAGGGGTTTTTCACTGTACTTATGACTAAGGACTTCTGTACTTCAGTCACTGGAGTACTCCAGTAAACACCACCAGGTAAATAATTTGGCGAGTAAAGATATTAGAAGGGAAAAGTGGAATCTAGAATAGCCCTCAGCAGTTTTTAAAGGTTTTCTTATCAGTGAGTGAAGAGGAGCCGTTTATTTTCTCAGCAGGTCTCATTCATTGTGAATTTCCCTTGTTCAAACTGATTCGATCACTATCTGCCTGGATCACAGTCTATACAAATAGTGTGCATTAGCATGCTTGGCAAGAGTCTCTTTACTTCACCTTCTCTTCTGTTCCTTTTATATTTCCTAAATGAATACTTAAAGCCATGCTTGATATTATCAAAGGAGAACTGGACACCGTGGAAAAAGGGCCAGGCTTTCCTTAGCTTCCACGATGGCTGCAGTTTTCTCTTCACAGCATGGATGTGAGGGCATGCTTTAATCTTGAGCTTGAGTGCATTTCATGAAATGCTCAAAGCCAAACTGGAGAGGACAAATGCTTCATAAGATCCAACTAGAACTTTGCCACATCTAATTTCCAAAGTTGATCAAACAAGCATGCCAATAGATGGGTCAGATTGTGTGAAGTTAGAGAAGTTTGGGACAAGAGATAAGAACAGAGAGTCATGCTTTGGGTTCTGAGGTAGAAAAGAGGAAAAGAAGGAAGCATAAAGAAGCCAAGATTATCTTTACATATCTTCTCTGCCCTGGTCCAGGTGCTTCCACCATCAGATTCTTATGGCAGCCCTGTTAGTGGTCCATCCTTAGGCACCTTCCCTTAGACACTGCAGAATCTTGGGCATGTTTATGGCTGTGTAGCATGTGAGGGTCTCACCATCCTGCTTTTTTACTTACATCTCTCATTGCACATGGAATCAATCCCCTGAGTCTAGTTCCTGATGTCTAAGCAGTGTGGGAGGTTTCTGTTTCCTATTGGATGAGGAAGTGACTGGTTAATGGACACAGTTGAAAGTAGAGGAGAGACAGACAGTTTCTTCAGTGCTAAGGTATCTATGCTTCTGTGAATAATTCCTTATCCTTGGTTCTCTAGAAAGCCATAATGAAACTCCCTGGTTCAAGAAAAATGTCATGAAAGTACGAGGGGGCTATTTGGGAGAGGGAAGAGGATGAGCAGGTATTTGGGGATAAGAATATTATGGGGATGGGTATATGGGAATACATTATGTCCCTGTATGAAAATGTTACACTGAAACCCATCCTGTGTCATTGATGTGTGCTATTAAAAACACTAAAAAAAATTGTAAAGAATGGAAGATGAAGGAAGGCAGCTTACTACACAAATACCAACAATAGCAATGCTCAATGGGATGCTGATGGCACACCAGGGCAACCTGTGCTCTGGGCCTTTCAGTGGGGAAATGGCAGTGTTGTTGCCATCATGCCTCAGCACCTGAAATCAGGAAGAATTAGAGAGATGTAGATATGCAAAGACCTGACATGCCACAGTGACTAGATCTTTACTGTGGACGATTTGTAAACTGAAAAATAACTGAGACTCAGTGGGAACATGATGCTTGTCAGTGATAAGAATAGTAACTAGTAATTACTAAGTATGTATGGGATGTGAAAGCAGGGTCTTGGACTCTTCAGATGGATGAGTAGACTTATTCTCCAAACCTTGGGAACTCAAGTTAGAGACAACACAGTATGCTCATCATTGGAGGCTATGGGTCATGAGTTCTGGTTATAAAGTACCCACCCAAGAACATTGGATAGTATTTGTCTGTGTGTGTGTGTGTGTGTGTGTGTGTGTGTGTGTGTGTGTGTGTGCTTTTTCACTTATTTATTTATTTACTTCTTAAATTTTTTTATTCATTTTACATACCAACCACAGTTCCCTTCTCATCTCTTCTCCTGCTCCCTCCTACCCTTCCCCTCAACTCATCCCCCATCCCCTCCTCCAAAAGGGTAAGGCCTCCTATGGTGGAACAGTAAAGCCTGGTACATTCAGCTATGGCAGGACCAAGCCTCTCCCCCACTGCATCAGGCTGAGCAAGGCATCTGATCATAGATAATGAAGTCCAGAAAGCCAGTTCATGCTCCATGTATAGATCCTGATCCCCCTGCCAGGGGCCCCTCAAACAGACCAAGGTACACAACTGTCTCCCTTATGCAGAGGGCCTAGTCCAGTCTCATAGCTATCAGTTTAAAATTCATGAGTTCCTATGAGTTTGGTTCAGTTGTCTCTGTAGATTTTCCCATCATGATCTTGACCCCTCTTGCTCATATATTCCCTCTTCTCTCTCTTTGACTGGACTCTGGGAGCTCAGCCTTGTAGCTAGAGTTTTCCTGCCTTGCCCACAGTCAGGACAAATCTCTGTCACCCACCAGTCCCACAGCTGCTCAGACCCAACCAAGTAAGCACAGAGACTTATATTGCTTACAAACTGTATGGCCGTGGCAGGCTTCTTGCTAACTGTTCTTATAGCTTAAATTAATCCATTTCTATAAATCTATACCTTGCCATGTGGCTCATGGCTTACCAGCATCTTCACATGCTGCTTGTTATGGTGGCAGCTGGCAGTGACTCCTTCTGCCTTCCTGTTCTTTCTTTTCTCCTCTCTGTTAGTCCCGCCTATACTTCCTGCCTAACCACTGGCCAATCAGTGTTTTATTTATTAACCAGTCAGAGTAATTTGACATACAGACCATCCCATAGCACAGCCTGGTGCTTGGTTGTTGCATCTGCTTCCATCAGTTACTGAATTACAGCTCAATGATGAAAATTAGGGCATTTACCAATCTGCTTACCAGAGTAGGCCAGTTCAGGTACCCTCTCCACTATTGCTAGTAGTCCAATTGGGGGCTTTCTTGTGGATTCCTGGGAATTTCCCTAGCACCAGGTTTCTCCATTACCCCATAATTTCTCCCTCTATCAAGATATATCATTGCTCTCCCACTCTGTCTCTCCCCTAGCTTGACAATCCCATCCCCTAATGTTCTCATCCCTCATGCCCCCCCTTTATTGCCTCCCCTTCATCCCCAGTTTACTCATGGAGCTTTCCTCTATTTGCCCTTCCCAAGGCAATCCATGTGTCCCTCTTAGGATCCTCCTTGTTTCCTAGCTTCTCTAGAACTGTGGGTTATAGTCAGATTATCCTTTGCTTTATATCTAATATCCACTTATGAGTGAGTATATACCATGTTTGTCTTTCTGAGTCTGGGTTACCTCACTCAGGGTGATATTTTCTAATTCCATTCATTTGCCTGCAAATTTCATGTCATTGCTTTTTACAGCTGAATAATACTCCATTGTATAGATGTACCACATTTTCTTTATCCATTCTTCAGTTGAGGGGTATCTACCCGGGGGCACAACCCGTGTTTCCCTACCCATACCCATTGTGGCCCCAGTTGCAGGCCAGCAGGCAAGACTCCTGCGGGTAGGCCTTCCTCCTGCCCTCATTGGATTCTGTAATCTACAAGTTTCACTCTGTCCTCCAAACCCACCCATCCCCCTGAGACCCCAGCAGCTTCCTGAGACCCCAGCAGCTTCTTGAGACACAAATACTGCCAGCGCTGATTGGACCACCAGAGGTTCCCTGAGATAAAGACATCATTTGCACTGATTGGAGGAAGAGATGGGTAGACACCAGTGCAAGAATACATTCAATAACATAAAGAGCAGTATGGCACCACCAGAACTTAGTGGTTCTACATCAGCAAGACCTGAACATCACAACGTAGAAGAAAGAGAAGAAAATGCCCTTAAAATGACTTTATGAAGATGATAGAGGCCTTTAAAGAGGAAATAAACAGTTCCTTTAAAGAAATTGAGGAAAAGACAAAACAAAAAATTGGAAGAATTCAATAAATCCCTTAAAGAAAGTCAAGAAAAAGCAATCAAACAGGTGAAGGAAAGAGCTCAAGACTTGAAAATTGAAATAGAGGCAATAAAGAAGACACAGAGCAAGGGGATGCTGGAAATGGAAATTCTGAGTATTTGTCTTAATTTTATATAGACACTGAGTCTTTTCTTGTAGTTGTTGAATCTTCTAACAATTGTCAAATAAACCAACTTTATTTTAAGTCCTTCAGAAATCAGTATCCAAGCAAGAGGCTGACACAGGCCATTTTGTAAACAGCACTAAGGTGTGTATTTTTTTCCATGCAAAAGCAAAGGTCACAGTTGGGGAAGAAGCTTGATAAAACTCAGAGGAAAAAGTCACTGGGGGAAGATGCTCTGTGCACTGTGACCTCTGACCCTGTGTTCTAAGTCCACAGTCTTGGAAATGTGTGTTCTCAGCAGGGATTCATGGCCAATAACATGAAAGGTCATGGATAGAATTTTAATAAAATTCAAAAGCAAACTGGCACAGGTCAGGTTACCTGTGATGGAATAGAAAGAAAATCTATTGACAAAGATATGAAAGAAAATCCATCAGCAAAGATGACTTCTTAGTTTTATGAGTGCCTGCTCACCACACACAAGCACATGCACACATGTACACACACATACAAACACACACACACACACACACAGGCACACGCACACGTGCATACACATATACATGCATATACGCTCACACAGTATCATCACCATCATCTTCACCATGTCCATTGTCATCATACCATCATCATTACCAGGGTCACTGTTATTACCATCACTATTATCTCCATCACCATCATCACCATCTTTCTCTCTTTAAAAAAAAAAAAACAAAAACCAATAAAAAAGAAAAACTCAAGAACTATAAATAAAAACAACAACCTAAATCCCAAGAAACAACAGCAGAACATAAATTGTTGGAGGTCTGCCTGTCTGCCTGGAACTGCAAATGCAAAGTGCTGATGTCATCTCACACCTTCAAAAAGAGACATTAACACTTCATGGAGCAAAGGGGAGAATGTCACCTCAGGTGTACTGGCAAATGGACTGCAGTTCTTATTCTCACTGACTGAACAGGACACAGAAGTCCCACCCCTGTTGTTGAGTGATATTAAGGGGTGAATTAGGATAGGAGTCAAATTTAAAGTTAGTAAAAGCAATAAATCAACAGTAGGCAAAATAGCTGTATAATTGCAAAAAAGCAATAAGCCTCAAGAAGAACAAACTAAAGTTCATTATTCACACCCAAAGAAGCAGGGCTGGTCAATGAGGGCTGGTTAGTAGACAAGGTCACTGAGGGCTGATCAGTGGGGACTAGTCAATGAGGGCTGGTTAGTAGGGGTGGTCAGTGAGGGCTGGTCAGAGGGGACTAGTCAATGAGGGCTGGTTAGTTGGGGTGGTCAGTAAGGGATAGTCAGAGGGGGCTGGTCAGTGAGTGCTAGTTAGCAGGACTCATCAGTAGGCTCAAATACAATGCATGACTTACACATTGTTTCTTATTTATTCCTTTAATGACACTGTGCCCTCAAGTAAGATGATACCTAATGCTTCCACAAATATTAATGATGTAATGCAGTCCTGGTGACCTTGACAATGTTTGTTATGTTCTGAAATAAGACTCATGGATCTTTAGTTGGTATTTCTATCCTACATCTTCAGGAGCAGGAAGCAGGCAGTGTTAAGACTCTTGGGTGTCTACTGTGCTTGCAGTATCTTAGTTCCTGGGCACAACTTCATTATAAAGTGAAGCTAGCATCAAATGCTAGTGTTTATGAATGTTATCTTATTAAAGTAGAGAGGTGCACCCATGAACAGATACCTCCTTTGGTTTTAGAAGAGAATTATTTAATAGCAACCATATTGAAATGCTTCAAAGAGATCTTGGAAAGTGATGTCATGTATCTAAACGAAGCAACTTTGTTAAATGGCAGGTGAGAGATGGCAAGAAAAATGTGTTCACATGTGACAAGAAGGGAGAAAGTGAGAGGTCTGCTCTCCTCCCTCCTGCACTTCCACTGAGTCACAGAGTGTTGACATGCATATGGCAGTGGGAGAGCGCTTGCTTCAGGGTTAGCAGCTATTTTTGTCCCCCCACCCCACCCCTCTCAGCATCCATGTCTCTAAAGGCCTTCTTCACGTGGCTCCCATCCTCAATAATCCACCATCTGTTTGTTTGCTAAAACAAGAGACAAAGGAGTGGATGTCAACTGGTACAATCAGTGGATGAAACAAGGTGGTGTCTAAACAAATAATGTAAATGCATTTAATTAAGGCAGGCTTCGCGGCTGCTAATTAATTGCTTGACTAAAATAACGAGGGAGCATCAGGAAACAACTTGGTGTTTCTTTGAAAACTATTAAAGTGATTTGTGTGCATTGATACAAGCCCTGAAGGAGAGCTGTATCATGCTTCCAATTTTAAGAAATCTGTTTCAGCAGCTTCTAATGAAACATTTGAAAATGTGCTTAAGACATTTCCTAAAAGATATTTAAACTCATAAGATGATGTGGCTTTGAAGACAAACTCCCCAAAGAAAAAGACTTTTAGTAAGGCATTGCTTTAATTACAAACTTTAAATTACCAAAAAATAAATAAATCTTCAAAATTTATTTGTAAATTTACATGTAAGATGTATATGTCTTTGAAAGTCCAGCTTGGTAATGTAACCAATGTTAATTTATTCAAGGAATAAAACACTCTTAGGTAAGTCTGCCCCAATCAGTGTCTGTCTCCTAAATAAAACAGTTGTGAGCTTGATGAGATTTGTATTATTTATGGAGCTGTGTTTTTGAATATAGAAACTTACCTGCGTGTAACTCTTACAGTGAAATGTAATCATCACACATTTAGATCAGAGGGGTGTTTTCAGATCTTCACAGATTGCAAGAGAGGGTTTTGTGGATGGCGTAAGGATTTGTCCAGAGAGAAGGCTGCTCAGCCTCCATGCTTTGTCTCCTGCTATTCTCTTAATGTGGGCTCTGGTGAGCACAGCATTTCCTGTGTTTGGTCTTAGTTTATGACTTGTTTTCTTAATATCAAACCAAACACAGAGCCAGCCAGCCTGAACTTCTTTGCCTTAGTTATTCCTTGCCTGTGTTGGTCCTGGAGGCCAGGAGAGGAGCTGGGGCCAGGTCCCACAACATCTTCTTGAATCCAGTATGGTGTGCTTCAAATAGAAGCATATCTCCCTGATGCTTAGCACATTACCCTTGGAGGAGCCACAGGACAAACAGAGCTGGGGGAAAGTGCAGCTGTACCCTCCCTGTGACCAATGACTCCATGTCTCGTGTCTCTAAGTTATCTTCCCCATCCCACACAGACACCTGCTGTCTTGTCACACTCCCTCCGTTCCAAAGTACAAGTCTTCCTAAATACAAAAGTACAGTGTGCTTTGTCTACTCCTGTGTATGATTTCAGGACTGACCATGTGTTATTGGATAACCAATTGATGTTTTCTTCCCTAAGGATGACTCTTTCTCAGGATTCTTTAGTTCCTATAGCTCTTTATCTAGGGTTGAGGCCTCATGGGCCTTCCCCATTTCATGCTAGCATGTATAGTAATTAGTATCATCCTTGTTCAGGTCATATTTAGGCATACGTGTTGGTAAGATGTCATGGGTGTAGTTTCTGACATTTCTAGGAGACAGTCTCATAGCAAACTCCCTGATCCTCAGGATCTTACAGTCTTTCTGCCACCTCCTTTCCAATAATCTTTGAGCCTTAGGGCCAGGAGCTGTGTTACAGATATATAAGTTGGGACAAAACTCTACAACTCTGCATTTCGATCAGATATGATAACAATAATTAAAAGTGGGGACATGAATTTGAAATAGAACAAGGAATGTCATACATGAGAGTGCTTGAAGGGAGGAAAGGAAAGAAGGAGGAAATAAAGTAATTATATTATAATCTCAAAAAAATCCCCATATATTTAAAGAAAGATAGAAAGGAAGATTGTAAGTGCCAGAGGATGGGGAGAGGTGAGATAGGAACCATGGCTACCAGTACTAAAAATAAGATGTGGGAGTTGGAGGGGGACCAGCTGGAAGAAGTGGACTCACAGGATTAGTAAGGGCATAAGAGAGGATAATGATAGTAAGGGCATAAGAGGGATGAAGATGACCACAATGCAATTTATACATGTGTGAAATTGTCAAAAACACAAGTGAAAAAAAAAAAAAAAAAGCATAAGCCATCTGAGACGAAGACAGGCCTGGTGTTCTAGTTCAGTGTGAGAGGCTATGTATATACATGAAGTGTCCTTGACACAAATGGAGATAATTTCCTTAATTAAATGTTAGAGGAAAACATTGATCGTATGCAGGTATTGTAAAATAACTATTTTTGTTCCTCAGAACTAGTTTCTGATTCATGAAATTGCTGTAGATATTTTTATCATGCTTATGTTTTTGGTTTCAAGGCCTCCAGGTCTATCAGTAATTACTTACAAAGCCAAACAAAATGCCGATATGGAGGCAGGAGGTGAGGACAAGGATGCCCATTTTGAGATTCCATGGGATTCCTCAGGTGGATCCACAGACTGCTGAGGTGACTGTACTCTGATTATCCTGTCATCGCTAAGCATCTCTCTTCACTGGTGTTAAATCCCTTGTTTGCACTATTATGGGCACCAGGAAGTCCTGCTATGGCTGGCTCTGTACTAGGACTCTTGTAATGAGGCAATTCTGCATATTTTATCTGATAGCCAAAGGACTTTATTTTGGATTAACTTACAACAACCCAAAGGGAGTTGGTCACGGGGTCTAGGAGAGGTGTCGCGCAGTCCAACGGGGTTCTCTGGAGAACTCTGCCTACCTGTACCCACATCCAGCATCTAAGACCACGAGGTAGCCAAGAGCAGGGAGCATGCTCGCATACCAGGTCTTAAAGGGCCCCTCCTCGGCCATGCCCTCTGGGTGGTAGGCACCTAGCAGTTACCTGCTCTGTGCTAGGGAGGTTGCTTCAGGGGTAAAGCACAGACAACCACCCCTACACTCTCAAGTGTGTATAGCAGGTCTGAAGAGCCAAGGTCTGAGTTAAAGCTGTTTTTCTTTCTTTATCCTTCCCTTTACACCCCTTTTCCTCCCAATCTTATTTTCTGTCCCCCTCACTACCAGGCCCTGAAGGCTGTCAGTTTTTTCTTTCATTTAAAATATAAACAACTTATGAATGGTTACCAAATACATAGAATCCATTCAGCCTCCTCATCCAGCTTCCTGCAATGAAAATACCCCAGATAACCACGCCTCAGTTTGCGGAACTTGGAAAATAACACCAATAAATGATTGCTGCATCATCTTCAAAAGAAGGAGAATATATACCTAGAACATGGCGTCATCCTCACGATTGGGATGGAGGCACGTTTGTCTTGCCTGGTCGGAAGCAATCTTTGCATTTTGTCTCTCTAAGGATGGACACATTTGTTTTCTTGAAGGTCTCTCCACTGGGATTTGTCTAAGTGTTTAGTCATGATTAAGGTAGCCCCGAACCTATGGCAGTTTTGGAGCTGGTCCCCTGCTGTCCCTGTGTTTGGGTGTCAACTTTTGTTCACTTTCTTTAGGAGCTAGTGAAACTTCTTTTTATTATTTTAAATATGTATTTATTTGACATGTATGAGTGCTTGGCCTGCATGTATGTTCTTGTGCCATGTGCGCACAGTGCCTGTGGAGGAGTGAAGAGGGCATCAGATCTCCTCAAATTAGAGTGACAATGTTTGCAAGCCACCATGTGAGGCCTGGAACTGAACACAGGTCCTCTACAAGAACAGCTAATGCTCTTAAGTACTAAGCTGTCATCCTCAGTCCCTGGCGAAGCTTCCTGCCTGACACAGTTAGCATCATTATCTGTCAAGTGGTAACATTGTTTTTGTTTCCAACATTGAATTGTATCATTGTGTTGGCCCAGTAACTTTCTACTTTCATCATGTTTTTGATTAGTCATTGGAATTCCATTTTAAGTGGTAATTTTTTTCTTCCTGTCTTCCATTCATTTGTTCTTTTCCATGTAAGAGCATGGACTACATATCATCATGATAATTTGTTGCTAAAATTGTTGAAGTTTGGTCTCTTCTGGTCCCCTCAATTTGGGCACTGTAACCTTTGATATTTATCACAACATTTTGAAAATATTCTTTCCCCCTAATTCCTCTTTGAGTCTTTCTTGCTTCTGCCTATCAATCAGTATTTTGCTCAAACAAGTTTGAGAAAATTTTGCTATTTGCTACCCGTGATTTGATCCTTCTGTCCCTCTCAGAGGACCAATTGGGGGACAGACATATTTATTTCACACATGTGTACCCTCCTTCTAGTTGGTTGCTTCATCTTTATACTCTTTGGATGACCTGTCACCCAGCTCCCCAATAATCACCATAACCCCCAGTTATTCTTACTTATGAATGCCCAGCCTTAGCTCGGCTTATTTCCTGCCAGTTTTTCTTAACTTAAATTATCCTGTCTATCTTTTGCCTGTGGGCTTTAATCTTTCTGTGTTCTGTATACCTTTCTTTCCTTCTTAATCCATAGCTGGCTGTGTGACTGGGTGGCTGGCCTCTGACATCTTCCTCCCCTTTTCATGTTCCCACATCTTCTCTTCCAAGATTTCACCTTCTATTTATTCTCTCTTCCTGCCATCCCTGCCTATCCTTTCTCCTGTGTAGCTATTGGCCATTCAGCTCTTTATTAAACCATTTAGGTGTTTTAGATGGGCAGAGTAACACAGCTTCACAGAACTGAACAAATGCAACACATCTTTGCATCATTAAGCAAATGTTCCACAGCATAAACAAATGTAACCTATCTTTAACTATTATTCCACAACATCCTACAACCCTGAGTTCATGTGAAACCTCTGAATTCAACTAATTGTCCCAAGTTCTGTTCTTCCATCTCTCCTCCCTTTATCCAATAAGAAATCTGGCTCTTGTTATCCACAATCTGCTTCTAGAATGATTTTCTAGAAGTAGAAAATGTAAAGATTTCTAATCCAAGAAATATACGAAAAAATTGTGATTCAAAAATACAATATTTATATTTTCATCTTCAATCATAGGTGGTCTAAATGTTTCCTAGGATTTTATGCTGAGTATTTATGCTATTTTTCCCTTTCCAGCCAATTATGATATCAGCATCTACTCTTGTAATACTCATCATTCTTTATGCTTTGTGATTCTGTTTGGCTTGCAGGCATATCCTGGTTGAGTATGTTTCTTTTTGAGTCAGTTACGTATCATTGCCACAATAAGCACATACTATTCTGAAAGGAACACATTAGATCTTCAGGCTATTTAATCCCTTCTCTATCACTCTTTCTTCTCTGACCACTTCCCCATCAGGCTCCTGGAGACACTCATTCTCTTAGTTATTAACTTTGTAGTTTGAGTTTCACCGATTAAGGAGTCACCCTTGTATCCTCATACCCCCTCTTCTCGTACATCAATGTCATGGTACCACTGTGTTTGAGATGCATTACACCCTCATTGTCAATGCAACAGGGAAGGGCTTCCCTGTCAGTTTCTAGAGAATTTCTTCATTTATTTTATTAAATGGTCCCTTGCCTTATGGGTACAAAAAGAAGTGTTCACAGATAATAATTTGTTCACTCACATTTTAAATGTACTATTTAGGACATTTTACAAATTTTACACTTATAAAGTATAGCTATGTTTGCATTTTTTACATTATTAAGTGTTGATCTTCATAGAAGTTCCCAGAAGTGGTGTCATGGTCTAAATACAAGGGAATGTCGGGTGGCAGTGGCACTCACCTTTAATCCCAGTACTTCTGAGGCAGAGCCAGGTGGATTTCTGTGAGTTCCAAACTAGAGTGGTCTACAGAGCGAGATCCAGGACAGGCACCAAAACTACACAGAGAAACCCTGTCTCAAAAAACAAAAACAAACAAACAAACAAAAGAAAGCAAGAAAGAAAGGGGAATGTGTAGTTTAGTTAGATATCTTAACCCAGGCATTAAAAGGGGTTTTAAATTCCATTTCCCCTTGAAGATTGTATCTCACTAGACATGCAATAATTTCTTCACAGTTTTAGTATGCTCAAGGGTAAATTGTTTTTGTTTTCCTCTGAAGGTCTTATATTAGTTGATTTAATAGAATAATGTAAGGGTCATGTTTACGTAACTCTGTCACTTACATAATTGCTCTTAGTTATGCAAATGAAAACAGAGCATCTCATCAGCTACAAAAGTCCATTTTCCCTCCTAAGTTCATTATGGAAAATGTCAGTTTTTGTTGTCAGAGTTGTACAAACATTATTCCATGTACACAGTGCCCAAGCACTTGCCAAACACTCCAAGCACATCCACTTGTAATGTTAAACTTTTCAATCTTATTTGTTTCATGCAATTTTATTGATAATTTATTTGAACTAATATCTAATCATCACACATCATTACTCCATTAAATATATTTGTAAGAAAAAAGATTGTTTTTACTTAATAATAAGAATACACAGGATAAAAACATGAATGGCTCCATTAAAAAATGGGCAAAAAGACTAAAGAGACTCCTTTCCAAGGGAGCTACTGGTGGAAAATACACCAATCGTAGGTCATTAGGAAAAATGTGAATGAAAACCATGACAGACACATTTATCAGGAGGACCAACATCTAGACCTTGACAATAGCAGGTTCTGGCAGGGACACAAGACACTCAGTGTCACTCACTGTGATAGAGGGCAGATCAACACCATGCTGGAAGACATTTTGTCGGCTTCAGACACAAGTAATGTACCCTTGTTGTGATCTAGAAATTGTGCTTTGCAGTGCAGACCTAAATGAAAATACACACACACACACACACACACACACACACACACACATCACACACCACAAATCCTGCCCACACGTATTAGTAGAATCTTTCCTTAAAATTACCAAAATATGTAAGCAACTAACATGCCCTTCCTTTGGTGAGTGGATAAATACAACGTAGAGGATTGGTGAAACCTCACCATTAGGATGACTGTGGGATAGCAGAACATCTTCATTATTTCAAAGAAGGGCAGAAGATATAGTACCAAAAAATGAATAAACAGAAGTAAAAGGAGAGATATAACACAACTATGCCACTAACATTGCTAATGGGGCTGGGTTAATCCATTCAGTTATAAAGCTAAGATAGGAAAATAGTTTCCAATCACACCTCTTGACTGAGGCTACAAATCAAATCAAAGTATACACATATTCTGTTTCAGGATGAAACAAACTTCAGTTTGCAAATAACAAGAGACGTCTATACTAATATTGACCAAAATAGAGTTTAAAACAAAAATGTTACAGACAAGACAGGATGTTTTAAAGTTATAAAATTGCAAATCCATCACAATGGTATAGCAATTTTAAGCAAATGAGCAACCAACAAACTAAGAGCAAATGTAAAAGTTAATATAACTTGAGAACAGAGAAAAAAAATGTTAAAACAGTACTAAAGACTTCCCCTGATCTAAGACTTAAAAATATTACTTCTACTGATAAATAAAACAATGGATTTAGAAGACATGGATCAGATAAATATCTGGACTGTAGAGATGGCTCAGTAGTTAACATCACCTGTTGCTTTTTTAGGAGACCCATGAATGATGCCCAGCAGTCACATGGCAACTTGCTACAATCAGCAACTCCATTTTCTGGGGATCCAGTGCACTCTATTAGCCTCCATGGGCACTAGGCACACATGGTGCACATATGTGCATGCAAGTGAGACACCCATACATAAAATAATGAAATAAAGAAATCGTTTAAAAAATTTAAAAATTATATAACCTAACCCCCCAAATGATCTATATAAACAAAATCAATAGAATATATTCTTTATTTTATTTATAATCAATAGAAGAAATTAATTTGCAAAGGGCATAGGAATAAAATAATAATTAGTTAATCCCAAGAAAAAGAAAAAAATCAGAAATGAAATTACTTTGAAAATGAAATGACATGACACTTCATATGAATGCCAATGGTGAGACAACAGTCCCAATGTGGATGGTCACTGCTGAGTTTGAGTTGACAAGATGTCAAGTCTATGTACATGCTATACAATGTCTGTATGATAGTCAAAATAAAATTGATGTCAACAATTAAAAAATACACAGTTCAACTTTCCAATTAGATAGAAATTGGTGTATAAATTCATTAAATTGAAAATGGAGGAAAAATCGTATTAACACATTACAAAAATTAAAACAGTGTAAAAAAATAACTTAAGGGTCAGGGAGACTGGATAAGTGAAGGCAAATGCTCAGAAGCCTGTTGATCCCGGTTTACCTCCTGGGACCCATGTAATGGAAGATGAAAAATATCAACCCCACATAGTTGTTTGCTGGTCACACTAAATCCTGCACAAAAACACACATAAAATAATATTTTAAAAATTGGTCTCAGTAAGTCATAAAATTATATATGACATGAAGTTCTGAGAGGTTTGTGTTGGGGAAGTCCAGGAGGTGTTGCAGGAAATGTAGGGGTTGGATATGATCCAGATACATTGTATACTTGCCTGAAATTTTAAATAAATAAATGGCAAACATATAAAACTTCATGCCAATAAACAAAATAACTTAGAAGTTAGAAACAAATCATAAGAAAAGAAAATACCAAAAATGACTAAAGAAATTACATAAAATCACACTAGACCTATAAATAGACTGTGGTTTTTATCGGTAACAAAATGTATCTTCACAAGCTGGAAAACTTGGGCCTGAATTGTTTCATGAATGAAAGAAGTAATACCAGTTTTTCACACTTTTTCAAAAATATAAGAGAAGGAAATACTGTCCAGTGGATTTGTTGTGGTCACTATGAGCATTATGCCATACAATATAAAGACAACAGAGAGGAAGAAGCTTACAGACTCATACCTACTATGATATGCATGTAAAATTCTTTTTTAAAAAATTTTATATGCATTGATGTTTTTGCCTTCATAAATACATGTGTGTGGGTATAGGGGCCCCTGGAACTGGAGTCACAGACAGTTGTGATCTCCCGTGGGGCTCCTGGGAATTAAACTAGGGTCCTCTGGAAGAGATGTCAGTGTTATTAGCTGCTGAGCCACCTCAATGTAAAATTCTTATCCCAATATCAGCAAGACCAGTTCAAAACATGAACAAGAATTATTTAGATCAGAAACAAGGAAAGACGATTGGATTTAATATCTGAAATCACTTCATGTAATAAAATTAGGCATACCTGATTGCCAGGGTATTTTGAAGAGTGCAGGTATGAATTATTACCATTGCCTTTGGACAATATAGAGTGCAGTGATATTAATTTTTTGCACAGTCATGTGTGACCATTGGTTTACATAAGGTCTTTCCCTGACTAAATACTCTATGGAGAGGCCATCTGTAAGCTGCATTAATAAACTGATGGGCTGGCATGGTGGTACAATAGGTAAAGGCATTTGCCACATGAGCCTGGCAACTTGATCTTGAGGTCTGTAACCCACATAGAGATGAAAAGAGAGAACAGCAGAGTGGTGGTGGTGCATGCTTTTAATCCCAGCACTCAGGTGGCAGAGGCAGGTGTATCTCTGTGATTTCGAGGCCAGCCTGGTCTACAAAGTGAGTTCCAGGAAAGACACAAAGCTACACGGAGAAACCCTGTCTTGAAAAACCATTAAAAAAAAGAAAAGAGAGAACTATCTCCAAAAGTTTCTTTTGACCTCTGCACCTACATGTGCTATGGTAAGTGCATATAATCCCATGCAATGATAACAACTAAATAAAGACAGATGTCATATCGTCATCATAATCATCGTATTCATCATAATGCAGAGAAAAGATTGGGCAAAATACAGCACCTTTTATGATAGAATCTCTCAAAAATTATAAGAATGTTCAGCAATTTGATGGATAACACTTCCCCCTCCCCACCCAATGCAGTTAATCTGTAGTTAATGTTGAGAGTCTGAGAAAGTTCCTCTTAAGATCAGTAGCAAGGCAAGAATCCGTTCTTGCTACTTCTACTCAATACCACAAGAGAGATTCTAGCAGTGGATTGGCTAAGAAAATGGAGTCATTGAGACTGGAAAAAAAAAGGGAAGAAAAAGAAAAGAAAGAAACCTCAATATCTAATTGCAAACTACACCTAAGTGTTTATAACAAATGTTAATGTGTCTAGATTTAAAAATCTGTGATCAAAAATCAACTTAAAGATTTCTGTTACTAGACAAGGGCCAAACTCAACTATGTATAAATGCTCTACAGTGTCAAGATACTGTTTTAGTGAGTTAAGGATAGAAATATCGATTCAAGGAGGAAAACTAAGGGTCTAAAAATAACTCCTCACATTCACAGTCAATTGATATTTAATAAGACTGCCAAGACATCCAAGGAAGAAAGCAATGTTCTTTTCAACAAATGAAGCAGAAGCAACTAGAGTTCTTCAGGCAAAGAAAGAGTTGGACACCATGCTGGCAGGATAGCTCAGAGGGTAGATGCACTGACTACCCAAGCCTGACAACCCGATATCTATCCCCATGCTGGAGGGAGGGAACAGAACCTCAAAAGTTGCTCTCTGACCCTCTGTGCATGAAACTGCACATGCGTTTCCATCTCTCTCCCTCTCTTACTCCACTCTTTTTCACACATAATAATAATCAAAAATTAAATTAAAAATAAATTTGGAGAATAGCCAAATTCAGTAGGTGGACATTAAATCACAATGTTAGGACTTAAATTGAAGAGTTAAAAACTATAAAACTGCCGGGTGGTGGTGGTGGTGGTGGTGGTGGTGGTGGTGGTGGTGGTGGTGGCACACGCCTTTAATCCCAGCACTCTGGAGGCAGGGAGGCAGAACCAGGAGGATCCCTGTAATTACAAGACCAGCCTGGTCTACAGAGCAAGATCCAGGACAGAAACCAAAACTACACAGAGAAACCTTGTCTCAAAAAACAAAAAAACAAAACAAAACAAAAATTATAAAACTATCATAGATAGATTGAAGATATACAGTTTTATGGCCATGAATAAAAATGACATTTATAATTCTTGTTTTTACTTTCAGACAAGACAGCAAAAACAAACCACAAAAGTATATATTTGAGGGAATTAATTAAACTGTAAATGTAGGTATCAGAGAATTCACCAGTAAAAAAATAAATGGTCCAAAATGGAGAACAACCTTCCCAAGTCATGGATCTTAGAAGACACTGTATCTTTGGTATTTTAAAAATACTTAAATGTTAATAATTAAAATTGAAAAACGTTTAAATTATTTTTCCATAGAAACTCTTAAACCTTTCTGGAAACACCTGTAATGATGTACTCCAAGTCCTGAAAGACTACAATAGTCACTCCAAGTTATTATACACAGAAAAACTGCCTAATATATAAAGGAAAAATAAAAGCAGATTAAAATAATTTATTTTCTTTTCCTTTAAAAGTTCATACAATATTTCTATCATATTCTTTTCCCTCCCTTACCTCCTTTTACATTTTCTCCACCACTCTACTCAGCCAACATCATGTTCTCCTCCAAAAAAAAAAACCACAAAATAAAACAACAACAACAACAAACCAAAACTATAACAAAGAAAAAATATGGAAAAAATCCCTAAATAAAACAAGGCAATATTCCTCCCCCACCCCAGCACCACACACAAAGAAACATGGAGCCCATTTTGTGTTGGTCAACTGCTTCTAGACATCGGGCCTGTCCTACAGTGTGGTTGATACACCCAGTGACACAACGTTGGAGAAAACTGATTTTCCCTTTCCCAGCAACTATCAACTTATGACTTCAAAGCCATCTCTGCAGAGGATAGTAGAAGCAACACTTCAATCTAACAGGAAGGCTAAATACACCCAATCAGTCACAGGAAAAAAAAAAAACAAACAAACAACAACAACAAAAAAAAAAAGCAGGCAAATGTGCAGCAGGTATTCAAAAGAAATTTGAGAATCCATCAACAAAAATCATCGAGGTTATAAGAATAAATACACATCTTTTAATAATCACTCTGAGTGAATAAGGATCTGAATAGGCATTTTCTGATGAGAGGCCCCAACAACTCCACTCTTATGGAGTGTCCGTAAAACCTGCAGAGTGCTCAGCCCTAAGTGGCACATCTACATCTTGACGCTAATGGTTGGGAAACACTGCACAGTAATGGATAGAAAGAAGGTAAGGGCCAGAGAAGGAGGAGGATTGTCGTCTAACAATGTCTTCTGGACATTACATGGCTGGAGGCTGGATATGGGGGTTGAATCTGATCCTGATAAATTTCGATGTTGGTACCTGTGCACATATGAATGTCCTGACAGCCACTGATGGACTGTACTTACAAGACAGTTTTTTATGAAATATAAGGTGTCCCATATATCAGAGGAAATGTGTTATATATCTTATTTCTTTATTCTAATTTTATCACTTATAGCACCTCCAAAATATCTACCACATATCTATGTCTTATCTATCTTTTAATCTCTCATCTATAACTATAAGCCTACAATATATATCATATCTTTCTGTCTTGCTGTCTGGCTGTCTTAGTGAAGGGCTACTATTCCTGTGATAAAACACCATTACCAAAAGCAATTTGAGAAGGAAAAGGTTTATGTGGCTTATACTTCCACATCATAATTCATCATCAAAAGAAGTCAGGACAGGAACTCAAACAGGGCAGGAACCTGGAGGCAGGAGCTGATGCAGAAACCACAGAGGAGTGCTCCTTACTGGCTTGTTCCTCAATGCTTACTTGGCCTGTTTTCTTATAGAACCCAGGACTACCAGCCCAGATAGGGCTTCACCCACAATAGGCTAGGCCCTCCTCTATAAATCACTAATGAAGAAATTGCCCTATGGTTTTACTTACAGCCCAATCTTTTGGATGCATTTTCTTAATTGAGATTCCTTCCTCTCAGATGAATTTTGCTTATGTCAAGTTGACATAAAATTATCCAGCAGTGTCTGTCTATCTATCTATCTATCTATCTATCTATCTATCTATCTATCTATCTATCTATCTACCTACCTACCTATCTATCTATAGTCTATCTTATATCTGTCTGTCATCAACCTATTTTCTGTCTATCTATATATCTATATTATCATCTATCCTTATCTATCATCTGTCTCATCTACCATCATTCTCTATTCTATTTCTTCTTTTTTTTTTTTTTACCAAATCCATGTTTCTGTCCAGAATGCCATCAAGTTATGGCTGTTCTATAAGACACACGGATTCTTGTACAGGGAAAAATGACAGTGGACAATGGTGATATTGAAAACTTGAACACTCTTTGTCATGTACTCTAAAATAGTTCCTACCATTCTGCATTCTCTGCTAAAGTTCCCATGAATTCTACAGCACTTAAGTAGATGTTGCTGTCTACCAAAGAGTACTCTTAGGGATTTCTCTCTCTCTCCTTTTTGTTTATTTAGTTGCATTTTAATTTGGAATGCCTAAACATTCTCTACTTACACTTGTCAATGGATTTACCATTTGTTTTATTCCTTCTATTATTCATTTCTTCTCCCTCCAAATTCTTAATTTAAAATATTCAAATAAAATTCAAATGGGTTATTTCTTATTCTTCCTTAACAAAGCAGAATGGGTATCCATACAGGGCATTCTAATCTGGTGCCATGATTATTATGAGGTTATTAAAAAGGTGTATTCATCTAGCTCTTCTGAAACTCACTCCCTGTTAAATAAACCTGTGAAATGTCACACAGAAGATGGAAATCACAGGAGATAGTGAGACACTCATAGTTCTTTTCTACCTCTACTGGGTGAGATCCAGCAGGAGAAAGTTTGGTGGGGGTAGCCCTACTGAAAAGAAGCTAAAGGAACATCACACCTGAGATGTTCCCTAGTCCTTCAAATACTTGCAGGACCCTTAGAGTCCATACAATCCAGAAGCAGACAGGCCAGAGTATTCAATGCCACTAAATCACTGGAGCTTCACATGTGGCAAGAGGAGGAAATACTGATCTGAAGGGTGCATAGAGGAGACACCCAGACAGAACTATATATCTGCCCCTTAATGGTTGCTACTCCCCAGCATGAGAAGAACCAGAGCATCAGGCCCTTACACATGGTTGTGCTCATCAGAGGAATCTTTTTGTCCCAGAAAACAAAAGGGTTCATTGAGGATTTATGTATTTTACTTTTTCATAAAGAAAGTGGAAATCCACATGGATTGCTTGCTGAGATGGCTCGAAAGTGCTGGTAGAACTGAGGTATTCTGTGTCTGATTGGCCCTAAAGGTCATCTTCATCTAATGACATAACATGATCCTTGCCTCATAAGCCTTCCCCAGAGACACTGTTCTCACTTATAGAAATTCATGATAAAGGAGCAGCAAGGTAGTTCTCTAAAATTATATTTTAGCCAGGGGCCATAAATGAGCTTCCACCAAATAGCAAGAAGAGCTCCTTAAATTTGAAAATGTGGACTTTAATGAAAGAATGATCTGTGAAGGTATGTTTTGGAGTTGTTCAGATATAGAGATAATGTTAGGAGGTGGTAAAGGACCACCCTCCCCCTCCATGTATTTCAAACTCTGTCAAGAGATTTTTTGTTTATTAAGCATGATGATGATGAAGATGTTAATCATGAACTTACTAAGTAAATTTTAGATTGTAAAGGTGTGGAGACCCATTAGTGATTACTGGAGGCTCTGATTTACTGTTCATACTTAGGTGGCTGTCCACAGGCTCAAGATTAAGCAGTGGAGGAACTGGGGATTTAGCTCAGTGGCAGAGTGCTTGCCTAGGAAGTGCTAGGCTCTGGGTTGAGTCCTCAGCTCCAAAAAAAAAAAAAAAGAAAAGAAAAAGAAAAAGAAAAAAAAATTAAGTAGTGAAACTGAGCTGGAATATGTGAAAGAGTATTATTGAAAAGAGTTTTATATTATGCCAATTGTATATGAAACCACATATTGATGCTGCATTTCTCTTCTTGATAAACATCCATATCTTTAATCTACTATTGATCTGTCATTTAGTCATGTATGTGTGTATCACCCTATCTTCTCTCTGCCTCTTATCTGTTCATCAATTTATTTCCATCTATCATCTATCCATTTGTCTATTATCCACCTATGAACTATTCATGTTTCTAACATCTATCTATCATCTATCTACCTATCTCTGTCTACCTATTATCTATCTACCTACCTATCATCCATCTATCTATGTATCTACCATCTATGTGCTATATCTACCCATCTATCTATTTATGTACCTACCATCTATCAACTTGTCTTTCAGTTATCTATCATCTCTCTCTTTCTACCCATCTCTGTCATCTACCAGTCATATACCTACCTATCCATCAATCCCATCCATTTATCATAAATCTACTGTCTACTTACCTGTCTTGTATCTACCTACCTATCATCATTGTGCATCTATCTATCTATCTATCTATCTATCTATCTATCTATCTATCTATCTATCTGCCTACCTACCTATCATCTATCCTCTATGTACTTATTATCTATCTGGTATCATGTATGTTATGTTCCATCTCTAATTTTTAGCTGATCCTTGAAAGTAGCCCATTGTCTTCTCTGGCACATTCTAAGCTGATCAGTATTCTATAGGGCACAGAAGTGCATTACTATATAAAGAAAATGGAAATGCACAACTGTGGTGTTGAATGCATGATTCTTAGAGTAAAAGAATAATATAATATCTATCTCTTAATCTCAGAGAGCCTGACACTGCAGGCAAGAGCCTGCTCTAAGTAGAGGTACAGATGGATATAGACAAATATACAATGGATAGATAATTATACAGAATACAGAACAAATACTGCATACTGCAAATAATTGTTTGACCATTTATCCCTTCACTTCCTCACCAAGTAGTTGTTGAATACCTAGAATCCATTGACTGCTACAGAGTCAAAGAACAAAACTGTGGTGTGCCCACACTTACAGACACACAATCTGGTCATGAGGTAATGTATGACATATGTATTGGCACCTGAGAACTGGAGCAGCCAGTGTATAATACATTATTCATCCACACACCAGAGGAGCTACTCAATCTAGAAAGAATAAGTAAAATATGATGTATTCAAAGCATAAGTGACACTGTTCAGAGAGTGAGATCATTGTGTGTGGTGGCATGGCGATTGGTCATGTGCCCTGTAGGAGAGGCAAGGGTGGAACCCTGAAGCCTGTGGAAATGGGCAGGAGGTGAGAAAAGGAAGATGCTAAAACTGGCTGTAGTGGAAAAAAAAAAACATGGATTCCATGCTCATGGTGGGTGCTGGAGTGATTAAGGGGCGTGGTGTGCCTTCAATTCTCTGTCTTGTGAAATAATTCTGAATAGCTTTGATCAGAGCTCTTTTGTGTAAAGGATGCCACGGGGAAACCCTTTATTCTTAGTTTAAGAAAGAAATGCTCAGAGGAGTGGAAGCATTGAAGGGAGAAGATTTGTTTCGCGTTATCTTGCCATGTATACATGAGGATATTTATAGAATACACAACGCCAACCCCAGGCACAGCAGAGAAGCAACTTTCCATCTTCATCCAATTACTGTGCTAGAACACTTCAAAGTGAGTAAATCTAAAATCCAATATAGGCTGTGTGAGCTGCGAACACAAGAGATGTGTCTATTTAATAAAGAGGATTTTAGAGACTAGGGCCAAGAAGAGAGTGGCATTTAAAGGCAATTGTTCTGTCCAGAGACTCTACAGGGAAAGTGGCATCTGGGGAAATCACTTCTTCATGCAACATCATCAGTTCTCCAGGCATCTTTAAGGGACCACCAGATTGTTTCGTCTCCACTCTTGGAAGAAACAAGTGACTTGAGTGCTGAAATTTTAAGGTAAATTTGTATATCCCTGCTTCCACTGATAAGATTGTAATTGGATCAATGAAGTATGTAAGTCCCCAAACCATCTTTTCTTCTTCTTCATCCTTGGAGAACCACTTCACAGAATGAAAATCTCTAAATGATGACAGTGTGTTCATTCCTTCAATTTCTCTCAAAAGAAGAATTCGATTACATGCCCAAGGACTATCTTCTACTATCTTCAAGAAGGAGGTGACAGAGTTTCTAGAGCTCAATAATAAGATTACAACTGTCAAAAATAAATCCAAAAGAAAGAGAGGAGACATTTTTCAGAGTCCAAGTGCATATTGGTGTAGGTGGTTCAGATACTCTGCTAGTGTTTACCAAGCCCTCTTCAGAGTCTCCTGGCCAGGTTACTATGGCCCCTTGCATGACCTTGATCTTAGAAGTCCAGTCATTCCAATTACTTTTTTCTCATGCCTGTAAAATCTCCCTGAGTATTACATTAATTTTCTTTTCTTTTGTTCTTTGTTTTGAGATAGGGTCTTTCTATATAGTTCTGGCCAGCATGGGACTCACAAGGTAGTCCAGGCTTGTCTGGTATTGTTGCTTTTTTCTGACCTCCATGGGCATGTGCACTCACATGTACATATTACACACACACACACACACACACACACACACACACAGCCCTAAAAAATTAAGATATCGGGCTGGGGAGATGACACAGCAGTTAAAATCACTGGCTACTTCTACAGAGGACCCAAGTTTGATTCCCAGCAACCACACTGTCTTACAACTATCTGTAACTCCAACTCCAGGAACACAAAATCTCTGCTGACCTGACCTCATGGACACTGCATGCACATGGTGCACACAGATACATACAAGCATTTAAAACCACTCATACAGTTTTTTTAAACTTTACAGATCTTTTGTTTATATGTTATGGTTTCAGATTTTGTTTTTATATTTTTGTGTATGTGTACAGATATATTTGTCTCAGTATCTGTGTTTCTTGTGTTTTTTTCCCCTTAGGCTCTTTCTTTCCTTCTTTTTCTCTTTCTGTATTATTGTTTTGCCTTATTCTGTTTTGGTATTTTTGTTTTATATTATTATTGTTGTTATTTATTATTATTATTATTATCATCATTATTATTTTAAATGAGAGAGAGAATGAAATGGTATGGATTGGGGTGGGTGGGGATGTACAAGGATCTAGGAGGAGTTGGAGGGGAATTATGTATGTATGATTATACATAATCAGAACATATTGTATATAAGAAAATCTATTTATCATGGGAATAGGAAGAGGCAGGGTGCTGGGGAGGCTCTCAGAAATCCACAAGGATGACTCCACCTTGGGCTGCTGGCAGTGGTCCAGAAGATGCCTGGACTGGTCTACTCTGGTAACTGGTCTAGCAAATACCCTAACTATCATCATGGAACCTTTGTCCAGTGACTGATGGAGGCAGATGCAGAGATCCATGGCCTGATGGGAAGACATGCAGAGATTATGGGCCACACTAGTGGAAACCCATGAACTGCAGACTAGTGGCTATGTATCCCCCATGGTGGACTAGACCCTCTGGATGTGGAAGATGGTGGTTTGGTTCGAACTGTTTCAGGGGCACCCAGGCAGGGCAATTGGGATCCATCCCTGGTGCACGGGCAGGCTTTTGGGAATCCGGTGCCTGTGGTGTGACACCTTGTGCAGCAACCTTGGTGCAGTGGGAAGAAGCTTGGACCTGCCTAGGCTCAGTGTGCTGGGCTCTACTGAGTCCCCATCAGAGACCTTGATTTTGGGGGATGTGGGGATGTGGGGTGACTTGGGAGAGGGGGCTGGGGGTGGGAGGTGAGAGGAGGTGGGATCTGTGGGTGGTATGTAGAGTGAGTTGGAAATTTCTTAATAAAGAAAAAGAATGATGTGAGAGGAGAGACAGTGAAGGCAAGAACAAATAAACTTTTGTGTGTTTATCAGAAAAAAAGACAATCTATTTTCAAGGAAAAAAACCACCCATACACAAAAATGAAATAACTTTTAAAGGGTAATATTACAAAAATTTTAAAAATTCTTTGAACTTGAAAACTACTTGAAATGTTTCATTTGTTAAGTTTCATCATGAGGGCATATGACAGTTTTTTCTGTGTGTGAAGAGAAAGAGTCAGCTTTGAGTGGGCGCCCACTTCCTTCCTCCTCAGGCTTTCTATTGTTGCTACAGCTTATTGTTCTTAGCTTCTAGTACTTGGAATCATTTAGGTCCCCGCTCCCCCCACTCCCCAAATAAATACTGTCATCACACTGAGAAGTTATTTCAATTGTATACTGAGCTGAGGACAAAAAAGAAGAGGTCACAGTTGTCTTAGAAGTCAGCACCATCAGGCCTGGAGCATTCACTCAGCACTGAAGAGCCGTCACTGCTCCTGCCAAGGACCTTGAGTCAGTCCCCAGCACCCACATGCTGCCTCACCACCCCCAGTTACTCCAGTTCCAGGAAACCTACACCCTCTGTATGCATGCAGTGTGCACAACTCATGCAGATGCACATGTATACACATACACGTGAAAATGATAAGTAAATAAGTGCCCCCCTTTTTTTTAAAGGAACACATCAACTCAAGAAGAAACTGTACAAACACAACTGTGCTTGAAAAAGGACAATTTTTGTTGTATTTTGCCAAATAATCAACTTTCAATTGATTGGCCATATTTAAAAAGAACATTGTATGAACGAGTACCCTGATACAGTTGGGTTTGAAACTGTGTGGAAATGTGCCTATTTGTTTAAATGATTGCACTGAGGCTAGTGAAAATCTAACTGAAAACTGAAGCATTATGTTAGTAGAAGTTCCCAATCAGTAGGAAACAGAGATCTTTGCAAAAACAGTTTACTTATGTCCTGGTAATTTGTTATACATTTTACAGAGGTATGAACTCATGTACAATCAGTTTTAAAGATGCCAAATGAATTTTGTTGCTTAGGGATGCAACTCTCTTTTGAGGCAGGGATGATCACAGCATATGAATTATCTTGTCATGGAGGGTAACATTATATCATAGTAATAAATGAGAGCAAGGCAGAATTCTTAAAATGCCCTACATATTTAGTTAAATTCGTGTTATTACCCAGCAGGGGACTAGACCCCTAGCCATCTGTATTCCCCATTTTTTGCTGTTGTTCAAGCCATGCTAAACTTACTGTAATTTTTTATAACTATTAATATGCTAGGAGATCTGAATATGTTGGTTTCTTTAAATATTGAAATTCTAAATTTGCATTATTACAATAGCAAAAATGTTATTTAGAAGAAAATACAAAAAAAAATCTTGACCTTGCTAATGAAGTAATTTCTTTGAGTTGTTGTAAAGAAAGAGCATTTTGATCATATAGTTATTGAGAGTGTAGCAGGGTATGGTGGCTTAAACCTGTAGTTCCCACACTTGGGAATCTGCAGTAGGGAGATGGCCACAAGTTCAGGCTATACCTGCCACCATATAATGAATTCTAGGAACCCATAGGCTCTGTGTGCGACCCTGACTCACAAGTGAAAATATTAGTAAATTATTCAACAGGGCTTGTATGTCACTAACCACTAAACAACCTCAAAGCCTATGATTGTTGGTGTGTATCTTCATATGGGTGAATGTTTTCCTTAGTTTCTCATCTCTACTTGTTTCTATTTCTTATTTTTTCTTTGTTTGTATGTTTGTATCCTTTTTAAAAAAATTATTATTATTATTATTATTATTATTATTATTATTATTATTATTAGTCACTCCCTCTTGGAAACAAGCTAAATAGCAATGCCTCTCCAGATTTTGGAGACCAGGTTCATGCTTCTTCTTGGCTTGAACAGCAGATGGCGCTAGACAAATGCCAATGCTTCTGTCTCATAGTGTGGCTCAAGGGAAAGCTTGCATCAAAACTGATCTAAATTGCTTTGCACTTGAATTCAAATTTAAAATAAAACCTGTGCTTAATAATTCATTCTGGAGAAATAGTAGCTTTGGGAGAAGAAAATAGGCCATTCATCAATTCCAAAATATTAGGTGACTGTCATGTATTCCGAGGCTGGATCATGTTTTCAAAGTGAAGAGTCCACAACTTGTGGATTGTCAGATGGCATGGGGAACACATTGGTTCATTTACAATTTCTTATGTATATTTTAATGGTTACTTTTGAAGTGCTACAGTGTAGTGAAAGGAAGGAGAATTAATTGTTCAAGATCTGTAGGCAGAACACACCCCAATCCACAGGAGAGAAGACTGACAGCTGGTCACACTGAATATTTAATTCTAGGGCAGGTTTGACAGAGTGAAAGAAACTTGAAGACAGAGTGGGAGAACCAGGCCGATGAAATGGAGTAAAAGAAGAAAAGGGGAAAAAAATGAACATAAAGATAAGGAAAATAAAACCTGATAAAATATTAATTTATTAAAGTCCATGTTGTGTGTAGATTGACCAGTTGTCTACATATAAGTGTGTAAAAGTACCATACATGGGCATACCTTCAGATACTAAGGCATAAAACCCATAAGTAGTAACAATGATCTTGCTCATTGGCAGCTATTCCATGGTGAATGAGGCATTTGGTAACAGATCCTTCATTACTTCCACTTCATTTTGTGTTAGCAGATACTGAAATCCATAATAAGCCCTTTCATAAATAGATCAAATACAAATTCAGATTACAGAATACAATATAAGACAGTAGCATATTTTCTTCAATGAAACCTGTGGCTGGGTAAGCTATGACTCCTATGCTACAGATCTCTTGCGTTCAGGGTTCATTTGTCTCAATTTAAAACCAAGACAATGTGGAATAATGATATTCTCTATTAATATCTGAGTTTGTGGAATACTTTGATCAAGGCCTTTGCAACACCTGACAGATGATGGGTGGCACACATTGTGATCCTTTCTACATAGAAATTTCACATCATTTCCTTGGTGAGGATTGTTATTTCTTATGTAACTCCGTCTTTTTTCTATTTAATTATCACTTCTAAAAGATTGCTCTATCTATGGAGTTTCATGGAGTAACCCCTGAAAACACAAGGGGACTCTTCGCTTTCCCTAAAGCAGGTGGCATGCGCTGCTCTAGGCACGTACTTCTTGACCATAGGCTCCCACATATCAGAGTTGATGAGTCCTCTCTGTTCTGTCAATGAGTTCTGGTTGAATAGGTGAGTGGGGCAGTGTGTAAAAAGTGAGTACCTTCAGTGATTGTTTACTGAGAGTCCTTGCCTACAGGGAGGCTAAACTGGGTCTTGTCATCAAATTGGCGATAAAATGTGAGGATAGCATTCAAAAATGGAATTGTTTCCTGCCAGAGGACATACTTACATGCATCCCACACATTATTCACATAGAGAATCTATTTACACACAACACATACATGCACAGCCCTTACAGATACAACACAAACATTACACACAGATAGAGACATCCATACATAGCACACACATACACAGTGCACACATACACAACACTTACTTGCACATACCTAACACCACATATGCATAGAACAGCCATATACACAGAGAGTACAACCATTCACAGTACACACCTAAATGCTACAAGAACACAATACACAAAAATACCACATGCATACATAGGCCACACATATCCTTTACGTACCCATGTATACATAGATGACAAACATGTAGTCACATGCACCCATGTATACATGCATATTCTATATGTGGTCCAAACATACATACCATGTGTATACACATATATTCATGCAGGAGTCACACACACACACACACACACACACACACACACACACACACTAGGTATAAATACTATTTTAGGTGGTGGAATTAAATTGTGAATGAAAAACAAAATTTTCTGGGTATTTTCAAAGAGCTTTTAATCTGAGTGATTCTTCAAACGTATATAAAATACTTGGATTGTGAACTGTTGGTATTCTGGTTTTGCTTAATCATTTTTAAGGAAATCACAGCTAATAATGGTAAGTACAGTTCTCACATATTCACTGCTCTAACAATGGTAACACAATTGAAATCATTTACAATATAATCCTAAAATCATCTCATTGTACCTCTAATTTTACATATGTTTATTAGGCAAACATTCCTTAATAAAGCTAGAAATAAATACTGTATACCACTAAAAATTCAAACAGTAACATTTACTAAATTGTGGTGTAAAACATTCAATATCCTGTAACTGTTTAAATTCTACCTTGTTTCATAAAGTTTGGAAGATTTTTAGAAAGAGATCCAGGAGTTAGAAATGTTGTGAGATGTTTCATTATAATTTAAAACAGACTCATCTATCATCAGTCTATCTACTCACCACTCTGCTACCTGTCAATCCATTTATCTCCACCTCTGTCTTTCCATTGTTTGTAAAGTGAACACGATAAGCACTATAGTATGGAAACCCACTTGATTTCATTGTTTATAATGAGAATGCCCCCACTGGAGAGTTTTAAAAGTAGAACGGTTTGTACTTTAACACAAACTCCACCTCTTTGTGTGCGGCCTTAACCATCACACAGCGTGACATCATTCATCTTGTTTTCTTTGAGGATTAGATAGATTAAGATATTGAGATTGGAGAACAGCCTGGTATACCTAGGTGTATCGAGTGAAAGTCATTGATACTGTTCTCCAGACAAGAAGCATTTGGCAATGTTGTGTGTCTGACAAGTGTTGTATGTGCTGCTCTGAGCTGAGCTGGATCTAGATGGCAGAGCCCAGCCTACAGTCAGCACAGGGAGGAAAGGGGCCCAAGAAGAGACCAATGTCTTCAGTGAGCAAGGACCAAATGGGAGCCACGGGCTCTCCCTACCCTTCACTGTGGTGGAGAGACTTTTACAGGAGGGGAAAATGAGGGATAAAAACAACAGCTGCCACTAATACTTTGCTTCTCCTGGTCTTTGTAATAAGGAGCAGATTATTGATACATTTACTCACAATTGATCTTAGTTTTAAAGACTTGCTGTGTGTCTGTGTGGAGCATCTGGCTTTCCATCTACTCCATGGGAATATTGGAGTTTTGCCAGCAAAGGAATGGTAACACCAGAGTCAGAGGTGGCATCCTTTGAAGAGGTTCTGGGCTAAGTGCTAGGTGAGATAAACCAGTGCATAGGAATATAACAAATCATTGTTGCCTTTTGAAATTTCTTAGTCTAATGCTAGCTATTTCTAATAAAAAGAAAACATTTGATAAATACAGATAATGATAGTCAAAAATATAAATATATATTTTCATTGTCTGGTCTGTTATGTGGCACCACAGTAAAGGTAAAAATTAGGAAAAATAAAAAAGGCTGCCCTACTTTCCTAAAATAGCCCTGTAATCATCAAAGGACACGAGGGAGAGAGAGAAAGAAGACAATGATAAGAAAAGATTCAGGTTACTCAGCTAGAGCCTGATGGCTGCCAGCTTCCACTGCCTCTGCCAGCTGGTTCCACAGTCAATGTTTCCAACAGCGCTGCACCAGCCCTGTGTTTTCATCCCTTGGTAAGCATTTTCACCAGTTTTGGAAGGAAGTAGATAATTTCACACCTGATCATCCTTCCTCAACTTCATTTAGTCAAAGCTACAGGTTTTCAAGCAATAGCGCTAAAATTGGTGGTGGCAACAATACTAATAATAAAAACACCAAAACCAACCTTACAAAGGACAGTGTGTGTGTGTGTGTGTGTGTGTGTGTGTGTGTGTGTGTGTGAGAGAGAGAGAGAGAGAGAGAGAGAGAGAGAGAGAGAGAGAGAGAGAGAGAGAGAGAGAGTCTCTGTGTGTGCCACATGCATGTACGTGGAAGCCAAAGCAGCATAACTTTCAGGAGTTGATTCTCTCCTTCTTCCATGGGTTCAAGGGATGAAAGTCAAAGCATCCAGTTTCTAAGGAAACAATTTTACCCCCTCCCCCACCAGCCCTCTTACTTACTCAGACCCAGAACCTTTATGATCAAAATTTAGATAGGAATTTATTTAATTCTCCTGCCAACCATGATTTCCTGTTTGCAGCCAAGAAAAACATAGTAGCTTGTAAGAGGCCCCTAGTGTGGGCTGTGTCATTCTCTCCCTGTGTCTGGAAGACAAAACGGAAAAGGGAAACAGAGTAGAGTGACCTGTTTCCTCATATAGTAGAGTGATCTGATTTTTCATATAGTGGCTGGGGATTGAATTTAGGAATGTACAAAATAACTGCAGGGTATCCCAGGTGGTTACTTGAACATGAAAGTAAATAGGAAGGCCTTAGCTAAAGAGTTATCTGTTCTTTTCAACAATTTATTTAACATATAGCAGTGTAATGACACAAAACACTGAGAACGTGCTATATACATCAGAGGTTCCCATGTTTATCAGAATGAACATGTTTGTTGCTGTAATCAATGACATGTATGTCTGAGAGACAAGTTGCATTTGTAGGACACTTTCCTTCAGTATGGCCAAGAAGATGGCAAATTCACACATACATGAGTCAGTGTTGTTCAGCACACAATATCCCTCAGCCCCAGCACCATATCTTGATGATGGTGATGACTGAAGGCTTGAAGACTGGAAATTCATAGACACACTGTGATGATTAGCTTTAAATGGCAACCTTATGCAACCTGGAATCACTTGTGAATAGATTGTCTTCTCTTCATGTAGACAATGAGTGATTTTCTACACTGGGTGATTCTATGCTCCCCTCTATGGAGAGTTCTAAATTAATGAATGCAGGAAGACCCAGTCTGCTGGGGCAATACCAATACCATTACCTGGGTAGGAGGTCCTTGATTATGAATGAGTGGAAAAATCAAGCTGAGAACAGGCAAGCAAGCATGCATTCATTCTGCTCTAGCTATCTCAAGCTGTTCCCCTTACTTCCTTGTTGTGACGGATGGTAAGTTGGCACAGCACACCAAATAAACACTTCCTCCTGTAAGTTTGCTTTCCACCAATGTATTTTATTACAGCAAGTGAGAGGAAACCAGGACACACACAAATCAGGTGTCTAGCACATGACTTCTCCCAGCACCCTCCTCTCTGCAGATTTGAAGAGTGCCATCAAAAGTTAATATAAGATGATTTAAAAAAATAATCAACCATCTATGGTGAAAGCCTGATTATGGCTGCTGTGGATAGTAACTGGCAATTTCCTTTGCAAAAGGAGAAACATTTAAAATATTTAAGTTGGACTTAGACAGAAAACATTGGCCTCAGACAACTACTATCTATAAATAACCACACCTTACTGGAATGTCCTCATTTACATAGGATATATTTAGATTCTTCATTTCAGTAAAGCCTTTAAAATAATTAAGTGTTAGTCAACTATGTGGAGGAAAGAAGTTAATCAAAGCCTTTTCTGCGACAAGATGTCAACAGTGGGGCCATTCATTTTCTGGAATCAAATTGATGATTAGGGAGTGGCCTTTGATTTGCATAATGTTTAAGAGCCTAAGGCTTGCCAACTCTCAGCCTGGCCAAACACAGAAGGCATACCACCAATTTTCAGATGCTCCACATAAGTTTTAATAAAGAAACTAAATGATATGTGTCCAGTTAGTGTCACACAAGTCATTAAAAAAATTTTCCAAGATAAACATTGTTTCTGGATGGCTTATTTTGAGCAAAACCAAAACCTTTAACAATTGAACATTTCATAGAACTGAAGATTAGCAGTGAGCCCAGCCTAGAAATTTCCTCCTATCAATTCCTGGTGCATACAAAGGAATGGAAAGGGCCCAACATGCGGGTGTTCTGTCCCAGTGGCCAGGTGACCAGTAACAGGAGCAGGAGAACATAAAGTGTCTATGCTGTTATAATATAAACTCTGATTTTCTTCCTTCATCTCATGCTCACAATGAGGTGGTAGTGAATTTGAAAGTAACAGAATGCGCAGTGAAATCCCCAAACTAGACTACTCCATGGGTGGAAAGAAAGGTTTATTTGGGGAAATTGAAAGCTGCCATGGCTCTCTGGGGGTACACAAAAAAAAAAAATAGTAAAAGGCAGGGAAAGCCTTGCCAATTTTAAACAGAAAAGTTGTGTGGAAGAAAGTTTGTAACTTGGAACAGCCTGTGGTTAGAGTAGCAGTGTGGAAGGTTTGTGGGTGAGAAGAGCTCAGGAGACACTGTGGAAGATTTGATATATGTGACAAGGATGGACTAATAGAGAACTAGGTGCCCCCTTTGCCACAAGTAGTCAGATGGAAGGAGAACTCACATGTCTCTTCAAGGTCCCTATTCACTTAGTGGTCTGAAAATATCGATCACACTTCCCTGTGTAGAATATAAGTGTCTACCCTGAAATAGATATTAAAATGTATATTGTATAAAAGAAAAAAAAAGCATGACGCAGGCAAATATCCTCTGTCCATGTTACCTCTGAGAAACAACTAGAAAAAATATTCTCAGGAAGTTTCTCTTTAGAGATGGTGGTCACTAGTTTGGTTTCCTCATGTCAGAAATAAATCCCTAAAGAAGCTAATGAATTCTGGTGTGTGTGTGTGTGTGTGTGTGTGTGTGTGTGTGTGTGTGTGTTGATAGAAAAACCAAAGAGTGAAGAGTTTTCATGTGGATATTCTTGGTGATTTTTCTAGGAAGCTTTCTACAAAATTAGAGCAGTAGCCATGGGCCTGCCATACTGGTGTCTTTGATGCTTAGAGGGATGAAACTGAAATTGCATTAAACGAGTTGTGTGGTTGGAATAATGTTCACACAGGCATGGGCCCATTAAGGTGTCAAGAACTGAAACACTCAACATGCCATAATCCCAACCTTTAAATTTAGCTCTTGCTGTCAGGTTCCATCTCAAGGATTCCTACATATACACACTGACAGAAACGTACCTTTAAAAAGACTTTTCATACTAGCTGTCCAGAAAGATGAACACTTTTCATAATGATTTTACTCTCTGTATCATTATCAACATTTGCTAAATTTAAGTGGAGACAGTGAGCACCTAGAATATGCCGAAGTGATGAGTGATGATTCAGGTGGGGTCTTACTAGAACAGGTCACTCTGTCTCCACCTTTCCTAAGGCAGGGCTGTCTTCTAGCATGTTTTGTAGGAGAGCAGCGTTGATGCTGGGATGCAGCTGTCATAGGCAGCAAGGCTGCAAGCCCCAGTGTCCTGAGCTTAGACTTCCAAGAGGATGGGACCCCTGAGACCAATGCAGCCATGGCAGCTGCTATTAGGAAGTAGGGTGAGGATTCCTTTCTATTTCCAAAAGATCCACTGTTACATAAGATCACAGAATCTTCTTTAATGTGGAAATCACAACATACGATGCTGTGAAGTCATCAGTGAAGAACATTAAGAAAGTGAAGTAACTGATTTCAGTTGCCAATTTGAATCAAGTAAATGAGCTTTTTCTTTTCATTCAATCTAGGGTCACAATTATTACTTTCATAAGTACAGTGATCTGGTTCTCCAAAACAAAGAACCCCTTATAATGTTTGAGGATCATTTTGGTATATGTTATTAAAACAAAAGGGAAAAAAAGCTCATGACAAAATTGGAAGTAGAAATTTTGGGAGATAATTGTTAGCTTTGAAGCTATGATGGCTACTTTGCTCATGTAAATTATTGTATTTGCAGAAGTCAAATAAAAATCAAATCATGTTTTAAATTTTCTTGCCAATGATGCCTGACCATGAGAGTGGATGATTAATGTAAGATTTATAGATGGCACAGTAATAAAGTAATATTTTGAAAAACAGAAAGATAAATACATTTCAAATCATTACTTTCATTTATATCCAAATATCGTTCCTTAATTTGGTGTACTCAGTTTTTAGCTTCATATTGCATGCATGTGTGTATTTATGCATGTATTTTGCAAAGTGACAAAATGATTACTTTTTTAAAATTCAGAAGAATTTTGGGATTCATTTTTCTGTACACATTTATACAATGAAATAAATCTTCCTAAATAATCACTTTAATAAAAATTCCAGATGAAATTATTATTGTATAGACTACACTGTATAAACACACCCCCATTTCATATGTAACATGGCAGTAGGATGAATTAATGGCTGAAGAAATAACAATGTTATTAATCTAATCTGAGGGATTACTAAATATAGATAGGCATCGGGTCAAGTGTAAGTCACATTTGAATAATGCATTCACATCTACTTGAGGCTCTTTTTTGAAGGAAAGTCACATAACTCTTTGGTTTTATTCTAATTTATAACATTTTAGAAAGGCAGTTTAAATCAAGGAAGAATATGTGTGCACTAATTTTTCTTGACTAATCTGTCAATTCAATTTAATGTTCATATAAAGAATAAAAAATACAAAGAAATATATTTTTCAAAAATAGAAACTACCATTGACTCTACCAAATTAAACATTAATTTTAATGAAAAGATGTGAGAATTTTTTTTTCTTTTTTTTCTTTTCGAGACAGGGTTTATCTTTGTGCCCTTCCTGGAACTCGCTCTGTAGACCAGGCTGGACTCGAACTCACAGAGATCTGCGTGCCTCTGCCTCCCGAGTGCTGGGATTAAAGTCTGTGCCACCAAGGCCCGGCTGATGTGAGGATTTTTGCATGATTAATTTGATTTGAGAAATGCACATATTTAGAGCCAAACTCAAGCTCTGCAGTCTCCTGTTGAGGGTGGGACTGGAGTGATGCTCCTCCAGTGAGCACATGAAAATGCTGTATACAACTTTCATTAAAGTAAATGCAAGAATGAATGCCAGGTAAAGATAGCAACAGGCCACCCTTTTCACCTGAATATTCAGCACAGACCTGACTACTACTTGAATATATACATACAATTTGAGAACTCTTGATCTAAAGTCTCTATGCATTCTTGGTTCTCCTGGTTTCGCAACAAACTTTTCCTCACTTCTGTCTTGTGTTTATATCAAAGCTGCACACTGACTCTAGAGATATCAGCCAATAAACGAGCCAATCACTGCCTCCGCTTGAACAGGGCATACCACCTCTGGGTCTGGATTTTGTTCTTAATAAACTTATATATTTTAGACATTCTTCCTAACAAACTATAAATTCACTTTTCCTTCCATACTTGGAGATTGATAAAAACTAAGGAAAAGAAGATGGTGGCCTTTTTGTTTCTTATTACTGTGATCCACACACATCCAACATCTATTTCTTTCCTATCAGTTTTGATGCCCATAGACTTCACTGGTGAAGTCAGGGAACCAACTGGCTGTTGATCATCCTTCTCCTCAGATCCAGGAAAGGCCTGAATGTTCTTCCCTCTGTTTTCTGACTTGACTTTGGCAATGGCCTGTTCTGAGTTTCAATATAAACTTTGCAGCTCCAGGGTGGCCTCAACTTCTCTCATTGTTCTTTCATGATTTCTCAGTGCCTCAAGTCCCTGGAATGAGACTGGGCTATAATCTGGTCTCTGGCATTGTTTGCTCTATCATTGATCATTGGCTCTGGCGACCTCTGAGATGTCAGCCACAGGTTTCTACTTCTCCAGATTCTTCTCCCTGAACTGCCCTCTCAATGATAGTGTCTATTAGTGGAAATCCTGCCTGTTAATTAAACACACACACACACACACACACACACAATAGCTTATAGATTTATTAGTTGTAATTTTTCCCCATAAAAGTTAGCTAGTTAGCTTCCAATCTTTTATTACTAGTCCCAACATCTGAATATCTCTCTCTCTCTCTCTCTCTCTCTCTCTCTCTCTCTCTCTCTCTCTCTCTCTCTCTCTCCCTCCCATCCCTCTCTCCCTTCCCTTCTTCCATCTAACTTCTTTCTCTGCCTCTACCTCTGCCTACTACCCACTTCCTAACTACCATCCCCTTTTCCAGGTCCACCGCAGACCTTCACACATCACATATTATCTTCAGTTTTGCTCCACACACTCCTGAACTTATGCACAGCTTCTCAGCTGTTTAAGAGCTACAGTGATTCTCTGAAGGAAGTAGCCCAAGTCAGACTGCCCCTGCTCTGTTCAAAACCCTCTAGATATTTAACAGCTTATTTAGGGAAATGCACAAGAATCTGACACTGACTGCCAGTATTTCAAACAACAGGTTTCTAGTGCCTCAAACTCCTCTACCCCTGTCCACCTCATTAATACTCTCAGGTTGCTGAGACCCCCTGGGTATCATCAGAACTTGTAAATTCAATTCCACCCCAGCTCTGCATATTCCCTGAAACGTCTTCATGGGATCATCCACAAGCTCCTCTCCTCTGTACTCCATACAAGCTTGCCTTTTCAGTTTCCACACAGACCTATTCTCTTCCTAATGCACATGGCATGATATTTTATATGGCTATTTTATGTTTCTGTTTCTTCCTCTATCTAAGTGTGAAATATAACAGAAGCTCACACTCTTTCTCCCTCCCTCCCTCCCCCTCTGTCCCACTCCTTCTCTCTCCTCTTACGTTTCTTAATGTCAATAACACTATACCTATATTAAAGACTCAAAAAAAAAAAAAACCCTCCAATAAATTTCTGGAAAAAGAAGCAAACAATACTTTCAATGCTTTATTCAAATGTGTACCTTGAGACCTTCTCTAACTTATTTAGGATTTAAAGTAAGCTAGTCTATTTTTTGGAATTGCAGTGTGGTTATGGGTAAGATAGTGCATAGAGCTTGAGGTGCATAAGCACTTTTGAATTCCCCATTTCCCCCTACAGAGGGAATTTTGATTGAGAACACTGAATACTCTGCCTTTTTCTTTATAACCATTGGTGCAAATTTCCAGTCTTCTGTGAATCAGACACTCATCACAAACACACACTGAGAGGATTTTCTAATTCCATATGAGCAACGTCAAGAGCCTCTTCTTTCCTGTGTGTCTGCATGTGTTAGGATTCTGATAGAATGAGGAAGCAGTCTCTGGGACGTCCAGACTTGCATGTTAGCCATCATCTGCTGCTTGGGTATACATGTATGTTCACAAATACATCCTATACACTGAACGTTCTGAATGAATTACAAACATAGTTGCAGTGGGTATTAGCATATATAAAAGTAATAAATTAGAGTGGGGAGGGGTGTCCATGCCACAGGTATCACCTCCTGCTTATTTCTGAATGATAATATTTTTTAAAAATAAATGTATTTATTTTATATCCTGACTGCAGTTTCCCCTCCCTTCTCTTCTTCTAGTCCCTCCTCCCACCACTCCTCTGTTTCCACCCCCAATCAACTCTTCCTCAGTTTTTGTTCAGTAAAGGGCAGTTCCCTTGTGAGTATCAACAAAACATGGCATATCAAGTTGCAATAAGACTAAGCATCTCCCCATGTATTAAGGTTGGGCAAGGTGACCCAATATGAGGAGTAGGGTCCCAAAAGCCAATAAAAGAGTTGGGGAAAATATGGTATATATACACAATCGAGTATGACTCAGCTGAGTGGTAGTATTTTAAGTCCTTGTACTCTTATATGTGATCTACTGCCCAGTCAATGCAAAATTAATTAATTCTTAAACTAATAATGCATTCTCTCTCCCCAGTCATTCACTTGTAACTTGCCTTTTCCAGGTTTACTATATCAATTTGGGAAACATAAACTTAATTAAAACCATGCTGTTTAATAATATTGCCCATAGGATATTCCTACACTTCTTAGTATCCACAAATTTTAAAGTCTGTTTTAAACTGTTATGTAAATCAGAGAACACTTCCTCAGTGGATTTGTCTGTGGAAGTGGTCACACTACTACCAGGGTGGCTTTTAAATAGTAATAAGAATTTGTAGTGTTCTGATTGGCTCTTTATTCTCCGTGAAAGTAATAAGGAAATTCGATTTATTTTTATTTCTTTTTCAGTCAGTAAAAGGAAAACTTCTGTATAGATGGTTTAGCAGAGGAGGCTGGTTGAGAGAAATGGGAATGGCACTCTGAAGCCATTTAATTCACACACACACACACACACACACACACACACACACACACACACCTTATGGCTGCTTATTGACTTGCAGGACCCTCTCAGCAGGCAGTCCTGACCTTGAGGCAGCACAGAGTGCTGATTGAGGCTATTATGAGCAAAAGGAGGCATTATGCTGAGTAAATAAGAATCCAAAATAAAAAGAGTGGGTGGGGAGCAACATCCACATTTGGATCTGTTAATTTCCTTGGGGAGGGCTTCAGTTCTTTGCTATGATCTTTTCTGGAAAAAAAAAAAAGATTCAATCAAGGGCCAATCCTCTGCTGCTTGGGGACATTCAAGTAAACACAAACACATGTCCAAAAATGCCACAATGAGGAGAAAGACAACCTTAGGGTACTACTTGAAATTATGAGGTAGCTGCAATTAGCATCTCTCCCAGCTTGTCCTCTGTAGAGTAAAACACTATTCATATTTGGCTGAAAAGTCTAATTTGTAAAACACAAGCATGTTGTATATCACATAAATTCCATGTAAACTAATTACTTTTTGGTAAAGGATAGACCTCTAAAGAATTGATTGGCTGGGCAGTAAGCATTGTCTTTACACTTAGTCTAAAAGAAGTATGATCCCCTGATCAGAAGCATAATGCTAGTGGCAGAGACCTTGTATGAGTCAAGAGAGCAATATTTTCCTCCCAGCTGGTACTTCTCCATGCACCGGGAGGGCACCTGACTCCATGTGGGAGTCATACTACAGCGCTGTCAAATCCCAGGTGGTACCATGCATGCACCACGCCTCCAGAGCGTCCATGACCCTACTTCATACTTCAAATGTGATCTTTTGACAGATGCCTGAGACTTTATATGCAAGTTTAAGAAACCGTGGTGGGTGCTGTAGAGACAAAATGTTACTCTGTTAGCAGAGTAAATTAGATGTGTCAATAAGCACAGGGTATGGTAGACTATGCAGCCACGTTACAATATACATGAAGTGTTCTGTGGGGACCACGAGGGACTTGGGGATTGGGGTGTTTTGTCTGCAGATGACAGCCCTTCATGTTAGGTCTTGCAGAAGTGCAGGAATTGGTAGAAAACCTTTCTTCTTCCCTTTGTGTCCATAGCTTCTCTTTCTTGTTCTTATTTCTCGAAAGTACCAGTTGAGAGGAAGCAGGATAATTCTTAAAGTCTTGTCTTCCCCAAAGCCTAGATTGTAGTAAACTATTAGTTCCTAAGCCTCACAAATGACTTTATTGGCAGCTCCTGCACAAGTCATAGGCCATAAATGAGATATGTTTGGTTAGGGAGACTATTTAATCATCTCTAAAGTCAAGAGCCTTTTCTGTTCATATTTATTGTTGTGGCATGGGGTATCTCTAGGCAGAATCAGACTGATCATGTGACTTGTTCCCTCTCAACTCTCATCTTTCCTTACAAAGTAATGTGGTCATTTGTAGTTACAAAGTAATGTGCTCATGTGTAGAGTTAGGAGAGTAAATTTGTGTCTTCTGTCCTAACTCAACTCAGTGCATACTGGTTTCCCATCACATCACTCAACTGCTCCTAAACTCACAGAGAAAGGGAATCCTGTAAGATACTCTCATCTTCTCCTTTGTTGTCTGCATGGTTTTCTGAACTCACCACCAAGTCCTGTGTTCTGCAAATAGACATAATCTTTGAGAGAGGAGTGACTCCGCTTTGCTGTGTAGAGTAAGTTAAGTTTGCATTGATGATTTATACACAAGTACATTTTCGACTTTTCAGTGATATGGGTACAGACATTTTAGTGGCAGCACAAGTAATTCTAGATGTAGAAGAGATCCCAGCCATGTTCTCATCCATCCTGCCTCCGTTCCCAGAATTCTTGTCTGCTGACCCAACCCGAGAAATGATCACAGTTGGGTTCAAGTTTGCACCCAGATGTCCCTACAAACCTAAAGACCTACATGCTCTGTGTTAAGAATGCCTTCTGGCCGGGCGGTGGTGGCGCACACCTTTAATCCCAGCACTTGGGAGGCAGAGGCAGGCGGATTTCTGTGAGTTCGAGGCCAGCCTGGGCTACCAAGTGAGTTCCAGGAGAGGCGCAAAGCTACACAGAGAAACCCTGTCTCGAAAAAACAAAAAACAAAAAACAAAAACAAACAAACAAACAAAAGAATGGCTTCTGTAGTGTTGCAAGTTGTGTTAACTATAGCGGCATACTTGATGTTTTTTCCATTTATCACTTACACTTGGCAAAATACAAAAGAATAAGGGAACAGTTATTCAGGAGATTTAAAAAAATAAAATTAGACTTATGTTTGACGTTTTAGAGATGGCAAAGGTGAAAATAAATGGGGGTGTAGAGAGGGTTGATTTAAGCCAAAGTCAAATATGAAAAGTTTTCCAATGGAGGTCAAAATTAGTTGTCTTGTTGGATTTACTTGAATGTTACAGGCACAGTTGTTTTTCTTCCCAACCTCAGTTCCCATGCTTGACAATTCACCTTTTACTGTTACACACTTGGCTGTATATTTATGGTTGGGCTTTTCATTACTGTTGAGAGTTCTAAGACCTGGCTAGTGATTCCCTTTGATATGTCTTCTAAGAGAGAGACACATGATTCCAGGAAGTGTGCATGTTGATCACAAGTCTCCTCTCTGTCAACCCTTGCATTCAGCCATTTCTTCTAGGGTTTCCCTGTACACCAGAAACAGGGAAAGCATTCCCAGCAGGACAGTCCATTGTGTCACAAAGATGGTGTCATCATTGCTACCAGAGGGAGAATACAGGAAACAGAAGCCAACAGTATAGTTAAAGGTTTTCTAGCTTTGGACTTCAAGCTTAGGTGTTGTATGACCTGGATATTAAGCCCTTCAGTCATGTTTCAGAGTAACAGTCACAGATTTAGGTTGGAACTCTCTCTTGGTTACAGTCTAGGAATGATGACACAGTGACTCACTTGTTGTTCTTATTTTCTCACTGATTCATGCAGCCTGGGCTAAGTGGTGACATCTGCTAGGCACTCAGTATAAAGGTGTGGTTCCTGTCATCAGCAGCTCTAAGGGCTCCACCAGTAACCAGAATAGAAAAGATTTGTGATTACAGTGCTAATGTGCCATAAAAGCTTAAGGAAAACTGTCCATGAATCAATGACCCAAGACCACTTTACCTCACGTTTCCCTTTGCTGGGATCATATCCCTGCAGGATACTCGATCTGTTGATGCAAAAGGAAGAAAATCTCTGCTACTCATTTACGTGTTTGGTAATGAAAGTGATGATTCCCTGTGGCTCAGGAGTGCTGTTTCTGCCAGAAGCATTAGTCATTTACAATAGATGCTTTGTCCATTGCTCCTGTGGATTTATCAAAGAAAATGGGAGTGAAACCTGTGTGGAGCCTGAGAGTTACATAGAAAGTTCCAATGAAGAGATTCTCCTGCTGATTAGCCTAGCTGGGGACTCAGTTTACTTGTTTGTGGAGAGGAACATGAGCACCCATCACCATGAGGGTGGTGACCATATGTTGGTCACCCACTAGGTACCCAGTAAAAAGTATGTGGTGTTTAATTTGTAGTTCCTGGTCACTGATAGTTCTCTATCATCTAAACTTTCTTAGTCTGGGAGTTAGCTGTATGAGGTTATAGACCTTGAAGTAGTTTGATTCACTTGCAAACAAAGAAAATGCTGATAATGTGCACAGAATGTACCATAAGTACTATCTTATATGAAGTCAGTAGTTTTTTTAAAAAAAGATACAATGAAGTTCATACTTAAAAAGTGTGACAGCACTCATTGTCCTACAATCCTTTCTTTTTGTTGTTGTTGCTGTTTTCCCAGTTGTATTCCATACACTTACCATGTTTTTTTGAATGTTGTTTCTTTGGGTAATTTATCTTGGAGTCCATGCTTTTCTGTCCTACCCATGTAACTTAACTAAGAATTATGTCTTTCATATATAATACAATATTTCATAAAGATACAATGTTATGGGTTGTATGTCTTTGATACTGATTGATTCAAATAATTCTTAGTGTGGTTGAAATGGGACTGGTGAGCTGTAAAGAAGCTATGTTCAGTCATCATGATCACAATGAGAATAATGCTTAAAGAGACACCCTGAACGCTGACCAATATAGCAATAAAATATTTACATTTTAAAGTACTTCTTGTACTTCCCACCCTGACCATCTGTGGGAGTGATTCTGTCTGTAGTTTCTTAAGTTTTTTTATATTTGTCTGTGGATCATTCTTGGTAAATGGTATATACATTTTGGTAAGCAGGACAGTGGATGCTTCTGATCTCAAGGTGCCTCCTGTCTTGTGTCTAGCACAGAGATACTGAAGCAAAATAGGATTGAAACATTACTTCCCACTATAGTGTGCTATGCAACAGTAAAACACTGGGAATCTGTATTGTACTCCAGCCATTACTCAGTATTTCATTATTGAATTCAATTCTCACATTGTCCATGTAGCTATTATTATTGTCTCAATTTTGTGTGCAAGAAAGCCAAGGCTTGGAGAAATTATCTTGTCCAGTTTACCATTTAACTAATGTGTGGTTTCCATTAAACTTGTTCAAGTGACCACAGTCTCTAGTTCCTGAACAGTTCTACAGAAGGGTCCCTGAACCATCGCCTTAAAGATACCCAAGAAAACCTAAGGATCTCAGTACATTTGCATTAATAAGATGCATAGTAGATGGGCCATCCTATCGTCAGAGTAGGTCAGTTCCAGTTCTTTCTCAACCATTGGCAATAGTCTATTGTGGGGGTATCTTTGTGGATTTCTGTGGATGTCTCTAGCATTTTGCTTCTTCCTATTCTCATGTGGTCTTCATTTATCATGGTCTTTTATTCCTTGTTCTCCCTCTCTGTTCTTGATCCAGCTGGGACCTTCCACTCCCCCAAGCTCTCTTTCCCTCCACCCTTGCCCTTCCTTACTCCCAAAACATTTAAGTCTGCTGGGTATGTTTGTCCATGGAATGCTTCAACACTTTAAGGACAATGAGGTTTGCAAAGCCTAACTCAGTGCTCAGAACTGTATTATGTTGAATTTCATGAGAAAGGAGGACTCTGAATTCTGAAGCTAAGTGGCTTCCTGTGCAAACTGATCAGAGAAGGATGTTCTTGCTAAGTATTAATTACAGAAGAATCACTTGTCTCACCTAGTGGGCTATACTGTGCTGTGCCTCTTCTTTTGGGAGAAGACACAGCACACTGAATAGGACAGGAACACATCCTTAGCATACAGGGAGAGGGTCACTCTGAGAATCTGTGTCTGTTGGCTGCAGGGCCTGAAGTGAGGTTTGTGGTATACCCATTACTCATTATGAGGTCATGTCAAGGCAGATGATGCCTGCCCTTGCTTGTGTGACCAGACTCTGTTTCATTTGTGGGTCTTCAACTGCAAATAGAGAAGTGGAGGATCAAATGAACAACTAACTCACAGCGTAGCTGATGCTGGGTGAGGATATTTCAAGGTTGAAAATTGGAGAAGTGTGGTTTCTTTCTCTGAACTTAAAAGGATAGAGAGAGATAGTCTTAGTTACTCCCCACAGTTCTGGAAGAGGCTATAGCCATGGAAGTGAAATGTGTGCCTCAGGGATACTGAGGAACAGATGTGAATCAGAAGACCAGGAGTCACAAGCAGACAGGCAGAATACAGGCTTCTCTAGGTTCTGATGATATCTGTTGAGCTTCAAGAAAGCAGAGGTAGCTGAGGTAATCACAAGAAAGAACTGATTGTGTATGGCTTAGTTACTCCAACATGATGTCTTGTATAAAATAATAGCTTATGATGAATGGTTGCATAAGCCTCATGTTGTGAACACTCAGGAGAAAAGAAGGATGTGTGCTGGAGATGTGAGAATATCGAGAAGTGTCAAAGACCACTGAGAGACCTTCAGTTCGCTGATGATCAGTTTGTAAAGACTGGCTGTGGGAAGGCAATGGGCAGATGTGCTGCTTTATTTTAAGCGGACAGCATGGTGTAGTTAGTGGGAGGAGCCAGAGAGTCCTCTCCTAAGAAGAAAGGTCTCTGTCAATGTTTTCATTCTACCCCAGCACAATAGGTCTGCGGTGAATACAGTTTCACGGCTCAGACTGCCAAAGCATACCCATCATGTATGAATGTAGGATCAGCATGCCCCTGCTAGAGTATAGCAAGTACAGAGTGGCATGAAACACTTTGCCCTCTCCAGCAGTGATAAGCCAGCACGGCCTCATTTGCTCACGAAAGCTCCACCTAGAGGAGTGCTGGCCACTTGTGCTCCTGTTTGAGCTCTGTTTAATTATCACAGACACTCTCCAGGGGATTCACCTTGTCCACAGCATCTCACCTCTCTAGAGTTGCTACATGCTGTCCACTGAGTTCTTATTGTCTTAAATAAAAAATTCCAGAAGGTAACAACTCATATGTCTTAAATGGTGTGGCTTTTTTTTTTTTTTTTTGAGTAGCATGATTGGCTATCCAGTTGCCTTTGGTCCCGGTGTGAATCAATCAGTCCTTTGGATTACATCTAGTGTACAAGCCACCTGCTGTCATTTGCTGCTTAATAGCCCCTTTGGCTTTTAGACTGTCCGTCTCTGACAAGGCTTGTGTTCAAGCCACCCTTACTTTACTTAGCTGTGCCCCCAATGTACAAAAGTAAGTGAGGCTGATGATTTGAATATACTCAAGAGAAACATGAAGATCTTGCTTTCATTGAAAAGGGGAAATTGCCTGACTCAATAATGAAAGAAAAAAAATCACACTGAGCTAGTTAAGATCATCAGCAGGAACACATTTCTACACATGAAATTGTGCAGAAGAACAGCTGACTCATGGTAGCTTTGTTGTTGCATCACAGACTGGCCAGGTCAGAGCCACGGAATGCTGTGATGCATAGCTATTATGGAAATGTCATTGAATGAGATAGCTTGGTCCTTTCCACTATTTCAGCATCCACATGGGATGGTGGAACATTTTACCCATGGATGAACATAGCTGTCTGCGCCTTTCCAACCACCTATTTTGTTTTCTATTTTCACTACTTGGTGGTGGAGCCCCTCAGGCAGATCTTCTCTTTCCACTTCATTTCCATGAACAATTCTGCCAGCATGGTAAGTGTTGTATGCTGAGATATGACCCGCACAGTGAATAAATGAGATCTGGAGAGAAACGTAAGCAAGACCCCAGGTAATCCACGATATATGGAGTCATTACACACAGTGAAATGATCAAGGTTGACAAAAGTGGTCTTCATTTGAGCTTTAGAATCATTCTTTTATTCACTTATTGTCACCGATTACCATCATCAGCAATGCTCCTTGTACTTTTCAGCCTCCCTTCCCTGCAGCTGGGTCTTGGAGACAGATGAAGAGCAAATGGGGCGACTGCTTCCTACAGCGTCTCCAAGATTGCTTCTGCCTCTTTTTCTCACTTTGACATAAGATCACTTGGTTCTATTGGACATGAGATTGTCTATTGAAACCCCCATTCATTAACATTTCTCTGTGTCCCTGAGCCCCATCCTCTGTGTGACGTTTCCAGGCTCCCCATCTTTATGTACTCTACTTCATTTCTCACTGAAAGTGCAAGGCTACAATATGAGGAGAACCTGCATAGAAAGAAGCCTCCTCTAGTCTGGAGCAAGCATTCTGCTTCTCACAGAGAGAGCTCTCCATGCAGCACATTCTCCATTCATTTTCAGCTATGGATGGTGCCCTCTTTCACTGGTTGGAAGCCAGAATGGCAGCTGTCTAAGGCAGTGAACCCCAATAGGAGTCAGGGCTCTTCTTCACATGCCTGTTGATATGGAGGCACAAGGGATGTGACTCTGTGACCATAAAGTAGGAAAGTGGAAGTAAGGAGATGAACAAATTGCTGTAAAATTTCAAAGCATCATTTAGTAATGACTGCCTTTTTAAAGAGAAGAACAAAAGCAGCTTATACGGCTGGTGCTGCATACTAATCTCAAATTATTCATAAAGTTCAAGTTCAAACCTCATCATGTCTAAATATTTTCATTATTTATTACAATTAGCATATGCATGATTCCTGTTACCTGTCTGCCTTTATTCAAGAGTGCTAGTCCTGCAGAATAGCACTTAAGGAAACTTGAACAGCTCTCCCCCACTAGGCTAGTGGGTAGCACCTCCCCCAGCCGAGGCACACGCTGTCATTCAGCCAGGCACAGCGCTGTACCAGAGATAAGTGTTCATTGCATGTGGAAACTGTGTGATGCAAATATGTATTAATTAATATCTTAGAGGCAAAAGGTAAGAAAAATTAGTCTTCATGTTATAATTTGAAAAATGAGTCATGGTAGTTAATTAACCTATCTAATACCTCAAGGTAATGAATGCCTGAATCGATTCACAATTAACAATTCAAATAACCCTGCCTTTAAAGTGGCCTTATTATACCTGTATTTAAACCTAGACAGCTGACACACTCAGTGTTGATCTTCCTAGCATGACTCGTGGTCGTATCCCAGTATGGATTGAAGCTGCAAATTCATTAGCAGGCAAAAGACTTCTGTGGTTAATTTTCATACTCTTCTTGGAATCTGGTTGCCTAATATTTTCGTATTTAAATCCGTCCTGTGTATTCTCAAGAAATATATTGGATTTGCCTTCTTTGTCCTTGCAATTTGTTATGAAAATTAAAAAAAAAAATACAGCAGTGAGGAGGATAGAAAATACGCTGTTTAAAGTCATCACAATTTGGTGATTAAAGGGCACGTCAGGTCAGTCTGTGAATGTCTTGGTGTCTGAATTCCCATGAGACCATGCTAGTGAGAGTCACTGTTGCTTTCGGTTACGGTTTAGCACATTCTCAGCCACTTGGGAGACACTTGGCAAATGTTGACCAAAAACAAAGGAAAGCTACTTTGGCAAATAAAAGAAAAGATAGCTCCCCTATATGTGATCTCATGCAAATTCAGTCAAATTTTGTCACCTGGGAAAATCAGCTTTCTTGTGTGCAGAACAGCACTGATCGAATTTATGGTCCCTGAATACCAAAGTCTCAACTATCAAGTTACAACAGTCTCAGGTGTTTACACCTTACTGGACTATGTGTCCACATGTTTTGTTGGCATGCTTCTGTCAAAAGAATAGCTGTTATAGATTTCATTTGCTTTGTTTTAAACAGTTCATGGACTCAGTTTCCTAAATTACTCAGCCAAAAAAAAAAAAAAAAAAAAAATCCATCCACACTTAGCTCTGTCTTGGTGCTTCTTGTGTCCAACCTCACCTGCAGGGTATCACAGTTGTGTCCTTTCCTCTTCACTCTCATAGCCAGGTCTGTACCTTCCTACTCCATCTCTCCTCTAGTAGCATACTAGGGCCTGTTTGCTGTCCTATTCATCCTTGCTGTGAGATGGTCCTCAAGTTAATTCCTTAAACACACATGGCTTCTAGGTTCACGGTATTGGTAGGGCCAAGCCAGATGTTTTCAGTTGTCGTGGCAAATATTACATAATTGTTCTTGCGTGGCTCCTTTCCCTCTCTTTGTGACTTTCTAGCCACATCTGCCGCTATCCTCCACTCTGGATGCATCAGGTTTATTGTATTTAAATTCACTCTCTTTCTGAAGGACCAGTCTTCAGTTTCAGGACACTTATCTGATCCTCTTTACCTGGCTGTCCTTACAATCTAACTCAAGCTTCACTTCTTTGGTGAACATGCCTACATATTCCTAGACAGTTGATGTTTCCACTTTTCAGTGCTATTGGCAGGATTTACACTCTTGTTTTTGTCTGAATGTTTCTCAGAGATAAGGCATTCTAACCACAAGGAAAATTCTCAGCTCTTCTTCTACCACAATCTTCTTTCACCCATCATGAGCACTCTGTAGATGGTCAACTTCCTGTTTTCTGATCACTTCTATTTTTGAAACCCATTCAAATATTAATTAGCCTCTAATGTCATAGACTAGAATCAAGCCTAGTAATGCATGCCTGTTTTAGAAGTATAAATTTGATGTTTATAAAAATATACCATGATAAATGAAGACACCATGGGAAATAGGGAGAAGCAGAGTGCTAGGGAGATTCCCAGAAATCCACAAGGATGACTACACCGTAGACTACTGGCAATAATTGTGAGGGTGCCTGAGCTGGCCTACAATGGTGATCAGATGGCTGAATACCCTGTCATCATAGAACCCTCATCCAGTGACTGATGGAAGCAGATGCAGAGATCCATGGCTGCATCCCAGGCAGAGCTCCAGGAGTCCAATCGATGAGAGAGAGGAGGGATTCCATGAGCAAGGACTATTGAGACCATGACTGGAAAAATTACAGAGAAAACTAGCCAAACTAGTGGAAATGCATGAACTGTGGACCAATAGCTGAGGAGCTCTCATGGTACTGAACTAGGTCCTCTGAATAAGCAAGACAGTTGTTGAGCTTGAACTGTATAGGGGAGCCCCAGGGAGTGGGATTGGGACTTGTCCCTAGTGCATGAACCAACTTTTTGGAGCCTAGTACTTATGGTAAGACACTTTGCACAGCCTTGGTACAGAGAGGAGGGGCTTGGACCCATCTCAAACTGAATGTACCAGGCTCTGCTGACTCCCCATGAGAGACCTTGTCTTGGAGGAGGAGGTGGGAAGGGGGGGTTGAGGGGAAGGTCTGGGGGCGGGAGAAGTGAGGACAGGGGAATCTGTGGTTGGTGTGTAAAATGAATAGAAAATCTCTCAATAAAAAATAGATGTTATTTATGATATTTGCATAAATAGGAAATGAGAGAATTCACTTTTTAAAAAAGCTGTAGAAGTCCAATTTTAAATCATATGGTTGATGGTGGCACCTTCTGGCCAACTGTGATATTGCATCTGGATACATTGTTTAGGGGTTGGAAGACACTCTTCTGGGACCTGAGGACTTGGAGAGAAGTCAAAGGCCATGAGGATCTATACCACAGAAGGCCCTTAAAGGTCCATTAAATCATGAACAGCTGTCCAAGTGACATTTACTGTTTCGAAACGCAAGCCTCACTACAGTAGAGCTAGACAACATGGCCAACTTGTGAAAATCAGTTCCTGTGCTGTGGATTCAGCGTATCTTTCCTTGAGATCATATCTTAAGACAATTAATGGTAGTCTTATAGATTATTACTTGCTTAGATGTGAAGTACAACCTCCTTTTCAGTAGATACTAAGCACTTAGTATACAGCTAACTCTTACGTAACAGGTCAGCTACACCAAAAGTATATGAACATTTACAGTGACTCTTTTCAATAATTGTCTGCTCTATTTGAGATATGACAATAAACTCTACATAATAACTTAGTGGGGATATATGAAAATTTACATAATATTTAAATTCAATAAGAAGGTATTATATACCTTTCCTCTAAGTAAACAGATAAGTGATGCCAGCAAACTTGATACTGTTTCATTGGAGCTAAAGATCAAGACAGTGTAGACCTAGAACGTAGAGAGGGATTACTGGGTTTTCTTATACTTGGCATTCGCCACACATTCCTGTAACTACACCTCTGTCACAAGAGTCAGCTCATGAGCTCCAAGGGGAAGTGTCTGGATTACCTGTCTCTGCTGTTCAGCAGTTGTGTGCTCTTTTCCAGTTAATAAAGTCTGTGCAACTATATTCCCTAACAGCAGAGACAGAAATCTCTGTGTTTCTATCCAAGGGTTGTTATGAAGGACAAAATAAATAGCCTCTCTAGAGTGCTTAGCCTATGCGGTTGGCATGTGCTGTGGGATGGTCTGTATGTCAAATTACTCTGATTGGTTAATAAATAAAACACCGATTGGCCAGTGACTAGGCAGGAAGTATAGGCGGGACAAACAGAGAGGAGAAAAGAAATAACAGAAAGGCAGAAGGAGTCACTGCCAGCTGCTGCCATGACAAGCAAGATGTGAAGATGCCGGTAAACTACGAGCCACGTGGCAAGGTATAGATTCATGGAAATGAATTAATTTAAGCTATAAGAACAGTTAGCAAGAAGCCTGCCATGGCCATACAGTTTGTAAGCAATATAAGTCTCTGTGTTTACTTGGTTGGGTCTGAGTGGCTGTGGGACTGGTGGGTGACAGAGATTTGTCCTGACTGTGGGCCAGGCAGGAAAACTCTAGCTACAGGCATGTATTCTACATACTCTACACACAGAAATTATTTAGATTCTTAACTACCCATCATTTCTATAAGACCTTGGGCATCTCCTACCTCAGTCCTTTACTGCACAGTTCTTATTGCATTAACTAGCCCACATTACTTATTCAAAGATCACATTGTCTCTTCTCTGAAGTCTCCTCAGAAGTTGAGGACCACCATTCCTGAGTTCATTTTGTGGTAAGCTGTTTCCATTGCCCATGGCTGACATGAGGCAGAAGATCATGATGAGGAAGAATGTGATGGAGCCAAGTGCTTCACCTCAGAATTGCCAGCACAGAGACAGAAGAAATGTTCTGGTGTAAGATCCACCTCTTAAGGGTATGCTCCTACTGACTTCTTCCTATAAGACCCCATTATTTGTTTTCACCACCTCCTAATAATACCTTGAAATTATGAATCCAGTAGTGGATTAATCACTGGTTACAGCAGCATTCTCATGACAAGATCACTTTCCCAAAGTCCTACATCTGAACATTACACCGGAGACCAAGCTTTTGGAGAGATGCTTATATCTGAACAATAATACCTCTCCACCCACCACCAAGCACCTCACTTCACAGTGCCTCAAATCAGGGTGAATCTACTCTGGGTTTGCTGACATATGTAGATGCCACTGGAACACAGAGACAGCAGGACCAAGATCACTCTAGTAAGGCAGCCACCAAGTGTCTTGGATGAGATAGAAAGAGGTCTGCATTTGTTTATCTCTTTTCATATTGCTTTTGGGGAATCTCCATCTACCATGTGATCTAGTAATGGAGTTGAGGACTCCATTAGTTCTATTCCTATACAAGCAGTTTAGGCTAGATAGGGCTTGTCTGTCTGCTGTACCAGCTGTCATATCTTCATTGCCTTCAGCTATTTTTTCCTGCCTATTCACACCCACAAGGAGATCTCTGCAGTGACTTGTCATTCATTGTATGGATTAAGCCAGATCTATAAGGCTAAGCACAGTCATCCAAGAATAAGTGCATTAGGAATATTTACTGACCATTTCATTGGAGTATGAAGGACACAGACAGACCTCATTCAGTATCCCTCACAATGAAGAATAAGGAGAAGCATCACTCAGAAGTAGCTTTGGGATCAGGAGACACCTTGGCTTTGGTCTTGAACCATATGACCTTTTCTGGGGAAGCCACATAAACCCTGTACAACCTCTTCTCTTCCCCCATGGGAACCTAACACAATGCAACTGAGAGCTGAAAAAAGTGGACAGTGTAACCAAGATGATTGATGCCCAGTATTGACACTTGTAAATGTTTAGCAACAGGCAGACATCGTTTTTTATTATTATTTTATTGACGATATTGAGCCTGCTCATTGTCAGAGGTCACATTAGTTGGTGAGAGTCTAGAAAGATGAGAGCCAAATCAAAGGCTTTGAATAGAGCTCTGATTTCCAGTCCCCCATGAAAGCTGCTTGTCTAAGTCTTGCTCAATTCCCTTTTGTCAGGTGTGGAAAATAAAAAGATGTCTGCAAATAGTTATATTCTTCATATTCAAGATTCTTTGTCCATAGAAGCCCTGATGACTTAATGAAGTCTTGACAGCATCTCTTTATTCAATAAGCACTTGGGAACAGCCCTCCCACTTGCAGACTTGCATGGCTGGAGTTGAAGGAAAGGCCAGATCACACAAATCTTCACTTTTCTTCTGGAGCAGCCCTGGGAAGGGAGGAGCTCAAATGCTTCCTCTATTAGATGCATTTTTCTCCATTCAAACAACAGATAATTTCAGGAAGATGTAAGAAGTGAGTTCATTGAAAGTTTGTTAAACTCCATTCTAGAGGCATTTTCCAGTAATTATTTTTTCAGAATTTCCCACCCATCTAATTTCTATTCCTCCCTTTTCTGCTTATCCCACGTTCATCTCAGAGTAGAGTGCTTTCAACTCTGTAATGAGCTATGCTTTCATTTTGTACAATGGAAAGATTCTGATTCAACAAAGATACAGACAGAACTCAAGGCTATGGTGCAAATTTGTTCTTAGCAACAAGTGTAGTTTTCTCTGTGACCTCCAAGCTAAAGGTATTTTTCCCTATTGATTCATGATTAGTTCCATATCTGTCTGTTTTCTATCTTTTTGTCTGTCTGTCTACAATCTACCTGTCTGTCTATCTATCTATCTATCTATCTTTTCTTTCTATCATCTTTCATTTATCACATATTTATACATATATACGTATCTGGCAACCTACAATTTATATACATATCTATTTATCAATTAAATATGTATGAATGTATGTACTGTATATTATCTATCATCTATCTATCTTTCTATCTGTCTATCTATCTATCTATCTATCTATCTATCTATCTATCTATCTATGTATCTTCTGTCCACCACTTTCATCTATCAATCACATGTGTATGTGTGTACATGCATGTATACATATATATATACCTATCATTTATCTATTATTAATTATGAATGTATGTATTCATGTATTTATCTCTCATTTCTCTATCTATTATCTATCTATCTATCTATCTATCTATCTATCTATCTATCTATCTATCTATAATCTACTCTCTATTTCTCCATGCCTCTAATTTGGCATTTCTTGATCTCTCTCTATTTACTGTGGTCTCCCCATAGTTCTTTGCAAGGGGCAGTATCTTATCCATTCTTATACACTGAACACATGCCACTAAAGTAAGTCCCAAATAAGTGTTTGAAATGATAAAGTTCCTATGTGAGTTCATTCTTCTAAATTGGTTCACAGCTAAGTACTATTCTTTAATACTAATGTATTATATATAATGTATCAACTTTTTGATAGATTCTGGCAGTGAAAATAAGATGGGAGTTGGTAACTTCACAACCATTTTCTTTGCCAGGTGTGTTCATGCATGTATCTGTTTGATAATCTGTGTCCATGCACATCCCCACATGTAGAGAGGTGGTATTGAGCTCAGGGCCTCCCATATCCATACTAGGCCATGACTCTGCCAGAGAGGAATCATTAGGGTACCAGGACATAGGGTTGACATAGTGGTATATGTTGTGAATGCTGTTCTCTTTTTCTGAATCCCATGTGGAAGAGGATTCCATTGAACTATTGGATTGATTAGGACTGACTCAATCCTCGTTGATCTGAGTTCCTTGAAATGCTTTTCTCTAGTGCCTGGATACTGGGCAGTGCATTCAAATGCCTGGGTCAGAGCACAATAGTGTGAACTTGATGCACAGTGCTCAGGTGGAGCACATCACCTCATAGGGCTGTGGAAGAATTGCCTATGAGAGTAGTGGAAGTTGTCTCCTTTCATGGATAGTTCCCTCCCCACATAAGCATCTCTCCTTCCTTCTGTTCTTCAGCCTTTGGCATGAGTGAGTGTGTAACACATACATGAATGTGAGCTGACAGCTGACTGGACATACTTTGCCTTAAGACCTTCAATGAGGTCATCTCTATGTCTTATGTCATCAGTATTTGGCATGGTATGATGCCTTTGCAAGTATTCAAACAATGAGTACTTGGTTTTGTTTGTTTGTTTCAAGACAGTGTTTCTATATGTAGCCTTAAATGTCCTGGAACTCACTCTATAGATGAGGCTGGTCTTAAGCCCACACAGATTTACCTACCTCTACCTCCTGAGTGCTGGGATTAAAGGCATGTGCCACCACTACCCGGTAAGTATGGTATATTAAATGATAAAGTAGTTTGATAGACTTATGTGACTGGGTATTCCTTCTGAGTGAAGGCTTTGACATACTCTGCAGCTGAAAATAAACATTTAAGAGATCATTAGTGGTTTTTAACATTCTGGTGTCACCAAGTTGGGAAACCACAGTTAAAACATTGAAAGGAGAACTTATGTTCATTTTGGTTCATAATCGGCAACGTTGGTCATAAACCAAAGAGACTGAAGAAGACATTTGACACACCCTTCACCTTTTTGCTAAGTTCAAGTCTATCCCATTAGCTTATCATTAGTTATCAACTTATGGCCCATTAATGATGGCCAGTATTTCATGTTGGCAGAATTTGTCCGCATTGAGGTGATGTAATAGTAACAGTTCTCTGTTCAGGAATTAGACAACATTCTCATTTCCTTGCCTGGTAACTGGAACTGTTTAGCCCTTTAGAACTTCTCAACTGTGAGAATGTACATGAACAATATATAGCTATGATCATTTGGATCTAGGTATTCTGCAGACATAATATTTTAGTTTTTTAAAAATTATGTGTATACATGTACTTGTCAGTGAAGTTGGCTCTGGAGGCCAAAGGCTTCCCCCTGGACGTGAAGCTACAGGTGGTTGTAAGTTGCCTTGGGTGAATACTGCATGCTCTGCAAGAGCAATATGTGGTCTTCACCACTGAGCTAGCTCCCCATCCCTTTGTAGGTATTCTTGAACAGTAATCTTATTGATGATGTCACTACATCTCATTTTGAGGGTGCAGAACCTGAGGTACAAAGTTGAGTGATGTACTGAAGACAGTTTCAATGTAGAGAAGATATTAAACCATGCCTGCCTAACTCTTGGGAATTTGATTTCAACTCAAGTGATGGGATGGACCTTAAATAAAGGGCTCTAGGAGAGGTATCAAGGGCAGCTTCATCTTGGGGAACTCCTTAAGCAATGAGAGGGCTAAGTCATTAAAGGTATAATGCAGTGCCTGAGGATCTGAATCATAGGCAAAAATAAGATGGTGGTAAGAAGCTTCTTGTTGAGAGAGTAGAAGTCATGGAACCCACTTTAGAAGACAATGTTGCACATCTATAAGGTGACATCTTCTACCATACACACCCTAACAGATGACTTTTTATACTATTGAATTTGCTGTGCCTGTAAGAAGGACCAGAAAAATATGATATAATCTCTAGTGATATTTTCAAAAATCTCAAGATTGTGGACTATATGTTTTATATAAAGATACAGTTACAATGTAGACCACTAAAGGAAAATTGTAGTTTTTATATATTCAAGTGAGCTCTGTATTCATGACTTTAAATCAATTATGCAATGGAGTAATACACTGTTTGAAAATTAACTTTGCATAATTTTGTCAAAACAAACTGAAGAATATTGTTCTCAGACAAAAACAAACAAACAAAAACCCACTAAGCTGCTTTGGCCTGAAACTGGCTTAAGTATTTAATATGCTTTTTTATAATACAAAGATGACGATTATACAATTGTTAAATTCTTGTCTTCTGATCACTGTAATTTTAAAACTCATAAAAGCATAGGGTTTGTCATTATTCATTGTGTTTCAAACAAACAATAATTTGAGGAAAGGAGAAAAATATTAGGTACCAATGGGCAAATACATGGGGAATTAAGTAAGTAGCATCTGTGAATTACAGTCTTACCTCCCAATAGGCCTAAGGTAGACTTGCATTAAAAGCTTCCTGTAAGTACAAACACAGAGGGGGTATGGTCTTTGGCTGTGCAGATATTGAAAACAAACTCAAGGACAAACATTTTCAGTAAAATCAAGGGAAAAATGTAAGCTGAGATTTCCTAAGATACCCTATTCAATCTGTCCAGAATGGATACCCTAAAAATATGGCTACATTTTCAAGATGAGAAAAGTATTCATATGGGTAGCAAAAAAATTGTAAGAAGTCTAGTTAGAATACCTCCAAAGTGTGGACAAGATAGAGAGCTTAGCTGAGATGCGTTCTGTTTTCCTTGACTGAGGTGACTCTTCAAAAATAGAGAATTTCTAGGAGCTTTCCCACTCATCTGAGCAGTTATGAACTTGATTTGGGAAAGAATTGGACACAGATTTTTGTTGCCTTGCTTTCCCTGTCATGGAAAGGGAATAAAAATGTGTGTGATGAAGTAAATGCTGGTCTGTAAGTTGACATGGAATATAGATATGTTCTTCACTTGATTGATTCAAGTTGTACTGATTGACTCATCCTAAGGACACTGACATTCCTAGAATATGGATTCAGTTGTTTCCCATTTTCAATGTTCTGCAATCCATAAGTATAAATAATGACTGCCATTCATGTGAGGCACCCAAGTCATTTGATGTCCCTATTCATTGCAGTTTATACTTATCCAGGGGATATAGGCAAGGGTCAGATCACACAAGCTCTATTAAGTTCTCAGATTTTGAGACAAGTAATATCTTTCCTCTGTACATTGTTCTTCTAAGGTAAAACTGACACTAATAATTTACAGGTCACATGGTAGTAATAGAATCTGGTTGCATGCATTAAACTTACACTTCAATATCAAAGGATGTTTACTTAGATATTGTTTTGCTTTTCTTGTTTTTCTTAGTACTTTGGTTATTTCATACGATGTGTTATTTTGATCATATTCCACCCCACCCCACTCCTCTCACATACATCATCCCTTCCCTACCCACCCAAAAATGTGTCATCTTAAAAAAATAAACTAAAGTATAGTTTGTACTTCCCATATACTCTGAGATGTATGGCTTTCACACCCTTAAATAAAACCAACTCTCCCTTTCCCATTAGCTATCAACTGAAAATAGCTCCTTTGCTTTGGGTGGGATTTTGTGCCCACATCCCTCCTGCATGCTGGCATTTTGTCTAGCTTGAGTCTTGTGCATGTTGTTTCAACTGTTGTGAATTTGTATGTACTGGTGCCCTGATGTATTCCAACACACTGCTTCTGGAGTCATCCACTGCTTCTGGTGCTTGTAGTCTTTGTGCCCCCACTTCTGCAACAATCCCTGAATCTTGGGGAAAAGTGGTGTTTTATAGACATTCCATTTAGGTCTAAGAATTCTGCATTCTCTTATTCTCTGCACCATGGTCAACTGTGGGTCTCCATGCTAATCACCATCTATGGCAAATAAAAGCTTCTCTGATGAGGATTAAGATATGCATTAATATGGGGATAGTTTAATACTATTTAAGGTTCTCTCCTAGAACCTAGGGCCACCAGTTCTTGGACCCAGTAACAATGCTAGGCATGGATTTAAGCATAGAGAGCAGACTTTAAGTCTAATCATAAAGTGGTTGGTTATTCCCATGATGTTTATGCCACTATTACATCAGCGGCTGTATCTTGCCAGCCTGGTCATTATTGTAGCTCTTGGAGTTCACAGGTGAGTAAGATCAGTGATTCTTTTTTTCTGCTTTAGTAGCACACATAGCCCCCTCCAGCACTGTGAAAGCCAGCCAATAGGGATGAAGTACCAGCATGACTTCTCTATGTTCTATGTGAGATGATTCTTCAGCAAGAGGGTTATACTATCAATTTCTTGAATGTTTGCTTTGCTTTTTTGAGACAAAGTCACTATAATGCACAAGCTACATATACTTAAAATAGGGCTATCTTTTGTGTTTAGTTATGAGATGTGGTGGAAAAAGAAACTCAAACAAGAAAAAGGAGTAAGATTGGCAACTAAAAGCAATCTCTTCCAAGTTCTCTCTCTTTTTCGCAGACAATGCATAAGAAATTAAAACTCATCAACTTTGTGACTGGCTGATTGTGCCAAGCACAATGCCCTCTGGAGTCAACCCCTTGTTATTCAAGGAAGATTTCTTTGCTTTTAATAGCAATTCTGTTGTATGTAGACAGTGCATCTTGTTTACTCACTTGTTCATCAGTGAGGGTTGGGTTCTCCCCATTTTTTGTCTGTTGTGAATGAGGCTGATACTGACTATTACCTTAAAGAGATCCTGGTTTGAGTTGTTTTTGTCATATATCTAAATGTGAGATTCCTTTAAATATTTGTGATATAGTAGATCGGAAAGTAAATGTGGTCAGCAAACAAAATAAATGTATTTGAAGGACATAGGATGGGAACCAAGAACCAATGATCTGCACACTTTCAATAAGGCACCATGTCTAGTATATCTTGCTTATAACTGAGCTTTTCAATTACTTATACTTTCATCTTCACCCATGATTTGGCTTTGTGATGGCATTTATGTGGCTCTGAGCGCCCATCATTCTTTGGCCAGTCTGTCACAATCACACTATGGCACTCAGAAGCATTCACATTTTTTTTTGTATAGACTGGCTACCTGGACATTGCTAGTTAGTGCAGTAGGATATTCAGTATTACTCTTGCTGGCTTCTGGCTCTGAGCAAGAATCTGCTGACGTTTTGTTTCAAATAATGCTGTGATACCTATTTCTATTACATGGCATAAAATTGTGTAACTGGAAGCTGCCATTTTGAAAAGTTTGAGACTTCTTATTTAGTTTCTCTCTCTCTCTCTCTCTCTCTCTCTCTCTCTCTCACACACACACACACACACACACACACACACACACACACACACACACATACACATCATTATCCACTACTTTTGTCGAAATGAAAACTGCATTGTTTGAAACTAATTTGTAGGGCTAAGTGTAATTTTAAGCACAACTGTATTCACTCCACAACATTCTAATCCAGACAAGGATAGAAAATTATTCTTTTTACAAGCCTCTCCATACATTTAGCTAAGAAAAAAAGGTCCTGTTTTATTATGTTTACATATGTATATAATTTTATTTTGTTTTGTTTTTGTATTTTTTTTTGAGAAAGGGTTTCTCTGAGTAGTTTTGGTGCCTGTCCTGGATCTCAGTTTGTAGACCAGGCTGGCCTCAAACTCACAGAGATCCATCTGCCTCTGCCTCCCAAGTGCTAGAATTAAAGGTGTGCGCCACCATCTCCCGGCTTATGCTTTATATATTTTTGAAAGATTGTATTTTAATCACGAACTTTCTCACTTCTCTTTCCTTCTTCCAAACTCTCCCATATACTCCTCATCACTCTCTTTAAAATTCATGGTATCTTTTTTCATCAATTGTTATTGTATGCATATGTGTGTTTGTACACACACACACACACACACACACACATTCTTAAATATAACCAGTTGAATCAGTATAATTTTACTTGTATATATTTTGTTTCAGGCCTGTTTGGCACTGGGCAACCAAATGTTGAGTTCTTTCCTGGGAGGACCACCTCTCCTGCTCCCAGCCTTAGTCTATTGCTTGTAGATTTTGTGTAGGGTTGAGGCCTCATGAGCTTTCTACCATGCAGCTTGGCATGTCCATTGGTATCCTCATTGTTCACCTCACACTTGGAAAGTTACATTGATGAGACTTTATGGGTACAGCTTCTGATAATACTAGGAGACAGAATATTACAGCAAAGTCCTCAATCCTCTGGCTCTTATAATCTTTCCACCTCCTCTTCTACCATGTTCTCTGAGCCTTTGATAATAAAAATGGTCCTGTCTTATTATAAAAATATTTTACTTGATCAGTTTTGAAATCTTAGAATATTAAAACCATAGTGATTAATAAACCCCCTATCTGAAAACTCTAGTGGCACCCACCCATATGAGCCAAGAATGAATGCAAGACATATGAGCAATAACATAGATAAACAGCTGATGGTTGTTCTCTGAGTACAGGTCATTGGTTTTATTCTCTTTTCTCTTACACACATGCATGTGTTCAGGCATGTGAATCCCACTTATATGATTGTGTGGAAGCTCACACATCCCTTTGCATGGATCTGTGTTAGTTCTGGTATCTACAAACAATGGACTTTCCTTTTTCTTCTATTACCAACACTGTATCTTTCAAAGGTCAGAAAAAGTGCTAATATTTTTTCATTCTATCAGGCATCGTTTATCTTTTGTTTCTTGTTTCCCTTTACTTGCTCCACTGCTCCAACACACACACACACACACACACACACACACACACACACACACACACACACACAACACACACTACTGCACTAGCTGTATTTTCTTCTCCTCATTCCTCTTCTTAGTATTCCTTTCCAATTAGATTATCTCTATGCAGCATTCTCTGTTTAATGCCAGTGTTTTTTTTTTATACTATTCTCTAGACCAGTTCAAATTGGGGGTACACAGATGGAGCTCCACATAGCTCCTGAATGGACAAGGGCCTAACACTGATGTTTGACTGGTCTATGTTCAGGCATGATGTTCCTTCCTGAAGCTGCAGGCTCACCCTGAGAACTTGTACAGTGAATGAGGATGTTGCCAAGGACTTAATTTGCAGTGTTCTGTTTAATCCTTATCCACCCAGCATGTCATTTTATCCATGAGAAGACACTAATGTTCAGAATATTTAGGTAACTACTCCAAGGTGACAGATGCATTAAGCAAATAGCAACCCAGCTTTAGACCACTGCCAATGCTTCTCTTCCCACGTTTGTGAAGCTCCAGAAAGACAGCTCTGGATGGTTCTGAAATGAGTCAAAAACCACTGAGAAAATAAAATTAATATGAAAACAGGATGGATTTGGATTGGCAAAGGATAAAAGAACACAGAGGAAGAGAAATTTAGATTCAGTGTAATGTCCAGAATAATAAATTTTGAGGTCACTCTTTTTTATTCTAACTTGTTTAAACAGCCTCTCTCTTTCTCTTTGTGTGTGTGTGTGTGTGTGTGTGTGTGTGTGTGTGTGCTTTCTTGGTTAAGGTTTGGTATTTTTAATTGTTTTATCTTTTCATTTTTGTTTTCTTGTGAGGGATGAGAGAGAAAGAACTGAAAATGGGGGGGTTGGGAGGTAGGAAGGATCTTGGAGGACTTGGGGTAGGGGGAAAATATGATTTAAATATATTTTATGAAAAATTTGAAACATAATAAAAATGTAACAAAAAGAGTACAATTCCAAGTGTAATGTTTTGACAAGTCCCTGAAACGTTACCCAAAGTATGATGATTTAATAAAGGAATTAACATTCCCCTATACTTTATTTCAGTATTTGAAATTCCAACAATTTGAAAACACAGGTGCAAGAGTTAGACAATTGTTGCAGTCATAAACACACGGCAGCTGTGGCTACCTGGGCACAGAAAGAGGTGAGGGAGCTGAATTCCAGGAAGATAATAAGGGATCACCAGGACTTGGAGGTGGATAGGTTGTCGAAGGAAGGGGCGAGTTTGATGATATACATTATATACTTGTATAAACTTGTAAACAAAAAATTTAAACATCTGGGTTAAGACTAATGAGAACCCAGAGTTTAGCAGATTCGGCAGGGTGAGAAGTTGTCATGATTTTGCCAGACAGGGCATCCAGCATCTGCAATGTGACATGGACATGCCAGGCTCTATCAAGACATCACTTAACACAAATTGAATGGACACAGGGGCAAAATGTATTTCATACACATGGCACTAGAATGAAAAATGGACACGGTGCAATAAAATTAATTACTGGATCCCCCGTGGTGGCTAGACAGGATCTTTAGAGACAAAGCCAGTATAAATCAATCATCAAAACAAAGTCTTAGTCACAGGAGGTTCCCCTTGTGCTGCCCAAATTAGCATAAAATATGGCTAAAGAGCCAATGAGCCTAGTGGTGGAGGAGATAATTTGAGGGACAAATACACATAGTATTTTGTCGAAATCCATAGTGTGTTTTGAAAGATATGGGTAACACATCCAAAGGTATGAAGTATTAAATGTATGGTCATTGAAATGTCCCTTGGGAAATGTTATATTTTCAGGTAGGAGATAAAATATGTTATATGAAAATCACATGAACAAAGCCTTACTAATGCAATCATTTCTAGGAATAGTTTGTTAAGCTAAAACATGAGAATTGTCTGGAAGTCCCCAGCCTAGATCAGCAGGAACTTTCTCACTATGTCTATCCCATTTTAAATCAGCCTGAATGCATATTTTTAAAGTCGTTAAACTACTAAGTGAAGAGGAAGTAAAGAAGAGATGGGAGTGTGAGTTTCCATGCACAACACACACTGGACTTTAATGATCTCTCATGGGAATGACTAAGTGATATCTGGCTTGTAACCCTGTGAGCACCCATAATCCAATTCCTTGCAGGAGTAGGTACAAAGAAACTAAGACAGGGCTCTGCTTTATTTTCTTTGACTATGGTAACACACTGGTACATTCAAAGGGTAATGACAGAAAACTTGAGAGATGAGAGGATGTTGCCATGTGGAGTGCGTGCTCGTTGTTACCCTCTCAGATGGGATGGGCATATTCAAGTTGGAAGGTTCACAGGCCAGACAGGAAGAACTACAAAGAACACAGGATTACAGTTACAGGAAGGACAGTGATGCACTGACTTTCTTTAGCTTCATCATTGTTTCACTTTAGGTTGTCACTCACAGTGCTCTACATTTGTGGCTGGAGATGTCCACATACCCAAGGCCACGCAAGTGCCTTGTGGAAGAATAACAGGCAGAACACATCACAGGACCCTGAGATGATCCATCTTTAGCTCCTTGTACACTGTACTTAGTGCATTCACCTGTCTTTCAGAAATTCTGAAAGATCTCTTGGGACACACATCTTTCATGGACCAGCCTGTCCTTTGAGCTGAGGTTCAAACATTGCTGACAAACTGTGTTCTTCAATGGCCTTTTGTGTCACCATTTCATTATTCAAATTAAAAGTCCCTTAAGCTGGATAAACTTACCATTTTTTTTTTCTGAGCAGAAAGTGTTCTGTAAGACCCCATGAGAAGAGTCCTCTCTACCAGGGAACTTCAGTGTCCCATGAGAACTTCTTGAGCTGTACTCTACATTTGTCTATGTTGATGGGGTATGTGTGAAGTAACAGTTTATCACCCACATGCCCTGTGTCTAACCATGTCATCTATAACTTCATTGGATTTGAAAGCACAAAGTAACGCTCAAGTTGCTTTTAAGTAAAATACACATGCCTTCGTGAAGTCTTATTATCCTATTTCCATTTTTAAATAAACATTTTATTAATTTGAGAATTTCATAGATTGTGTTTTCATTGCATTCACTAGTTCCCCACTCCTCCCAGATCATACACATTCAATTTTGTGCCTTTATTTTTTTTTTAAACTGGGCCAGTCCAATTAGTATTGTGTGTATGTTCACAGGTGTGTAGCCTTCCAATGGATAATATTGCACCTACCTGTGGCCACAATCTAAGAAAACAACAAACAAACAAATCCCCAAAACAAAAACAAAAACTGCCCCCCCATCCTGGAAGCTATCAATTGTCCATATTTCCTCAGCTAGGAGTGCAACTTCAGGACCACTTCTCTTCTCCATGCTAGGATTCAGCTTGCATAATTAATAGATTCTTTAAATGATGGTGTTACGGTTCTACATCTTCCTGAGTTACTTTTGCCTGAATTTGCTATATTCCTAAACGGAAACTGTACTACAATTTTTATGTCAATAAATACTTGTCTGCCTCCACGACACAAATGGAATATTTGAATAACCTCGAGACACCTCAGAGGAGGAGGCATGACTCAGGGGGTTCTGTGCCCTGCTGAGGACAACCCAGAAGGAAGACACTGGCTCCTGCCAGAGTGCTGGGATCTAAGATGTGTGACCCTAGACCTTATACCAATTATGGCAACTGATATATTCACCACTTTTTTAATCATTGGGAAAATAAGGCTGGAACATAGAGAGGAGCAGCATCTGGGAACACACCTGAGGTAAGATAAATTCCCAGGTTTTCCATATGAAGAGTCAGTAAAATAAGGGCCTTAAATTCATATCTACTGTGTACCACATGGCTAGCATCTTTGCTTTACAGGACAGAGCAGTGAGCCTTAGGTCTTGTAAAGGAATTAAAGGGATAGAGAGAAAAAAGGAGAAACAAAACAGGAATAAATATATCTACATATCTGATCACAGATCTTGGAAACTCCATCAAGGGCCATGGATCTTGGGGCAGTTAAGAGACAGTTAAGGGAATGAGAACAGACTTGAGTTTTTCTGAATGTTCATTTAAACATAAAGATATCAGAGAAGCATGAGATTTATCTTATGCTTCCTTGGTTTATTTGTTACGGTTCTTTATTATTATCGTTTGTTGTTGTTGTGGCTCTCAAAGGATGCTGACTTTCTCATGTGGCTTTGTGAAATTTTGGTTTCTACCAACAGGAAAGCTATTGCAAATTTAGCTAATCGGGTTCATTTATACTTTAATTGGTAAACAAGCAGCCTTAAAAGTGCTTACCAACAGACAGTATCATTTGCCAACTAGCAGTGTTGACAATTTGGACTTTGTCTTTTTATGCACTTGAGATGTTCTTTCCCTTCCTGCAGTGCACAGTCATCCCTGACAATCCACAGCTTAGCTTCTGATGGCTTCAGCTGCCAGGATCTGACCTGGGTGGCTTGAGAACATTAAGTAGAAATTTCCATAAATATACAACTCCCAAGTGTTAAATTGCATGCTATTCTGAGGAGATTTGGGGGGAATTTCATGCTGTTCTGTGACACCCCACCAAAGACAGGGGCCTTCCCTGTGTTGAATGTGACCTCTCTGTATAAGCTGTCAGCTTATTAGTCACTGGGCAGCTGCCTCCATTCTGAGAGCACCTGTCAGAATACTACAGTGCTTATACTTATTTTTTTTAATGCAGTGACTTCAGAGAGCAGGAATGATGATGCACAGGTACTTGATGGCCTTTGGGCAAACTCCATAGGTAAGGAGTGTGTATGTGTTGGATAAAGTAGGGAATAGATATTGTTAGATGCACTCCTCCATGGGAGCAACGCTGGGTGAAGTCCCCCCCCCCTTACAGTGGTCTAGAGTTACCCCACATTTCTTAGGACCGGGGGCACAAGGGAGAGCATGTAGGTCTATTCTTCCCATGGAACGGAGCAGGAAAAGGTGGGCTATAAGCACAGTGGAAGAATTATTTAGCCAGAAAGAATGAAATCCGGATGGTTCCAGGAAAATGATTGTAAACAGAGATGATTGTATTAAGAAAAATAAGCCAGAGTCAGAAAGACAAACACTGGAAGAATATGTAGAATATTCTTATGTAGAATCTAGAGTCCCTTGCCTGTGTTTGTGTGTTTGTGTGTGTGTGTGTGTCTAGTTGTGTGCCTGTCAACACAAGAGTAGAAAGAGGATCATGACAGGGAGGAACAGGTCTTCAGTGAGTGGAAGGTAGGGAGAGTGGGTAATGTGACATGAAAGAAAAGGAGATATTAATTGGGGAAAAGAAGAAGACTAAATAGAAATAAGGGGGAGCAAGGGACCTGGAGGATGGATAAGCAACATATAATGACATATATACATGAAATCATCATAGGAGCTCCATACATTCTGTGGTAACTTAAAAATCAATAATAATAAGAAAAAAAGTTTTCAGAAGTGGAGACCTATGGGGCAGAAACAACATCTAGGTCTAATATAACCCATTAGCTGCTTGGTGAATAAATAACTTCAACATTTTCAAATCAATGATTTCATCTGAAAGAACTCTATGGAAACATTTCCAGAAAGCACACTCATCATTTAATATAGAAAGGTCAAAAAAGACAGGGGAGAGGACAGGTGACATTTGTTGATTGAATACTTGATATTCCAATCTTACGAGGGGAAAATTGGAAAACACTTCCTAGGATACATAAATTCTTCTTGAGATACAGACATCAGAAGTTGAAAGGCAAAGAAAGCCAGAATTGATGTAGAGTAATTTATGGAGTATATTTATGTATGTGTTGGCTCAACATTTGACAACTATATTTCTAGAAGCTAATTGGGAAGTTTTATTTGTTCTATAAATCATGCAAAATAATTACATCAAATGAAACAAATGGCAGAGGCTTGTTTCTGTGTCAAGTCAATGGATCAAAGTTCCCTATCTAAGGATTTGGGTGATGATAATAGTTTTTTAAAGATTTATTTTTATTTTATGTGTATGAGTATTTGACAGCATGCATGTCTGTGTACCATGGGCGGCCCCTTGTGTCTTCAGGAGCCAGAGGAGAGCAGCAGATCCTCTAAAACTGTGCTTACAGGTGATTGTGTTGTCACGTGTTCCTGAGAACCAAATTCCAGGTCTACTCAAGATCATTTGATGCCATCTCTCCAGCCCCATGTGCTCATAATAATATTGTATGATGTTATTGTCTGATCAGATGGATTCACTTTTAATTCTGAGCTTAGATTTTACAAATTGTAAATTTCTAACTAGATATTAGAGATATATGAATAGTTGTTATTATTCTGTTAATAAAGTGAACATGTCTTGGCTGGCAACCAAAGGTCACTGATATAGTGGAAGGAATTACAACTCCATTTCCTTCAAGTTCAATATCTGTGCTGCCACAGTTAACATGTGCTCTAGGTATGGAGCTCTCCATGGCCATGGAATGAAGCTAAAGTCATGATTTTCTTCTTCTTCAAAGTAAAACAAACAAACAAACAACAACAACAAAATAAAACAAAAAGCACCTATGACGACAATTACTATGTAAGTAATGGAAGCCCTCTGATTCCCAGTTGCATATCTCTTCTCCCCATGCAGTCAATGGAACTTGATTCAGTCACAAATGTAAGTCCGAACTCCTAATCTGCAGCTTCCATGGGGAGTGGCTGGAACTGTGTATATTCTGTGGTGAAGCTAAGACAATGGAAATCTTCCTGGTTACTGCTGACTCAGAATACACCCTGGCTGATCATCTACTAGATAATTCTACATTTGTCACAATTCCTTGTCTTTGCTATAGATGTTCTCTCTTTAATTGATATTCTTTAAAGAACCGGCCAAGTAGCCTGATACCTAATTAATTCAAAGACAAGCCCTTATGTATGCATATAGGGGTGTGTGTGTGTGTGTGTGTGTGTGTGTGTGTGTGTACTCATGTTTTTGCAGACACTTACATATTTATTTTTAATTTCCGATGTGTATTTAGCATATGTTAAAATGTCTAAAGTCATGTTTCAGCCTCAAGAGAGTCTGGATTTGTGCTCTTTAAGTACTCAGCTGGATTGAGACCCAGCCAAAGTTACATATTGTGGTTTACCATTTTTGTTTTTGGTATGGTTTGTTAAAAATTAGCTCTCAAGGGGAAATTTTGCATAACATTTATTTAAGAGGCACAAAGTGATGTTATAGGCAATTAAACATTGCCTACATTTTTAATCTTTAGCTTGGTCAATTTTATAAAGCCATTATTATTTAGGCTATATTCTTGAATAAGTCATGGATTTTTATTATAAAAATCACTGAGGAATTAGAATATTTCTTCTGTTGCTATAAATTTTAAGGCACTTGTTTAAGAAAACTCATGGTATATGAGGTACTAAGAATTCATAAGTCTCACTGTTTGTATGAATTATTCAATTTGTGAATGCCCTGTTATTTCTGTGTTAGTGTTTAGTTCAGAATAACAGCTGAATTGATTTCAAGACATTACAACTCACACTCTGAAAGTGTTGATCACCAGGGGGTTGACTGAATATTGTTAGGAATGAGGCATTGTACCTGAATACAAAATTTAGCTTTTTAATGCTCTTATAATATGGAAGTTGACAGGTTAAAATATTGTGCCTGAGCAGATGCTATTTGTGGCTGATCGTTCTAATTTTCTTCGCCAACACTGCATCAAATCATTAACTATTTTCAATTTTCACCAAATGCTCCCACAGTCATAAGCTTCTTGCATTACCATATTACTCCTGATGATTTATTTCTAATCATATCGAGAGCACATATTCAATGTGATAGCTGAATTATATTAATTTGATGACAAACAAAACAATACAATTTAAAATATTGATTGCAAAAGCATTCCCCCTTCATAAATAAGCTCTGTAATTCCATTGATTTTAAGTATGATAAAATTGCTTGTTTTTATTCAGAAATTATGCTCTCATCATATAAGAAAACTGAAAAAGTGGGAAATTGTAATCTTAAGTTGAAAAGTAAACCATGGTGCACTATGATAAAGCCATGATGTCACACAGTAAACCAAGCTGTACATGGTAAATCCATGATGTCACACAG